>NW_006921634.1:10107434-10127585 GCF_000298275.1 Orycteropus afer afer | reverse complement strand
CTGTCCTGGAGGAAGTGCAGCCAGAATGCTCCTTGGAGGCAAGAATGGCCAGACTTCGTCTCACCTCTTTTGGTCATGTTGTAAGACGGGACCATTCCCTGGAGAAGGATGTCATGCTTGGTAGGGTGGAGGGTCGACGAAAGAGGGGGAGACCTTCAAGGAGATGGATTGATATGGTGGCTGCAATGATGAGCTCAAGTATAGCAGGGATTGTGGAGCTGGCGCAGGATCAGGCAGTGTTTTCGTTCTGCTGTGCATGGGGTCGCTATGAGTCGGAAATGACTCGATGGCACTTAACAACAACAACAACAACAACAACAGCTCTACATGAAGCCTTTCTCTGTCCACTCTGGGAGAACATCCTTCTTCTAGTTTCTCTAGCAGTTTTCTTGGCGTTCCTTGGCAATCTCCAGGTACCATCTCTCTTGCCTCCATTCCTGCTTCTGCTCCTGTTCAGCTCCTTTCATCTTTCAAAAGTGATTGATTTAAAACACATCTTACAAATGGCATAGTCTCCTTAACATAACAAAGAAAACCTTATTTTCAAATGTATAGGAATTAAATTTAGGAGCTCTGGTGGCATAGTGTCTAAGGCATTTGACTACTAAGCAGAAGTAAGACAGTTCAAACCCACCAACCACTCCTCGGAAGGAAGGTTGGGCAATCTATTTCCATAGTGATACTGCCTCGGAAACCTAAGCAGGAGTCACTATGAGTCGGATCCAACTCGATAGATTTAGGAAAAAGGAAAAGGGATTAAATTTACAACACGTACTTTTGGGAGACACAATTCAATCCATAATTACTATCTTCCCCACAGGAAAATCTCCATACTTTGATATCCAGAATGTGAAAAAGAAAATGCAGAAATGGAACATTTGCTTGATGTTTCTTTTTCAACTATAATTCCAACAATTTTCTTTTTAAAAATCATCTACTTAATACTTATGTCTCCCTGACAAGTTGAGGAAAAACAGAGTGGAAGGTGTCTCAGACCTCATCAAGTTAGACAGAATGGAGAGATGGAAGAATTTTCCACTAGTATTTTGCCCAGGGAGCTCTGGTAGCATAGTGGCTAAGGCACTTGACTGCTAACCAGAAGGCTGGTGGTTCAAACCCACCAGCCACTCCCCGGAAGGAAGATGGGGCAATCTACTTCCGTAGTGATACTGCCTTGGAAACCCAAGAAGGGGTCACTATGAGTCGAGTTTGACTCGACGGCACATAACAACAACAATAAATTTCAAACTAATGAGCAGTGGAAGCCAGGAACTATGGAGATTATCTAACTGGATAAGCCTCCTACTCTTAGATTATTTCTAGTGTGTTTTTTATGCAAATTATTTTAAAAACACTTTTTTATTTTACCCACAATCACTGATTCATTTAACTATATATAATCCTATATGATATTGAATAATAGAATTTATTGAGGACTATTTAGGTCTTGAAGGAGCTCTGGTGGTGTAGTGCCTAAGGCATGTGACTGCTAACCAGAAGGCTGGTGGTTCAAACCCACCAGCCACTCTGTGGAAGGAAGACTGGGCAATCTACTTCCATAAAGATTTACCACCTTGCAAATCCAAAGGAGGTTGCTATGAGTCGGAATCAACTCAATGGCAGTGAGTTTGCTTTTGGGTTTAGGTCTTGGGGTGGTTAAGGCTATATGCCAACTTGGCTGAGCCTGGTTTCGAGTGACTGTGCAGCTGATTGTAGTTATTCCCCATGATGATACTGGCAATCAGCTCCATGGTGGAATCTGCTGTAAGCAGCTGAGTAGCTGCTTTAGCGATGTGGTCTACTTCCAGCATATAAGGATACACTGTGGAAATAGTCTACAGCTTTTTGACACACTTGAATCCTGCATGTAGCTGAGTCACCATTCAGCAGGCTGCCATGATTGTCTGACAATCTTGGGACAGTTTCTGGACTTCAATTAGTGGCCTGCCATGTTATTTAGTAATCTTGGGACTGTGGAATTTACTTGTCAACCTTGGGCTTGATAGTCTCAGAAGTCAGCAGCTGCCTGAGCGCAGAGAAACCTCTAGCTCCAGTGGGCCAGGAACAAGAGGCAGAACTGAAGCCCAATGTCAAGGAGCTTTCATCCAGCCGCTAGAGCTTGCCACTTTCAACTGGACTTCTAGCCTCCACAACTGTCAGAACATAAACTCATTTTTATTAAACCCATCCCATTTGTGGTATCTTCTGTTAGAGCGACACTGGAGATAATCAAAACAGGTCTAGAAATATAACCATACTTTATTTAATTGGCAAAATTTAAAACATCTGTCAACTAGATGTTTTGTTTAAGGTGCTGATTTCAATAAACTTCTATGAATATACTATAGAAATTAATTTCCTACCTGGAATCAAATGTTGTCTCAATTTTATGAGACTGAAGCAACTCTTTTATAAATTAATGAAGGGTTATTGATTGTGGAATATTTCCTTGGGTTCACATATGTATAGTTTTAGCTAAGAGACCCAACAGCTGATTTTTGACTATATACTGAACTTTAACCACGTATTAATCATATTTTTGGCAAGTTGAAAGGGATCCATTTTATGCTCATCCCTTTGATATTATAAATAACATGGATTAAAAGTTTACCTCCCTTGCTGACAGGACTTTTATCAATGAGTTCTTAAATGCAAATATAATGAGATAACAAAATCTTCAGTGTATGTGTGATTTGTGAAAATCACAGAATATAGTCTCAAGAATGAGAGCTTTGAGTGGGAAAGAGGCATATTTAGCATGTTGGATTATAATGCTGGTGAACAAGATAATCCTTTCAGATTCAAAGTTGAGACTATTTCTTCTTTATTTTCCAGATCTTCAACAAAATCAGGCAACTAACTGCTTCCTAAATGCCTTATATTTTTGCAGAATATTGCTATTTCACTTCTTTCTTTTGGTTGACATTTCATTCATATTTTCTTTGTATTTCTTTTTCCATTCTTTCATTTTCAATGTTTCTGTGTCTTTTCCCTTATTGTATATTTCATATAAAGTATTGGCCCTTTAAATATATATATATATATATATATATATATATATATACTGAAAGTCTTTTTCATTTAGCTAATTTTTCTTCTTATGTATGAGTACAACTACATTAGGACTTATTTTGCCACTTTTATTTCATATTGTACATTTATTACATTTTGTTTCTTTTTTGTTTCCTACCCTCCAGGCATTCATATTTTAACAGCAAAGTTAAGTATATAAATCAACCTCCAAAAATGCAGGCAAGTCAAATATAGTTGGCCCCATTTTGGCCCAGTATCTGCAGAGTACACATTAAAAAAGAACAGCAGTCTGACTCCAGAGGCTTAGAAAAATAATGTAATTTTTACTACTTTTTTATTTGTTATTTTTATTTTTTAAAAAGAACATCTCTCACAACCAACCCCACATACAACTTTGTAAATTATCTTTTGGACACCTTCTCCTTCTATAAGTATCCCAGACACCAAATCAAATCCTCTGCCATTTAGTTTATTCTGACTCATAACCATGTAGTTACAGAGTATAACTGGCCCATAGGGTTTCCAAGGCAGTAAATCTTTATAGAAGCAGACTGCCTCATCTTTCTCCCATGGAGTGGCTGGTGTATTCAAACCACTACTTTTTGGTTAGCAGCCCAATGCTTTAACCACGGCTCCACCAGATCTCTTTATACCAGGCACAGACCTGCTAAAAATTCTATCCCTTATTCTTTTTCTTTTTGATTCCACAGCCCCTATCCTACTCCCATATACAAATATATGGATATCACACAGAGAGTATCTTTCATCACATTATTTTCTGCCCACTTTTTCTTCCTTCACAAGGCTACCCAAACATACCATCCTTGTAACATGTTCTCACAGAGCTTCACACTTTGTAGAGCCTTCTGGAGAAGTCTAGTTCAATCTATTTGAATAATTATTTCTAAATACTTACTGCTACCCTCAAATGGAGGATTTACTTCCTATCTTTATTGAATGTAGGCTTGGTCATGTGAATTTCCTTGACCAGTGAAATATCAACAGGTGTCATGGGTGTCATTATAAAGCAGTAGTTTTAATAGCCATCATGTGAAATGGTTTGCCACCCTCACCACTACTTCCATCACAGCTACTTACTCAATATTTCTTTTAACTTAATTTATATTAGTTTATATTTAATATGAATGAGAAATAAATCTTTTCATTTGTAAAGTACTACAACTGGGGTACCATGATTTTATACAGTATAACCTAGCATCTCCTGATAACTACATTCATCTTTCTCTGTCCATAGTGGTGTTGCAAGTATTAGAATGACCTAGATATTTACACAGTAAATGTCTCTATAAATTTTAAGGCTTATTGTGTAAAATACTATATTAACAATGTAAATCTAATTAATAAAAGAGCATATAAGTAATTCTTGTAGAGAAAGCTTCGTGGAGGTAGAGCTTAAGCAAATAAAGAAGATAACCTATGCAAAGGACTCTAGTTGCAATATTGAAAGTTTCTATGGGCAAAATATTGAATAATGCCAGAAGCAGCAAAAGAAGATGGAAGGAATATACAGGGTCACTGTACTAAAAAGAATTGGTCAACTTTCAATAATTCCAGAAGGTAGCACATGATCAAGAACCAATGGTATTGAAGGAAAAAGTCCAAGCTGCATTGAAGAAATAATGAAAAACAAGGCTCCTGAAATTTCTGGATTACCAAACAATGGATGTAGCACTGGAGGCGCTTACTTGTTTATACCAAGAAATTTGGAAGACAGATAGCTACCTGGTCAGTTGACTGGAAGACATCAATATTTGTGCCTATTTTGAAGAAAGGTGATGCAACATAATGTGGAAATTATCAAACAATATCATTAATATCTCATCAAGAAAAATTTTGCTGAAGATAATTCAAAAATGGTTACAGCATTATATGGAGAGGGAACTTTCAGAAATTAAAGGTGGATTCAAAAGAGATTGTGGAATTAGGGATATCATTACTGGTGTCAGATGGATCTTGGTTGAAAACAAAGAATACCAGAAAGATGTTTACCTGTATTTTATTGACTATATGAAAGCATTCCACTCTGTGAATCATAGCAAATTATGGATAGCATTGCAAAGAACAGAACACTTAATTGTGCTCATGAAAAATCTGTACACAGACCAAGAAGTTGTCATTCAAACATAAAAAGGGGATACCGCCTGGTTTAAAATCAGGAAAGGTATAAGTCAAGGTTATATCCTTTCACCATACTTATTCAATCTGCATGCTGAGCAAAGAATTTGAGAGGCTGGAATATATGAAGAAAAATGCAGCATCAGGTTTGGAGGAAGACTCAACAACAACAACTCATTTGTGATTACATTGGGCACACTTGAATAATCCGGAATAATCTGTTGTTGTTAATGAGTACAGGATAATCTCATTAACAACCTGTGATACACAGATGACACAACCTTCCTTGCTGAAAGTGAAGAGGACTTGAAGCACTTACTGATGAAGATCAAAGACTATAAAAATATTTACAACTGCACCAGTAAGCAACATCACAATTCATGGAGAAAAGATTGACGTCGTCAAGGATTTCATTTTACTTGGATCTACAACCAGCACACATGGAAGGCACAGTCAAGAAATCAGACGACATACTGCACTGGGCAAATCTGCTGCAAAAAAACCTCTTTAAAAGTTAAGGAACAAGGATGTCACTTTGAAGACTGTGAATGAGAGCCAACTCAATGGCACCTAACCACAACATGCAAAGGACTTAGAACAGAACTTTACACAAACAGTACTTTACTTATACAAAGTAAGTAAAAAAAAAAAAAAAAAAAAAGAAAAAAAAAAAGCTACCCACATGTTAACAGAAGAAGAAAATGAAGACTAAGAGAAGGAGAGTTTTAAGACTTACACACACACATACACACATACAAGATATCAATATTATTTTTACAATGCAGAATTAATTTATGTTTATTAGGCATTTCTGTTGGATTAGGTATTGAAACAAAGGATGAAAATTCTAAATGAATTTCCCAGCTGACTTATATAGCAGGTGACTGTAGACTAAATTTCAGATCAAAAGGGTGATTGGATCAAAGAGATAAACTAGAGGGATTATTAGTTTTCTATTGCTGCTGTGATGATTTCTCAGTCATTAATAGTTTAAACAACACAAACATCTTTCTAGTTCTGTACAACAGAACTCCAATATGAATCTCATTGGGCTAAACCAAGGGATTGACAGAGTGCAGTCCTTTCTGAAGGCTCTAGGGGGGAATTTGTTCCTTTTTCTAGTTTCTAGAGGTCACCTAGTAGCTTGTATTCTTTAACTCTTGGCCCCTTTGTTCCTCTTCAAAGCAGATAATTTGAGCCAAGTCCTTGTAACATTACCATCTCCCTAACACTCCATTCCCAGTCCTTCTTTCACTTTTAAGGATGCTTGGAGATGTGGTGTCACAGTGCCAAATGCATTTGACTGCTAACCAGAAGGTTGGCAGTTCAAAGCCACAAGCCATTCTTCAGAAGAAACACTGAGCAATCTATTTCTGTAAAGATTTACAGCCTCAGAAACCCAATGGGGGTCGCTATCAGTTGGAATTGATTCAGTGGCAGTGGGTTTGTTTTGTTTTTTGGTTTGTGATTACATTGGGTACACTTGAATAATCCAGGATAATCTCTCTACTTAAAAATTTGTTGATTGTCAACCTTAACTCCATCTGCAGCCTTAATTCCCCTTTGTGGTTTAACCTAAAACCAAAACCAAACTCACTGCCATCAAGTCAGATCCTACTCATAGTGACCCCTCCTTGGGTTTCTGAGGTGGTATCACTACAGAAATAGATTGCCCAACCTTCCTTCCAAAGAGTGGCTGGTGGGTTTGAACCTCCAGCCTTCTGGTTACCAGTCAAATGCCTTAGCCACTATGCCACCAGAGCCCCTTGTATAACTTAACATACTCTTTATTTATTTTATTTTATTTTTTTTATCATCTCCACCCATTCCTCTTTTTATTTGTATTTTAATTTTTATTGTAATTTGTGTGAAATTTCACAGAGCAACTTCATTTTCCATACAGCAGTTCATACACATTTTGTCTCAAAACAGTGACTGCAATTCCCACTTTCTCCCCATAGTTACCTCTTCCTTGTGTCCTTCCCTCCCATACACTTCTGCCCCCAGAGCTGTCTCCCTGTGCAAACACTGCTCTTCTGTTCTCCCGTGATTGATCACTCTAAGTACTGTGTCTACCTGATGTATATGTTCACCCCATATGCCTGTATATCATTTGGCTGGAAGCCACAGGATTGAGTGCAGTTCCAGAGCTGAAGGGTGGCTAGGGGCCATAGTCTCAGGGGTCTCACCAGGCTCTCTCAGACCAGTAAACCTAGTCCTTTTTTTATTATTTTAAGTTTTATTCCACATTGTTCTCCCACTCTATCCAGGATCTCCCACACTGATCCCCCTCTGAATGGTTGACATGGTAGCAGGGTACAATCTAGTTCTTCTGGTCTCATGGTCATATAGGCTGAGGATCCCATGGTCTACCAGTTCCTTGGACTAATTGTTTCCATGCATCTCTGGTTTTCTTTGTTTTTCTTTGCTCTGGACAAGGAAAAACCCATCATTGCATCTAGATAGCTGCTTGGAAGCTTTTAAAATGCCAGTCGTTACTCACCAAAGTAGAATGGAAAATAACATTTTTGTGTAGTATGTTATGCCAATTGAGCTTGATGTCCCCTGTGGCCATGGTCCCAAGACCACAGGTCCAACTACTCACACCCTCCAGATATCTGGCTGTAGTCAATAAGCCACCTCAGCCTTGCCCCTTGTCAGCTGTACTATACACCTGGACCTACTAGAGTCTTGCATTCCAGGAATTAGTATGTAAGCATCTTTGGGGGAATCATTACCCCCCTGCACAGGAAGTAATTCTGTTTTCCAGTAAATATTGAGATAGATAATCCTCCAGAAAATGGTGGACAGATCTTAAAATTACCTGCAGTAAAGTTCTCTCCATTATTCTTCAAAGTGGACTCTTAACTTCCAGCTAAGGCCCAGCAAATAACTTTGCTCAATTGTCCTACAAATAATAAGAATAAAGTTGATTTATTCCTAGGACTTTAGTACAAGCTTTGCCTGTTCCATTTTAATTAACTACTGAAGTTTTGTTATTTAAGTAACTTTGCCTCCAAATGTATCTACATAACTAAGTGCCTTCTCTCCACAGGTCTGAGTACTTTATGAAGAAAGATTACATATGGTTGCTGCCATGCTCAAAACGCGGTAGCCAATTGGAAATCAAAAGTTTCCTTTTAAACCTCCACCCTACCATTGGAAGACAACGGTAGCTTACAAAATGAACTATAATATTAGAATAAGAAAGCAATCAGAAAATTCCCCAAAGCCATTAATATTAAATTCTCATACATTTCTGAAAATATTTGTAACCCCAAAATTCTTGATCACAGTTAATTGCAGTTATCAGAAAGAATCTAGGAATAGAGAGGGGAATTAACATTTAAATTACCTTGTTGTATTTACATCAAGTAAAGTGGTTTAACAAAATCAAGACAAATGACAGTGCCTTAAATCTACCCTAGATTTATTGCAGTGTGTTCTATTTTATTATCAACTTATTTTATTACCTACTAGAATTGTTCAATATTAACACCCTCACAACCGACCACAAACATTTTTTATACTTATGAGGATTTTTGTTTTTGGATTAGGTTTTGATTAATGTGGGCTGATTACAAAAGGACCTGCAAGATAATAGCATGATCCATAAGAGTGAGTAGGAGGTGTGCACAGCACAGCAAAAATCAGCAAAAAGATTTGAAAAGGTTGATGCAACCTAAGAGCCCTTTTTTAAGGGTCTTAAAAAAAAAAAAAGTCCTTGGTGGAGCTTCCAAACAAACCTTTTTTTATCACTGACATTAAAAAAAAAAAAAAAAAAACCTCAACTCTTGAGAAACTGGCTTCCATATCAAGATCAATAAAACATGGCTAGTTGGACTCAGTTCAATTAATTCCTAACTAAAATTGAAATATGTCCTGTGTAGCAACACAAATTCCTCCCTTGACCATTGTAAATACTCCCATGTTCCTTACACAGGCATCTTTAGGACCCTGTCAGTCTACCTTGCGTTATACCTTTACAGACAATTACATCTTTCCTGAGGTATCATGTACACTGTATTTTATAGTACTCCAGGTGAAGTCTAACTACTTTATATACAATAAGACCATCTCTTTGATTTATATTGTGTTTCTCTAGAATCCTATTTGCCTCTTTCAATATAGAATTATAGTGGATTTTGAACCATGGGGAATAGTTTTATAATAACTCCCAAATTTATTTGCAACTCTGCTTATTTGCTACAGGATTATTCTTCTTTTTCTTATTTAAGTTTTTTTTTTTTTCCCTCAGATTTGTTACACTGTTTTTGTTTGAACTAAAATTTAGCTGCATCTTAGCAAGTTCACTGAAATGATTAAAGCTTCTTTTCCTCAACCTTCTGTTGCTTTTTACACATTAAATGCACTGTCTACATTCATGTATAAACCAAGATACAATGCTTCACAGACAGTTGCATATATTGAGTAGGAATTTGTGAAAAGTTCTAAGTAAATTTTACTCCTTGATAAAAATGAAGTTGGTACAAAAGCAACTGAAGAAGAGGTTTTGAAGAAAAAAAAATCAAGTAACAGTATCTGAAAGAACAATAGAACAAAATGTTATTCCTTCTTTCCCCACAATCCTGGGCTTGCAGATGATACTGCTCCATTAATTTCCCCTGATCAGTATTAACTTCTCTTCAAACCCTCACCTTTAGTTGGCCTCATCATTCTCTGAGTCCAGAAAGGAGAAAAGCAATATATGTGAATAACATATAGAACAGTATCTATATTTATATGAATAATAGAAACCAATAGAGGTATTTTAAAGTACCATATTTTTCACATATAGTGCACCCATGTAAGTAATGCACATAGCATATATAGGAAACTGATGTGCTTGGGGATTACTCGGTTTTCACAAAACTGTATAGAATGCATGTTATTTGCATAAAAATGTGGTATCATTTGAAGATCAAAATAAAATAGAAAATAATTATCATCTCATATCTCTATTTAAAAATAATCTCTTGTTACCTCCACACTTATCTCAATAGTGCTACATTGGGTATCTAAATAAAATTACTTCTTTTGATTTTAAGTTTCAATAGACTGAGGGAAGGAAAGTAAAAAGAGAACTTCTGCAGAGAGAGAGATCAATGGGGCCCAAACGTGAAGAGCTCGCATATATAGAAATGGAGATGACTTTGCCACTGTTCAGATTTCATACCAGTGAACCTTGTCTGTCTCGATTACCAGAGAAATTGCATCTGGAAACCACTCAGGCCCTTGAACAAGGACTACACATCACATGGGAAGAGTTCCTTTAGAGTTGCCTTTCTTGATTTTGTCTTATGAATTCCTCCTTTGAAATGTGATCAATAAATTACTATTGTATTTGTCCAGAAAAAATGAAGTTTACCTGTGACCTAAAATATTGCTTAGCCCAACCAATTGTCCCTTGCAAACAACTGCTTCCTTTGTCAATGAGTCATTTCTCCAAGACAAAAATTAGGGACATGAACATCTAACTTATGTAGGACTGACTGGAATTAGTTTGAGATATCTCCACCATTAAGCTATTGATGAAATTTAATGGTGCCATTATCAAAATAAGGAATCATTTGTTAACATAGATGTAAATAGGAAATTATTTTTCCACAGAAGTGATTGAAATGTCCTTTCTTTTACTCATGACACCATAATGTCAAAAGCCAACATAAGCATGGTATGGTGGTTAAGTTTGTGTGTCAACTTGGCTGAGCCTGGTTGAATGGCTGGGCAGCTGGATGTAGCATTCCCCATAATGAGACTGGTAATCAACTCCATGTGGAATCTACTGTAAGCAGCTCAGTAGCTGCTTTAGGGAATGTGGGCTGCTTCCTGTAAATAAGCATAAGCCTTAGGGAATGGTCTCTAGCTTATGGCATGCTCAGACCCTCCATGTAGCCATGTCATTGTTCAGCAGCCTGCCATGCTCTGCCAACCTTGGGACTTAAAATGGACTCAAATTAATGGCCTGCCTTGTGGTTTGGTAACATCGAGACTGTGCCTTTTTACTTGTCAACCTTGGGTTCGTCAGCCTCAGCAGCCAGCAGCTGTCTGAGTGAAAAAAATGCCTCTAGCTCCAGTGGGCTGGGAAGAGGAAGCAGAGCTGGACCCCAAGGTTCAGAGGCTTTCACATAGCCCCCAGAGCCTGGCACTTTGAACTTGGACTTAAGCCTCCAAACTGTGAGAATAAACTTCTGTTTGTTAAGGCCATCCCATTTGTGGTATATTCTTGTCACAGTGGCACTAGGTAACCAGAACACATGGATTGCTCAAATTAGTGAAATACTCTTATCCTTGATAGTATTACCAAATCAGTGAATTAATCATGGTGTTGTTGTGTGCTCTTGAGTAGATTCTGACTAAAAGCAACTTGATGTACCAGAGTAAAACTGTCCCATAGAGTTTTCTTTGTTGTTATCTTTACAGGAGCAGATTACCAAATCTTTAGCCCACAGAACCGCTTGGTGGATCTGAAGTGCCAAAATTTTCATGCGCAGTCAAGTGTCTAACTGTTGTACCACCAGGGCTCCTTGTAGTAATCATAACAGCAGTCATCTTATTGAATCCTTTTCTTGTCATTGTAAAATTCTAGGGTAAATCATTTAAACACTGATACACAAAGATATTAAAGCTAGGTTAAATTAAGATCTTGACAAATACATCAAAATTCTAGTAACAAGAGGAAGTTAATAAGAATATGTGTAAGGAGAGAGGGGCAACATGGTTTCATGGTTATAACCATAGGCTCTGGATTAACTTGAATTAAAATTCCAACTCTACCATATTCTCTACTAGTATACTGGTGGTAATAATATTAATAAAACTACCAGTATTATTATGTGTCATACATGACATATTATGCTTTATAAAAATTGTCTATAATCCCTAACATGCCTTGCTCATGTTGTTTTCTTTAGCTCTCATGCACTTCCTCTCATACACATCCTCCACTATGTACATTTCAATGGCAAATCAAATTCATCACCTCTGGAATTTTGTTAACTTGAATTCTACAACACCTCCTCCCAAGACTACCCAGTTATGATTAATCAATCCCTCTTTCTAGTTTGTGTTGTTGTTGTTATTTGCTGTCAAGTTGGACCCAACCCATAGTGACCCCTCCTTGGGTTTCTGAGGCAGTATCACTATGGAAGTACGTTGCCCAACCTTCCTTCTGAGGAGTGGCTGGTGGATTTGAACCACCAGCCTTCTGGTTAGCAGTCAAGTGCCTTAGGCACTACGTTACAAGAGCACCTCTCTTTCTAGTAGACTCCCATAATACAGTTTACATATATCTATTGTTTCACTTATTCCTGTGTTTGTTTGCCTAAATGAAATACAGACATTACACCTTTTACAAGTCTCTCCCTTATTGTGGCAGGAATATAGTATGACCTGAAAAAAGTATCAGCTTATTGGAGATGAGAGTACATGGCAGCATGTTCAGAATAGTAGACAAATGGAAACATTGATTCTGAAACAGTATAATATGGTTCACAATGGTTCAAAATTGAAAAGGAGGAAAATCAACACTATTCAGTAAGTACCTTGGAGAGAAAAATTCTCACAATAGGAACAGAAACAGGAAAAATCAGGTAAGGTTTTCCAGATAGGACAAATATGCTTTTTCATTGAAATACTAATTAACAAAAAGATGTATACTAGTTCCCAGCAAAGAAAATATGAAGGCACAAAAATGAAGAAGAAAAATGAAACACTGACTGTGTCAGTGTGAACAAAAGGAGATTTGTAGATATTTATACAGGAAAGACTGGAAATTAAAATCAGAATATGTCTTCATATAATACCAGTTGTCTCAAATTCTTAAGAAAATAAATTTTTGGTTTTATAATGTGTTTTCTTTATTAAATTGTTTATGTCCATGCTGTTGTTATTATTAATTGTCCCAATTAAAATAACCCACTAAGAATTTACAATAACAGAAAAATAGATACAACTATTTGGTCAGTATATTGTAAATTTTATTTATTTATTCATATGTTTTCACTTTTGTGTGTGTGTGTGTGTTTTGGCTATTATGAGCCAGGAAGAATTTTAGATGCTAGAAGTATCATTGCCTTTGAGTTAATTCATGGTGACTCCCTGTGTTACAAAAATTTCATATTACTTGGTTCCACAATCAACACCAATGGAAGCAGCAGTCAGGACATCAGATGAGGTATTGCACTGGGCAAATCTGCTGCAAAAGATTTCTTTCAAGTGCTGAAGAGCAAAGTCATCTCTTTGAAGACTAAGGTGTTCCTAACCCAAGCCATGGCATTTTCAATTACTTCATATACATGTGAAAGCTGGACAATGACTAAGGAAGGCCAAAGAAGAATTGATGCTTTTGAATTGTGCTGTTGGTGAAGAATACTTAAAGTACCATAGACTTCCAGAAGAACTAACAAATCTGTCCTGGAAGAGAAGTGCAGTTGGAATGCTCCTTGGAAGCGGGAATGGTCAGACTTTATCTCACCTCTGGTAGCATGGTATCTACCGCACTTAACTGCTAACCTTAAGGCTGATGGTTCAAAACCATAAGCCACTCCTTGGAAGGAAGGTTGGGCAATCTACTTCCATAGTGATGCTGCCTCGGAAACCCAAGAAGGGGTCGCTGAGTTGGGGCTGACTCAACGACACATAACAACAACAACAATAACATTAACATTTTGGTCATGTTGTCAGAGGGACCATTCCCTAGAGAATGATATCATGCTTGGTAAAGCAGAGGGTCAGCAAAAAAGAGGAAGGCCCTCAACAAGATGTGTTGACACAGTGGGTGGAATGATGGGCTCAGATATATCAAGGATTGTGAGGCTGGTACACGATCTGGCAGTGTTTCATTCTGTTGGACATAGGGTCACTATGAGTCGGAGCTGATTAGGATGGCATCTAACAACAACAACCACCTGCATTACAAACTAGAATTGCTCCATAGGTTTTTCTTGGTTGTAACCTTTGTAGTAGATTGGCAGGCCTTTTTTTTTCATGATGCTGCTGAGTGTGTTCCAACAGCCAACCTTTATGTTAGTGTTAAGTAAAAACCATTTGACCTACCCAAGGGCTTGTTAGAAGTATGCCATTGCCACCAAGTTGATTCTGACTCATAGCAACCTTGCAAGCAGAGTAGAAATGACCCATAAAGTTTCTATATAGAATCTTTACAGAAGGCTGTGATCATTTTGGAAGCAGATCGCCACATCTGTCTCCTACAGAGCAGCTGATAGGTCCAACCACCGAACTTTTGGTTAGCAGCCCGGTGCTTAACCACTGATCCACCAAGACTCCTTACTAGAAGTATAAACCAAAAAAAACCAAACTCACTGCCCTCAAGTCAATTCCAACTCATACCGACCCCCATTGGGTTTCCAAGATGGTAAATCTTTACAGAAGTAGATTACCCCATCTTTCTTCTGTGGAGTGGCTGGTGACTTGAAATCTCCAGCCTTTTAGGTAGCAGGCAAATGCCTTAGGCACTATGCCTCCAGAGCTCCTTTGCAAGAAGCATAGCAGTGATCAAAACAAATTCCCCATACTTGGAATTTGTAACCAATTTCAAAGAAAGAGACAGTGGTCAAATAAACACATAAAAGTAAAGCATATCAAATAGTGAGAAGTATTATATAGAGAAAATAAATGGTTATTTTGGATAAAAATAAAACCAAAAAAATGTACATAAAAAGCATTTGGATAAAAACGAAGCAGGTGAAAAAGAGATTAGGAAGTGCTGAGGGTGCTATTTTGTGCAGAGTATTGATGGAAGAGCAAAGTGATAGTGTTATGTTTGACTAGAAATAGCAAGGAACAAACCATGTATCTTCTTGGGAAAGAAAATAGGACATGCAGAGGCCCTGTGTGGGGAGCATACATGGAGTATTTAAGAAGACTAAAAACAAAAAAATAAACTCATTGCTGTTGAGTGCATTCAACTCATAATGACCCTTCCTTGGGTTTCCAGGGTGGTATCTCTATGGAAATAGATTGCCTAATCTTCCTTC
This sequence comes from Orycteropus afer afer, assembly GCF_000298275.1. Taxonomy (NCBI): domain Eukaryota; kingdom Metazoa; phylum Chordata; class Mammalia; order Tubulidentata; family Orycteropodidae; genus Orycteropus; species Orycteropus afer. The sequence goes on along the minus strand of NW_006921634.1, from coordinate 10,112,418 downwards.
CAAGAAGTAACTGTTGGGTTTGAACTGCCAGCCTCTGGTTAGCAATCAAAGGCCTTAGGCACTATGCCACCAGAGCTCCAGAAGGCCAATTTATTTGAACTTTCAAATATAGTCTGAATATAATCCACTTAAGAGTTTTGAGTGGGGAAAAACAAATTCTTTTATATTTTAAGACCTCACTCCAGCTGCTGAGTTGAGAAGAGATTTGGGGTGACAGAGCAATAGGAAAGGTAAGAGCAGAAGCCAGAAGGTTAGTTAAGAGCCTAATGCAGTGTTCCAGGCTAGAAAGGATGGTAAAGTTGAGATAGCAAAAAGAACTCAGATTCTGGATATATTCTGAAGGTATAGTGACAGACTATACCAATAGATTGCACACAAAGTGTGAGAGAAAAACTGTGGTTAAGAATGAATTCAGTACAATAAGTTCTTCCTGGTTCTTTTTTTTTTTTTTAATCTTATTCAACATTTATTGCTAAATCATAGCTTGTTTCTGTGTATGTTTGTATGTGTGTATGTTTGCCATGCATTAAATTACATTCCAAAATACCTTATTTATGTTAGAAATTTCTATTGTTCCATTGTTCAGACCCTACAGTTTTTCAGTATGGAAACACTAGGATATGGCACTTCATAATTTATTCAATACATGATGAGTTAAATAAAAGGAAATAACAAAGAAAATACATCATGGAAAAAACAATAACTGATGCTATATTCTGTCATCTATAAAATGCAAATATATAAGCCATCTACTTTCTCTGTGTCCATGTTGTTGATTTATGAACTAACATTGTCTATCCTTGAGGAGGGAGCAAGTGAGTCTATGACACTAGTAAAATACTGTATTAAAGAACTCGAAGCTCACCCACCCCACTGCCCCACTGAGGCTGATGCACTTCACATTCATGTAGGTGCCTGCTCTTGTGATCAGTGAAAGGATGCTTACTCAAAAGGTTGTATCATTCTAATGTTTCTCCAAATTCTAAACACCATGAAAAAGACATCTTTCAAGGAATATTACATTAGCTTCTGCCAATTGTTTAGAAGAGCAAATCAGGATAAATGGCTCTTTACAGAAGCAGGCAAGTTTGTAGGTTGTTCTCTATACTATAGATATGTCATAAATTCATCCATAAATTTTCTTAGAAGAATTTATACATTGAGTTTGGGTTGTAACTCCATTGCATACAGTGCATATGGCATTAGGTTAAGTTATTTAGCATCTCCAAACTTTAATTTCCTTCTTGAAAAATGGGGATGAAGAAGAACTAGTTGGTGCCTGGCTACCACTGTCAACCACTCGGAGGGGGATCTATGTAGGAGATTCTGGAACAAAACTCAAAATCATAAAAAAAAAGCCCAGGTTTGCTGGTCTGATAGAACCTGGTGGAACCTCTGAGACTATGGCCCCTAGCTTCCCTTCAGGCCTGAAACTGAACCCACTCCCATGGTTTCCAGCTAAACAAAAGACAGCTTTATGAGCTGAACATTCACATTAGCTCAATCATGGGAGAACAGAAAGGCTGTGTATGCACAGGGAGACAGCTCAGGGGGCAGAAATGCATGGAAGGGAAGGACAGTAGGAAGAGGTGGCTGTGGGGAGGAAACGGGAGAAGAGCTGTTGCACTGTGGGAGATAGCAATCAATGTCATGAGAAAGTATATGTGAACTGCTGTATGGAAGATGATTTTGCTCTGAAAGCTTTCACCCAAATCACAGTAAAAATTTAAAAAAGAAAGTAAGAAAGAAAAATGGGGATATTAATACCAAAAAACCAAATCCACTGCCATCAAGTTAATTCCAACTCATAATGACTCGATAAGGCACAGTAGAACTGTTCCTGGGATTCCAAGTCTATAAAACCTTATGGAAGTAGATTACCTCATCTTTCTACTATGGAGTGGCTAGTGGGTTTGAACCACTGATATTTTGGTCAGCAGGTGAATGCTTTAACCACTGTTCCACAAGAATTCCTTGGGGATGATAATAGATAACATTTGCTGATCACCTATTATGTGCCAAGAAGACACTGAGTGCTTTGTATGTATTGGGTTTCATTTAATATACACAACACCATTATTTGATGCACATGTTTCACACATTTTGCAGATTAGGGAAGTGAGTTATAAATAAATAATGCCCAAGGCTGTATAATCAATGAAGCCAAGATGTGAAACCATAAAGTTTTATTCCATAACCTAAGCTACTTATCAGGATGCTACACTTCTTAATAGGGCTGTTGTGAAAATTAAATGGGATATTACATACAGAATATTTATTACAGTGCTTTCAATACATTGAAGTTCTTATTAGAAAAATCTGGAAATGTTTATTTATATAGAGCAAAACAGATTGTAGTTACAAAAGCCTTTTTTTCTTTTTAATAATATAATTGTGACACTTTTATCATCTTCAGAAAAAAATAGCAGATTTCTAGAATTATGACTTACTAATAAAGACCCAAAATAATGAGTTAAGAATAAATACTACTCTACTTGACTATGAAATCATTTGGCATCAGAGATATCAAAGAAAGTTTGTTATCAGCCTATATGACTTATGGATAAAAATAAGAGTCAAGGAACAGATCAAGAACCAGTGGAATTTCCTAAGCAGCGATTAGTGAATATTTCTCTAGGTTTACTGCTAAAAGATTTTATGCAACAGTTTTTTTACCATGAAACTTTTGATAAAATGTAAATAAAACCTCTACTCCATAAAATATTCCCTTATTTGTAGAATCCACACATTCTGGAACTGTACACACCTATCAATGCCTCAGTATAGCCCCAGAGCCAAGTGGCAGATGTACCATGCTGATGGAGAATGCCTTGCCTGCCTGTGTCACATCATGGCCATGTTTGCAATTCTCCAGCAGTCATGAAATGTTCTGTTGGCACAGCCTTTTCTGATAGTGGCCAAATGGCTGCTTACAGGAAGGCCCGACAGTCTTTTTGACTGTATGGGATAACCCATAGGCAAGCTCATACAAGATCAGAGGTATAATTTTTTCATGAACATGACACTAGTTCATCATACTAGTTCAAATGTGTCAGGTTTTTTTTTTTTGTTTTTTTTTTAGAGGAAGTCACAAAGTTACAAATTGTGATGGTCACTAGCCTCCACCGACTGACAATCTCTGGACCAACACTGTCATTTAAATGGCCCTTGTCTTGCTTACTTTCATCAGGAAAGAATGACAGTGAGAAACAAAACATCATATTTGTCTATGAAAACAAGGGAAGCCCTCTCTGAGGTGGATTGATACAGTGGCTGCAACAATGGGTTCAAACACACTAACAGTTGTAAGGAGGGCACAGGACTTGGCAATATTTCATTCTGTTATACATAAGGTCAACATCAATCAGAGTCATGGTTTGCTTAAGTTGCCTTCATGGCAACTTACAACAACAACATCAGCTTCTAACCATATAATTTAGATAAATCATCCATCATTTCAACATCACTAAGCATAGTACCTAAAGCACTCGACTGCTAACCAGAAGGCTGGTTGTTCAAACACACCAGCCACTCTTCGTAAGGAAGATGGGGCAATCTACTTCTGTAGTGATACTGCCTCGGAAACTCAAGGAGGGGTTGCCATGAGTTGGGTCTGACTCAATGGCACATAACAACAATAGATATATATATATATATATATATATATATATATATATACACACACACACACACACACACACACACATGTATACATATACATACATATATACATACACATATACACATATACATATACATATACATACACATATATTCCCTTCTCTTGTTCTTAGAACTTTACCCTGGATACCTCAAAGCAGACCATAGAGCTGAAATGCAATATCTTCTTTTCCCATTACTTCATTTTTAAGAGCACACCAGGCTACTTTATTTCTCAAGGTTTTTCTCTCTGTAAGACTTAGAGAAAGTTATAGAGATTTCAGAAATGTTACCAAGTTATTACAGTTTCTGTCCCTTGTTGATAGAGCCTTTGTCCTGAATGCCTAAGTCTGCTTTGCCTATGTTATTCCTAAATAAACTCTCCAGATAACAATGTAGTGATAATTTAGCATAAATCGTTACATTCAATTCTCATGGGGGGAGGAAAAAAAACTGTAAGACATCTATTATTTTCTCCTTTTAAATATGATAAAACTGAGGTTCAAACAAGGTTAGGTAATTAATTGATTTAAAAACTCTTGTTCTGTACTGTACCCACCTTTTATCTTTATGATATGTTAGAACATTACAAAACAATTAAGAATAAATCCATTCAAAAGGCCAGAGGTTGGTCTTGTGTAATGCTAGGACTGATGTAGGTATAAGTCATAGCTGATTCCATTGAATTTTTTCTAAATGTCTAGCTTTCTGTTTTGTTTTGTTTTGTTTTTCATCTATATAATCTGCTTCAAATTATCTACCCTTGTCTTTTTCTCTTCTGTCCACAGGCATTTTTGTGATGAATATAATTACCAACTGTGAAAAATATCCTTTCAGTTATTGTAAGTTGCATATAAAAGGCCATAAAATCTCATTCTGAGCTTGTTAGTGGAGGGAGATCAAAACCTACTGAGCCCTGATTTTTGATTACTTGAGTTAATTTGTGGACCAATTGCTCAAAATGATAGTCAGTAGTGCCATTGTGCGTTTAATGACACTCACAGTAGCAAAACATTATTGCTAACAATTTTCCATTTTATGTGGTAGTAATATTTATATATTTAGTATTGTATTAGTCCACAATCGTAAAGAGTCAAGGAAAAGTTTGTACAAAGAAGGAAAGCTTCTATGTTCTTTGTTGGTTACCAGGCATAGAAGGGAGGGGGGAAAGAAAAATTTCTACATAGGTTAATAAAAACAGACATATATATATATATATATTTGTTGTTATATGCCGTCGAGTGGGCCCCGACTCATAGCAACCCCTCCTTGGGTTTCCAAGGCAGTATCAGTACAGAAGTAGATTGCCCAATCTTCCTTCCGA
>NW_006921634.1:10102932-10107103 GCF_000298275.1 Orycteropus afer afer | reverse complement strand
AGTTGTGATGTTGATTATTCCCATGATGAGATCGGATGTATATGTTTTAAATGACCAATCCATTGAAAAGGGAGTTTCCCTAGGGGTGTGGCCTGTTTCCAATATATGTATGGATATCCTGGGAAAAAGACAGACTTCTCAGTGGATCTGGATCCTGTTGTGTTGCCTACAACTGTCCATGAGTGAAAAATCCACCATTTGGCCTGGTGATCTTGGACTCATCATCCGTTGGAGTTGACAGCTAGTATACTGCCTGCCAACTTTGAGCTCGTCAGCCCCTGCAGCTGCATGAGTTGGGAAAAGCCTCCAGCTTGATGTTTGATCCAGGAACTTGGGATGTGCCAGCTTCTATAAGTGTATGAGCCATTTTCCTAAGATAAATTTCTCTCTTTGTGTATATATATGCTTTACTGGTTTTGCTTCTCTAGAGAACCCAGCCTAACACAATACAGACACACACACATGCACACACATACACATGCACATGCACACGCACATGTACACATGTATACATACATATATATGCCTTGGAAGGAAGATTGGGCAATCTACTTCCATAGAGATATCACCTTGGAAACCCAAGGAAGGGTTGATCTGAGTCAAAACCAACTGGATGGCAGTGAGTTTGGTTTGGTTTTTTATATATGGCAAAGATTACCAGGGTACCAGGAGTAGGAGGGAAGGGGAAAGAGGAAGTTTTTGTTTGGGGGACATTGAATTTGTGCTAATAGGTGGTGGGATATTTTGGAAATGGATAGCAATAATGGTGGCACAACATGAAAAATGTAATCAATGTCCCTGAGGTGTAATTGTGGAAGTTGTTATGTTGGTGAATGTCTTTTTGTGTTTGCACCACAATAAAACTGAAAACAAAATTATATATTTAGTAAATATCTGAAAATATCCCATTAAATATTCTGTGCAAATCACATTTCCCAAAATGCAAGCGTATAAACTCAGGTTTGTATTTGTAGCAAAGTGGCTCTCAGTCATATCTAATCTTTTTCTAAGAAAATTAAAATATTTTGAAGTTTCTTTTTTACTTTTTTTAAAAAAATTTGTATTCCATTTTTGGTGAAAATACACACAGCAAAAGCTGCCATCCAGTCAACAATTTTTACACATAATGTTCAATGACATTAGTTACGCACTTCACATTGTGTCAACATTCTCATTATTTCCGTTCTAGTTGTTTCATGTGTATTAACTTAGTCTCACAGTCCTCCAAACTACTTATCTGTGCTTTAGAGCAACTGTTGTCCATTTGATCTGATATAGATAATTTTTAAAAACACTAGAGGATGTTTTAAAACTTTTAAACATACTCAAGGATGAAATTCTTTACTTTTCGAGCTATGATTTGGTTAAAAGATAATTTTAGGGAATAGTTTTACTTTAAGGTTTACAGAGTATCTCAAGGTAATAATCTTGAAGATTCATCCAACCTCAATGGATCCTGTATGTATGGATTCTTTAAGACTTTGAAGTTTTTTTCCATATTTTTCTCTATTTCTATCAGGATCCACCTATTGTACCCCTGATCAGAGTGTTCATTCAGTAGTGGGAGCCAGGCAAGTCTAGTTCTTCTGGTCTCAAAGTAGAGGAGGTAGTGGTTCATGGAGACAATTAGTACTGTAATCTGCTTCCTTCCTTGATTCTTGTGTTTCCTACTTCCTTTTTGCTACAGTCGAATAGAGATAAATCATTGTATCTTAGGTAATAGTTTGTAAGCTTTTAAGACACCAGATACCACTCACCAAACTAGGAAGTGTGTTCTGGTTACCTTGTACTGCTCTGACAAGAATATACTACAAATGGGATGGCTGAACAAACAGGAGTTTATTCTCTTACAGTTTCCAGCCATTGAGTCTGAGTTCAAAGTGCCAGGCTCTAGGGGCTGGGTGAAAGCCCCTCAACCTTGGGCTTCAGTTCTGCCTCCTGCTCCCAGCCCACTGGAGCTAAAGGCTTTTCTTCACTCAGGTAGCTGCTGGCTGGTGAGACTGACAAGTTCAAGATTGCCAAGTAAAAAGTCACAGTCCTGATGTTACCAAACCACATGGAAGGCCATGAATTCAAATCCATTGAAAGTCCCAAGGTTGGCAGTGCATGGCAGGCTACTGAACATGACACAGCTACATGCAGGATTCAAGTGTGCCAAAAGCTAGAGACTTTTTACAAGGCTTCTCCTTATATACGGGAAGCATACCACATTCTTAAAGCAACTATTCAGCTGCTCCAATAGATTCCACCAGGAGTTGATTACCAGTCTCATCACGGGAAATACTATATCCAGCTGCCCAGCCACTCAACCAGGCCCAGCCAAGTTGACACACAAACTACCACAAGGTAGAACATAAACTTCAAGAACTGTGTTATGCCAGTAAACTGAATTGTCCCATGACCCTATCTTCTATTTAAGAAAACTAATTCTGTGAGATGATTGATTATAATGTTTAAGAAGTATCAACATCTTTACCAAAACCAAAGTCACTGCCATCGAGTTGATTAAGACTCCTAGCGACCCCTGTTGGGTTTCTGAGGCTGTAGATCTTTACAGAAGTAGATTGCTCTATCTTCCTCCTGCAGAACAGATGATAGGCTAGAATCACTGACCTCTGGTTACCAGCCAAATGTCTTACCCACTACACCCATATATTTGTTTGTTGTTGCAAAATTGCACACACATACACACACACATAACATTTGCCTATTAATCCTTTTTCTTTTTGTTAGTTAAATGGCAGATTTCACTCACATTTGGTAAACAAAAAATAATTATTTCCCCCTTCTCTGCCCACCACTTCTGATAACCATCAAATATTGGTTTCTGTATATTTACCTGGTACAGCGGTAAAAACATTTAGCTGCTAACTAAGGTCGGCATTTGAATCCACCAGCTGCTCCGTAGCAGAAAGACAAAAGCAGTCTGCTTCCATAAAAATTTACAGCCTGCGACTTCTCTGGCCCCTCTCAGGGACCCGTGAACCTCACCCGGGACCCGGGGACCCGTAAACCTCTCCCAGGAGCGCAGAATAAAAACTTCTCTTTACCCCCCCAAAAAAAATTTACAGCCTTAGAAATCCTACGGGGCAGTTCTACTCTGACCTATAGGGTGCTAGGAGTTGGAATCGACTTGATGACACTGGGTTTGTTTTTTGGTTAATGAGCTATCAGACGGCGGGCAGCTAACTGTCACAGTGGCTGTAGTATTTGGTATGGGCCAGACAAAGGAGAGATAGTAAAGGCAATAACAATGTCAACTGTAATAAATAATTAATAATAAAACATATATATATATATGTATATATATATTTATATATATATAAAGGAGCTCTGGTAGTATAGTGCATAAAGCACTTGACTGTTAACCAGAAGGCTGGCGGTTCAAACCCACCAGCCACTACTTGGAAGGAAGGTTGGGCAATCTAATTCCATAGTGACACTGCCTCAGAAACCCAAGGAGGGTCACTATGAGTTGGGTCTGACTCGACGGCACATAACAACAACAACAATATATATATAAAATACATATGCAAGGCATATATGTATGATACATATATATGATGCATTTATATACACATATATGCATACATACACATTTGAAAACATAATGAAATATTCAAACAACTGTATCTATTCATAGAATTATTGAGAATGGAACAGCTGATGCAGGTGTATTGTGTGAAGATTCAATTGCCATAAGCAATGCTGCTTTCAGTGATATGATTCTCTAAAATGTGGCTAATTCTTGGTAAAGGTCTAAAATTAGGGCAATCTTCTTCATATCACACAGTGGTTACATTTTAAAACTTCACTGCACATTAAAATTAGTAAAAAAATTTGCCTATGAATTAAGCAAAGTTAGGTTCTAGGAATGGATAATGATAAACAAGGCTTTGAGCACAAATACCCAGAGAAATATTTGAAAGTTGGGAATAACATTTAAGTATTCTTCATCTTGGACTCTCTCTAAACATTGATAGTTGGCCTTCAAATGCAACCATTAATGCCAGTAACAATTTGTTTCAATCACTGGAATAAATAAAATGCCTTAACTAGAAATTTCCAAAGCTTTTTGCCCTCTCCAGAAATTTTCAAAGGTAAAATAAAAAACTACAACCCCACTAAAGACTCTGACTCTCTCTGTCTCTCTGTCTATATGTATATGTAT
>NW_006921634.1:10093690-10102832 GCF_000298275.1 Orycteropus afer afer | reverse complement strand
TATATATATATATATATATATATATATATATATATATATATATATATATATATATATGGCACCTAAGAACAACACAACAAGGACTATATGTGCAGGCAAACAGATCTTAGATAAGTGAACTGGAAACATGCTTATGTCTCATAATGATTCTGCATTCTCTAGTTAAATTCCAAAAGCATTAATTATAGTCTAGAAAGACCTTTGCATTTAGGAATTCCTAACTACACTCTTAACTCACCCTGTGATAGGATTTTTGATTTAAGAGTCAGGAAAGTCATAAATTGCTGATGGTAATACAAAATGGAATAGCAACTCTTGAAAAGAGTATAACAATTTCTTATAAAACTAAATGTGTGCTTACTACTTGACCCAGATATTGCATATCTGGATATTTATCTTTGAGATGTGAAAGTGTATATTCACACAAAAACTTGACATAAATTTTCGTAGAAACATTAAATCATCAAACATGCAACCATTCCAGATGTCCTTCAACAGTGAGTAGTTAATGACTTGTGGTACATACAGACCATGTAATATTTCTCAGCAAATAAAGAAACAAACTACCAATCCAGGCAACAACTTGAATAAATTTTCAGGGAATTATACAGACTAAAATATTCAACCCCAAAAGGTTACATACTGCCTGATTCCATGACTATAGCATTCTTGGAATGACAAAATTATAGAGATAGAAACAGATTAGGGGTTGCCAAAATTTAGGGATGGCATTTGAAATGGACTGAGACATACAGATATCTCTCTGGCATGTGCAGGTAAATCTGCAACTATCTTAAAATAAAAAGTGAAAAACAAGGCAAGTGGCATCAATAATTTCAGTGCAAAGTGAATACTAGTATATTAAAACACACACACACACACACACACATAGTAAAGAGATTACTGTTAGAAAGTATGTAATTAATGTAATAATTTAATAACTAACACAATACCACATATCCCTAACAAGAAGATGCATGATATTTTTTCATAAAAATGTACATTATCAGCCAGAATATATAGGCAGTCTTTGTGTTATAAACATCTGACTTACAGACAACTCCTACTCATGCTTTAATGTTAAATTTATCTTCACTTGGATATGATTGAGCCAAACTCTACTCCCAACAAATTCTTCATCACAATCACCTTTACTTGCAGCACATGAAGATTTGAATCATTGAAAAGGCTTTGGGTAGTTAAGGTTCTATGTCAACTTGGCTGAGTCATGGTTTTGAGTGGCTGGGCAGTTGGATGTAGTTATTTCCCATGATGAGAGTAAATATGCTGTGAGCAGCAAGAAGAAGCTCTGAGCAAGGTCTCTGAGCTTTTGGTACATCTGGATCCTACATTTGGCTGACTGTCCCTCTCAGGGCCTGCCTTTTTTCCTGCTGATCTTGAGATTGTTCCTGGACTTGAACCAGTGACCTGCCATGTCATTTGCAAATCTTGAGACTGTGCCATTTTACCTGCTGATCTTGGGTTTATCAGCCCCAGCAGCCAGCAGCTGCATGAGTTACAAGAAGCCTCTAGCTCCAGCCCAAGGCTGGGAGGTCTTCACCATGACCTTAGAGCCAGCACTTTGAACTTGGACTTCTAGTCTCCTAAACTGTAAGAGAATAAATCTCTGCTTGTTAAAGTCATCTACTTTTGGTATTTCTGTTATAGCAGCACTAAAGAACCAAGACAGATTTCAAGCCTTATCTTGGCCTAAAGTAAGGCTGAATAAGAACCATATGCATCTGATCTAACTTAACCTACAAATTCTTAAAGACACAGTAAGGAACATATCTCATTCATAACCTGGGGACTGCCTATCAAGCAGTATTTATTATTTAATTATTTTATATTTATATTTACATGGAATCTTGTAATTCAGGCTTCTAAAAATTCTAGATAGAATTTAAGAAAAACATCTACTAGAGATGAGTAAGTGAACCCCAACACTGAGACACCTGGCATGACTAAAATGGCTACCCCAGATCTAAATTGAACTCTATTTTTAATCAAACTTTGTTTTGCTTGAAAAATCTACTTCTACTGCTCTAAAGAGCCAATTAGCTTCTTGTAAAAGATTACCTTCTTTTAACCTAAATGGAGCAAGGGTCAAGGTTTTAGCTTATCTGAAGAACTGCTTATTAAAAGATGTTTGTTGGGAACATATACACAGCTTGCTTCAAGAAGAATGTAATGGCTCAGTCAACATATTTCCAGAGGTTAGAAACTAGAAATGATAATGTTAAGAAGAAAGAAGAATTGTAGTTTAAACATCACTTGTAACTTTTTTTCATCTAACCTTTCTTTCCTGTGACCACAGCCCTTTGTTTATTCCATCTGATAAAAATCTCTTTCTTCTTGCATTTTGGAATACTACATTACCTGCCTGGGTGCTGGTGTCACCCAACTCATGAAGCTCTCTACCTCTCAATAAAACTCTTCATAATATTGTATGTACCTCTAACAGAGTATAAGACTGGTACTTTGCTACAACAGTTCTGGCAACAGTGTAGGGACTTGAAGATGAATTTGCTTCTGCAACTTCTAAGATGCTTGGGTTTTGAGCCACTAGTACCCCCTCCTCCCCAAAAAAAAACCTCACTGTCATCAAGTCAGATCTGACTCATAGTGACCCCTCCTTGGGTTTCCAAGACAGTATCACTACAGAAATGGATTGCCCAACCTTCCTTCTGAGGAGTGGCTAGTGGGTTTTAACCTCCAGCCTTATGGTTAGCAGTCAAATGCCTTAGGCACTACGCCACCTAGTTTATATTTATGTCCTTCCTCTCCATGGTGGATTCAGGGGTTGTGGCAAGGTAAATACCTCTCACATCCACTCCTATGATATCTGTGTAGAAGCTCCTTGAGTATTAAGATTTCTCTTTCTCTTTCCTTTCTGTTTTTATAAAAAAGAATATAAGTTCATTTGGTTTTTAGGTTCCATATGATCATTGCTCAAGTACTTCAGAAATGTTAGCCAGTTAGGTAAAACAGAAAGTTCTGGCTTCTGTTTTAAGTTTCTGAAGCTAACCTTATGCTGCCTTTGGGTATATGGGAAATGTCAAAGCTAAGAGGAGTTCCTTTTGTAACTCTTGCTCATTACATGAACAAACATTTTGGTTCTTCAACATGCTTGTTTCTGTCTGCTTGGCATGACTAAACCAAGGGCAGTTCAAAGAAAGAGCCACTTTGGGGAAACTTTGATCTTGCTAAGTTAAATATCTCGAGCATTAAGTTAGAAAATAAAGGTTTCTTCATTAAGAAATTGTAATGGGAAAACTTTAGATTGGTATCTTAAGGCCTCTCAACAACATCAAAATAGCAAAATAACCTCTTGCAATGGTTAATACTGTATGTCAGTTGGGGTGTGCCATGAATCTCAGTGGTTTGGCAGTTATGATGTAGTCATCCACCATGATGAGATCTGATATAACGTAATCACCCCCATGATGATATCTCCTATGAGCAGATAATCAGTTGAAAATTATTCCTTGAGGGTGTGGCCAGGATCCTAGATATATGGACATTCTATTGAAGCTCTTTGGCTTTTTAATCAATCTGGATTACACATCTGGCTCATCATTATATGACTCTGGTTATTTGGACTTGAGCAAATGGCCTGCTATATTGTCTGATCTTGGAATTCACTAGCATTCACAGCCTGTAAGTCAGCAGCCTGTTCAGTCTTACCTGCCATCTTTAACTCATCAGTATCCACAGCCCTGAGCCAATACCCTGCTGCCTGACCTGCTGATCTTGAGCTGCATGAGTCAGGATAAACCTCCAGCCTGACATCTGACCTATAGATTTGAAGCTTGCCAGCCTCTACAACTGTGTGCATGAGCTTTTTCTTTGAGATAAATCAATCTCTCTCTCTCTTTCTCTCTCTCTCTCTTTCAATATACACTGGTGTTGCTTCTCTAGAGAACTCACTCTAAGACATTTGGTACTGTGAGAAATTCTAGGGAAACAAAATTGTAAAGATCAATTTTCTAAATTGATTCTCAAGTCTGGCTCGTTTTAAAGGCACTGGTGACTTGGACTCTAATAGTAAAAAGGGCACTGCTAATCCATAGCAATAAAAATAAGCAAAATATTGCCAGCCAGAGATCAAATATTTATGAGAAATAAGGTTCCAGGTGATGACATATTGAATACTTTTCCAAAATTTTGTCATAGTAAAAATATAAGGAAGCTGGTTGCTTGGTTCTACATTCACTAGAAAAAGTGATAAAAGAAAGATAGAGCCCAACACTTCAGAGTTATAGCTCAAGTGTCACATGAAAGATCTAAGAGAAAGCTTAATTTCTTATAGTAACAGAGTTAATATTGCAAGAAAAAAAAAAAAAAGGTAGAGTCTTACTGTAAAAGTGGCTAAATTACAGCCCTAATTGAATTCCCAAACTCACATGGTATCTAAAGGGAAGAAACTGGATCCAGCAACAGGATGGGGACATATGGGCAAACAATTAGGAAGCTGGGACATTAAATTCCAAAATCCATTGAATTTCTCTTCCCAATACCACCACCTTTCCCACCTGAAGAGATTACTATATGTTTGTCTGCTAAGCCCCACTCCCCATTAAAACCATTATCCCTTTCACCTCTATTTGATGAGATTAACCCAGCTGTTCCTGCTAAGATGGTTCCTGGAATGCTGCCTGGAACATCATCTGAGACAGATGCCTTACAAGACATTGATAAATGTTCCCAGGACCCACCCCTACCATCCATTTTTGCTTCAAAACTTATAATTAGACTTAAGTCACAGCAAGTTCCAAAAAGTGAAGTACAAAATGTGACCAGGGAGAGGTCTACTACACTCCAAAATAACTGCTTGATGTTTTTAATATGTACAAACAGAAAGCTGGAGAATATGTGTGGAAATGGCTATTAAGGGCGTGAGACAGTGGTGCTAGGAATATAAAGTTGGATCAGTTTGAGTATATAGATATGGACCCAATAAGCATAGATTCCTCATTCAATGTTTCAGCTTGAGAAGTTAGTAAAGGATCTAATAGTTCATTTGGCTGGTTCACTTAAGTGTGGATTACATGGTAGCCAAAACTAAATCAAGTAGAAGTATCAGACCTGCCTTTGTGTACTACAGAAGAAGTTATCCAAAGGCTTAGGGAAACTGGCATGTTCAAGTGGATTTATCAGATTAGACCTATAGACTTTAGAGACATATGGTGTGCCCTGAGGACACACACACATTTTATTAAAATGATGAAAAATAAATCTGTGAATGGAGCCCTCGTAACTTTGAAGATTCCTGTGATTGCTATTTTATGTAAGTCAGATTTGACAGTGGTAATTGCCCCCATTAAATTTGACACCTAATTACAAGGGGGGTGATTGGACTGCATGGTGGTAGAGGCCAAGTGATAGCACTTATTTGACAAAGAAAATGTGGGCATGATTACCATAATGGACAGGAGAATCAAGGCAGTAATCAGAATAATCAGACTCATATGGACATAAGGTGTTGGCTACTTAGGCATGCTTTCTCTAGGGAGTGAAATAGATAGGAAATCTAAATATTTACTTGATCTATACAAATGGATGAATTCCAGGTCAAGTGAATGGCAAGCTAATTTAAATCACCAGACTGGAGAGCCCAGCCCCTCAATCAATTCCCAGACTTGAGCCAGTTTATACAGGTACAACCCCTTGAAATGAAGGGGAGGCTGAGTTCTGATGAGGAAGGCTCTCATTAGACTGCCAAAAATGTGTATGGTTACTTTATCTCCCAGCTTTCGCTAAACGGATATGACCTTTTACCAAAGTTACTGTTCATTGGGTAAAAGGAAATAATCAGAGTTTTCAGGGATTATTGGATGTGGTAGTTAAAGTTATATGTCAACTTGGCTAGGCATGGTTTTGAGTGGCTGGGGAGCTGGTGGTATTTATTCCCCATGATGACACTGGCAATCAGCTCCATGGTGGAATCTGCTGCAAGCAGCTGAGTAGCTGCTTCAGAGATGTGGGCTGCTTCCAGTATTTAAGGAGAAGCTTTGAGAATGGTCGACAGCTTTTTGGTATGCTCGAACGCTGTATGTAGCCAAGTTGTTGTTCAACAGCCTGCAATGCTCTGCCAATCTTGGAACTTTTTCTGGATTTACATTAGTGGTCAGCAATGTTGTTTGGTAATATTGGGACTGTACCTTTTTACTTGTTGTCCTTCAGTTTGTCAGCCTAAGCAGCCAGTAGTTGCCTGAGTGAAGAAAAGCATCCAGCTTCAGAGGGCTGGAAGCAGGGCAGAGCTGAAGGCCAAGGTTGAGGGGCTTTTAATCAGCCCCTAGAGCCCAGCACTTTGAACTCAGATTTCTAGCCTCCAAAACTATAGGAGAATAAACTCCTGTTTGTTCAAGCCATCCCATTTGTGCTTTCTTCTTTCAGAGTGGCACTAGGCAACCAAAACACTGGTCACTGTTTCTGAATTAACACTAATTTTAGGAGAAACAAAACATCACTGTGGCCCACCAGTCACAGTAGGGAAATATGGAGGTCAGGTTATTAATGGACACTTAGTTAAAGTCCTTCTCACAGTGGATCAAGTGAGACCCTGAACCCATTTTATAATTATTTCCTCAGTTTTGGAAGGCATAATTGAATAGACATATTGTGATAGGAAAAGTTAAGCAGAAGCTATTAGAACTACCTAGGAAAATGCTAAGCCAAAAGCAATACCACATTCCTGGAGGGACTGCAGAGATTAGTGTCACAGTCAAGGACTTGAAAGATGCAGGGGTGGTGATTCTCTCCACATCCCATTTTAACTCATCTATTTGGGCTGTGCAAAAATGGATATATCTTGGAGAATTACAGTGGATTATCATAAACTTAACTATATGGTGACTCCAATTGCAGCTGCTTTTCCATATTTAGTTTCATTGTTCAGCAAATTAATACATCTCTTAGTACCTGGTATGCAACTATTGTCCCAGGGCCTTTTCTCAATTCCAGTTTCAAAGGCTCCCCAGGAGCAGTTTAGCTTCAGCTGCCAAGGCCAGCAATACACCATCACTTTCTTACCTCAGGCATATATCAACTCTCCAGCACAAAGTCATAATTTAGTTCACAGAGATCTTGACCACCTTTCCCTTCTTCAAGATATGTTGTTATTGGTATGTGCCATTGAGTCAGACCTGACTCATAGAGACCCCTCCTTGGCTTTCCGAGGTGGTATCACTATGGAAGTAGATTGCCCAACCTTCCTTCTGAGGAGTGGCTGATGGGTTTGAACTTCCAGCCTTCAGGCTAGCAATCAATATAATAGACCAGTGATATGTCTTGTAAGAAGCTCTGGTAGCATAGTGCCTAGGATAAGTTATTGCATCTGGCCACTCCCACAACAAAAAATGAGGTGCAATATCTACTGAGCCCTTTGCATTCTGGAGGTAATATATCCCCCATTTGGGTGTGCTACTCCAGCCTATTTATCAAATGATGTTAAAGCTGTTAGCTTGGACTTGGGCTCAGAATTATAGAGGGCTTTCCAACAAGTTCAGATGGTTCTGTGTAATATGTAGTTACTTCTCAGAAGTGATGAAGAGAAATTCTCCCACTGGGCAGAACTTCAAGTAGTACACCCAGCTGTTCATTTTGCCTGGAAGGGAAGATGGCCAAATATGCTGATAGACTTCTGTAGTGCCATTTTTAGTAATGAAGAAGACCCTGTAAGATGATGTATATTTGTCTTTACTTGAGACAACTAGCAGTACACCTGTACTGTCACGCATCATAGTTTTGAAGAATTTCCAACGTATTTTTCTCTGATTTTGCATGCAGATTTGCAACTTTTACAATTTCCACATGAATCTCCTTTGTTACTGTAGGTCACTGAGCTACAGGGGTGCTCTGCTTTGTGGCAAGCCTGCTTAGAAGACAGCATCACTTTGTTAAAACATTTAGCTGCTGTTGTTGTGTTGTTATGTGCCATTGAGTCGGACCCGACTCATAGTGACCCCTCCTTGGGTTTCTGAGGCAGTATCACTACGGAAGTAGATTACCCAACCTTCCTTCCAAGGAGTGGCTGGTGGGTTTGAACCTTCAGCCTTCTAGTTAGCAGTCAAGTGCCTTAGGCACTATGCTACCAGAGCTGCTAGTAGACATGAAATTTCTAGAGAAAAGTTGCAGTTAGTTCAGCCTTCTGTCAAATACTTAGATCACTTAATCTCTACAGAAAGCATTTCTATTGACCCAAGGAAAAAGAAGCTATTGTAGTCTTCCCTTTACCTAAAACAAAGTAACAATTAAGGGGATGTTTAGGGTTCTGGGACCATTGTCAAGCTTGGATTCCTAACTTTTCTTTTATAGATCAACATTTATACAAATATTTAAAAACTTCTGAGCCTGATCTCTTATATCTTACCCAGATCAAGAGGTAAACATTAAATTAAAAGAAAATTTGAATAACACACCCACTTTAGTGTTCTCTATCATTTAGAATTTTCTTTATTTGTACATGAAGTTTCTGTTAATATATTAGGCGTTTTTATACAGAAACATGGAGGACAAAAGAGGCCTTAGGTTATTACAGCCTGAAGCTGGAGACTCTGGCTAGAATCTATCATCATGGGCTCAGGGCCATAGCCATTACTGCAAAATTGGTAGAAACTACTGTAGATACAGTTTTAGGGGACATTTTCGACATACATGTACACCATCTGTGTCTGATTTATGTAATTTTTCTTTAACTAAACATTTATCTACCAGCAGACTCACCTTATATGAAATCTTTTTTTATTATTATTTTTTCTGGCATATTCAAATATTAGACTACATATAATGGCTACTTTAAACTCACTCTCCTCTTCATGACTAATGAAAGCAATTGTACTTCCCATAGTTGTTGTTTATATCTAACTGAGTAACTCCCCATACAACTTAAAGAAAACTTTATGACAAACCATGACATGATACTATTTGTAGATGGCTCATTTTTAAAACAAAGTCCTGACTTATTATCAGGCTACTTACACTGTTACAATTTCTACTGAAATCCTTGAAAGCCAGCCATTCTCTAAAGCCACTTCAGCTCATTAAACTGAACCCATTGCTCTTACTCCAGTCTACAAACATTGTAAAAGGAAGTGTGAAAATTCCAACAGACTCAAAATATGTATTTGGACTTTTTCAT
>NW_006921634.1:10087145-10092962 GCF_000298275.1 Orycteropus afer afer | reverse complement strand
TTGTGTAGTATGTTATGCCAATTGAACTTGATGTCCCCTGGGACTATGGTCCCGAGCCCACAGGTCCTACTGCTTACTGCCTCTGGATAGCTGACTATAGCCGAGAAGTGACTACAATCTTGTCCCTTGTCAGCTCTACTATATAACTGGGAATTCTTACAGAACATATAAAAATACTTGTAGAAATATTGTATCCAACCCTCTGCATGGTTGTGGGCATACTACCCCCTATACAGACATATCTAATAGTTCAGGCTATCCATCATCTATCCATCCATATATCAATGTTTGCCTTCACTGAAAACACAGCACTGTGTGTACAAAATCGTTCATCTTTGTTGTCTGTACCTTCCATGCCCCTCCCTATGTCTTCCTCTTCCTCAATGCCACCATGATGATCACTCACATTTGATATATCACCCTTTGCTTCACCCAAATCATACTTGTCTCTATCTCTCTAACAGTGTTCTCTCCCCTTCCCTCCCACCCCTAGTAACCCACAAAGAAAATTTCCTTCCATGTAGAAATCTTTCCTTGAATTTTTACAATAATCAACTAATATTTGTCCTCTGTGATTGATTATTTCACTCAGCATATTGTCCTCCATTTTCATCCATGTTATGTGATGTTTGGCAGATTCTACGTTATTCTTTAGCGTTGCATAGTATTCTATTGTGTGTATGTACCATAGTTTGGTTATCCATTCCTCTGTTGATGGGCACCTAGGTTGTTTCCATCTTTTTACTCTTGTAAATAGTGTTGCGATGAACATAGGTGTGCAAATATCTGTTTTGTCCTAGCTATCACTTCCTTAGGATACATACCTAGTAATGGAATAGCTGAGTCAAATGGTATTTCTAATTCCAACTTTTTAAGGAATCGCCATACTACTTTCCACAGTGGTTGTATCATTTGACAATCCCACTAGCTATGTGTGAGAGTCCCAATCTCCCCGCATCCTCACCAGCATTTGTTATTTTCTGTCTTGTTGAACTTTGCTACTAGTGGTGAGGAAAGATGGTATCTTGCTGTTGTTTTGATTTTCATCTCTCTAATGGCTAATGATCGTGAACATTTCTTCATGTTTGTTGGTTACCTGAATATCCTCTTTGGTGAAGTATCTATTCATGTCTTCTGACCATTTTTTCATTGGATTATTGGTCTTTTGGTTGTTGAGGTGTTGGGGTTTTCTATGAATTCTAGAGATAAGTCCCTTGTCAGATATGTCATTGCTGAATATTTTTTCCCAATGTGTAGGTTCTCTTTTGACTCAGGAGAAGTCTTTGGAACCACAAAAAAATTTAATTTTTAGAAGGTCCCATTCATCTAGTTTATCTTCTGTTTGTGAATTTTGGTTTATGCTTGGTCATCTATTTATGCCATATATTAGGGCCCCTAAATATGCCCCTAGTTTTTCCTTAAGGAACTTTATAGTTTAAGATTTCACATTTAAGTCTTTGATCCATCTGTCGTTACTTTTTGTATATGATGTGAGGTGCAGATCTTGTTTTATTTTTCTGCAAATGGATATCCACTTTGCCAGCACCATTTGTTAAACAATCTTTTCCACATTTAATGAATTTCCACCCTTTGTCAAAAATCAGCTAACCGTAGGTCAATGGATCTATTTCTGGGTTTGCAATTCTATTCCTTTGGTTGACGTGTCTGTCGTTGTTCCAATAGTAGGCAATTTTGATAACTTTGGCTATATAGTAGGTTTAAGATCCATGAGTATAAAATCACCTACTTTTTTGTTCTTCACTAGTGCTTTGCTTATCCAAGGTCTCATTCCTTTCCACATAGTTAGTGGTTGGCTTTTGCTTATCCTTAAAGAATGTTAATGGGATCTGGGTTGGGATTGCATTGAATGTATAGATTGCCATGGTATGTTCTTCCATATATGTAGATCTCTTATGGTTTCTTGAAGTAGTCTTTTATAGTTTTCTTTGTACAGGTCTCTTGTGTCCCTGGTAATATTTATTCCCAAGTATTTTATTTTTTTTGTAGCTATTGTAAATGGTATTGATTCCTTATTTCTTTTTCAGCAGTCTCTTTGCTGGTGTAGAGAAATCCAACTGATTTTTGGATATGGTCTTACATCTGCCACGATGCTAAATCTCTCAATGAATTCCTGTAGACTTTTTACTGAATCTCTTGGGTTTTCTAGGTATGTTGTTGTTGTTGTTATGTGCTGTCAAGTCAGACCTGACTCATAGCGACCCCTCCTTGGGTTTCCAAGGCAGTATCTCTATGGAAGTAGATTGCCCAACCTTCCTTCCAAGGAGGATGGTGGGTTTGAACCACCAGCCTTCTGGTTAGCAGTCAAGTGCCTTAGGCACTATGCTACCAGAGCTCCCCTTTCTACGTATAGGATCATATCATTTGAAAATAGGGATAGTTTGACTTCTTCCTTACCAATTTGAATGCCTTTGATTTCTCATTCTTCCCTTATTGCACTGGTTAGGACTTCCAATACAATGTTAAATAGAAGTTGTGATAGAGGGCATCTTTGGCTCGTTCCTGTACGCAAGGGGAATGGTTTCAGTCTCTCTTCACTGAGAATAATGTTGGCTGTTGGCTTTGCATATATGTCCCTTATTATGTTGAAGAATGTCCCTTCTATTCCTATTTTGCTGAGAGTTTTGATCAGGAATGGGTGTTGGATTTTATCAAATGCCTCCTCTTCATCGATTGATATGATCATGTGGTTTTTTCTTTTGTTTTACTTATGTAGTGGATGATGATCATTGTTTTTCTAATGTTGAACTATTTTTCCAAAACTGATATGAACCCCACTTGGTCATAATGAATGATTTTCTTGATATGTTGTTGGAGTCTATTGTCTAGGATTTTACTGAAGATTTTGCATCTATATTCATGAGGGATATTGGTTTGTACTTTTCATTTTGAGTGATGTCTTTGCCTGGTTTTTGTATCAAGGACATGCTTGCTTTGTAAAATGAATTAGGAAGGATTCTGTCCTTTTGTATGTTATGGAATAATTTGAGTAGTATTGATGCCAGTTTTTCTCTGAATGTTTGGCAGAATTCTCTGGTGAAGCTGTCTGGGCCAGGACTTTTTTTTGTTGGTAATTTTTTTTTATGACTTGTTTGATTTCTTCTTTTGTTATGGATTTGTTCACTTTTCTATGAGATCAAGGTCGTGGATTGTATTTTTTAGCTCTTCTGCATCTTTGTTGAGTTTCTTTCCAGTTGTTCTATCTTTCATTGAAAGTGGTAAATTAAAGTCTTTCACTACGACTATGGAGTCATCTATTTGTCTTTTCAACTCTTTAAAGTATGAGTTATGTATTTTGGGGCTGTTTCATTGGTTCCATAGATATTTATTGTGGTTATATCTTCTTATTCTTTTGATCCTTTAGTCATTATACAATTTTCTTCCTTGTCTTGTATGGTGGTTTTTGTCTTAAAGTTAATTTAATCAGAAATTAATGTTGTATCCTGCTCTTTTTTGATGGCCATTTTGCTTGATATATCTTTTTCCAACTTTTGATTTTTAGTCTAATTTTGTCTTTGTCTCTAATGTGTGTCTCTTATAGACAACATATTGATGGTTTATGTTTTCTTATTCAGGCTGCAACTCTCTGTCTCTTGAGTGGTGCATTTAATCCATTGACATTCAGTGTAATTATCACCAAGTATGAATTGGTTGCTATCATTGTGTTATATGTATTTTTGTGGTATTCCTGATTTCTTTGTTCCATATAATTTTCTGTGCTGGGCTCATTAAGTTTATGAATAATGCATCATTTCCTTAGTTGCTATTATTTTAGAATTTGATAAATATTTGTGCTTTCTCCTCTTTTTTATTGTGATGTGAAGGTTTAACATTTTTCTTTGATGTTATCCTCTCATTTATAATTTTCTCCCTGAGTTTAGAACAATCCATTCTATCTTGCAACTCTCAGTACTTCCTCTCCCATTAGAAGTTATGTAACTACACTATTTCCCCCCATTTTTGGTTTGCCAACTGATGTCTCTGGTTTACTGTTTACCAAAGTAAACTGTGTTGGTTTCTGGGTTATGTTATCTTGTGTATTAATAGTTAATTGTTGTTTGCTATTTTTGGTTCTCTGCTCAAAGGACTCCCTTTAGTATCTCTTGTAAGGTTGGTCTTGTTTTAACAAATTCCCTTAATTTCTGCTTATCTAGAAATCTCCTGATTTCGTTATCACATTTGAGAGAAAATTTTGCGGAGTATATAATTCTTGGTTGGAAATTTTTCTTTTTCAGGGCTTTATATATACTTATTGTTTGTTCTTGTAGGTAACTTTTCATTTTTTGCTGTGCTGCTTTCAGGATTCTTTTTTTATTTGGTTTTGGTGAGTTTGATGATAATATGTCTTGGTGATTTTCTTTTGGGGTCCATCCTGTTTGGGGTTCATTGGACTTCCTGAATGGATATGTTCTTATCTTTCATCATATCAGGGAAGTTCTCTTCCAACAAATCTTGGACAAGTTTCTCAGTGGTTTCCTTTTTCTCTTCCTGTTCTGGAATTCTGATTCCTACCTACTGCCATCAAGTTAGATTTGACTCATAGTGACCCCCCCTTGGGTTTCCGAGGCGGTATCACTATGAAAGTAGATTGCCCAACCTTCCTTCCAAGTAAGTTCAAGGTGGATTTGAACTGCCAGCCTTCAGGTTTGCAGTCATATTCCTTAGGCACTATACCACCAGAGCTCCCAGAATTCTGATTACACGTAAGTTATTCCTTTTGATAGTATCTCACATGAACCTTAGGCTTTCTTCACTTTGTTTTGATCTTTTTTTCTGATTGATCTCTTTCCAAAGAAGTATTCAGGTATTTGTCTTCAATCTCATTAATTCTGTTCCATTGATTTAATTAAACTCCTTTGCCTTTTCAATGTGTTATCTGTTTCTGAAAATTGAGTATTAATCTTCTGTATTTTAACTGTAAATTTTGTATCATTTCTAATTTTTCATTTATTTTGTCATTTTGTTCTTGTATTTTCTTCCAAAATTCTTCTAGGATTCTGTCTGTGTTTTTCTTAATTTTGTCAGTGTTTTCCTTGATCTGTCTCTCAATCCTTTGAAGGTACCTAAATATAATTCTTTTGAATTCCTTATCAGAAAGTTCCAATACTGCTTCTTCCTCAGGAATGTGTTCTGGGTCTGTATCCTGCTCCCTTGTTTCTACCACTTTATCTTGCTTCTTTGTGTAAACTGTGATGGCCTGTTGTCCCCTGAGACATTGTGACATTGTTATATTTAGAGCTTGGCTAACTGTTTGTGAAGAGCAGTTAAGAGTGAGTCAGGCTCTTCATGGCCATTTATCGTTGGTCATTTGGTGGAGAAGGAAGTGGTAGCTCTCACTCGAGTGGAGCTGCAGGAGGTGCAGGTGTGGTTGCATTGTATGGGCATGGTTGTTGTCTCCCACTCAGTTAGACAAAAACAATAATCGGAAAAACATCAAAAAAGTAAAACCAAGTGGACAAAATCACATCTCATAAACACACTGAAACAATCACCAAGAGAAAAAAAAAAAACTACAGTATCTGGGGAGGGGACTATAAGAGAAAGAAGTATTGTTGTTGCTGTTGTTGTTATGTGCCGTCGAGTCAGACACGACTCATAGCGACCCCTCCTTGGGTTTCCAAGGCAGTATCACTACGGAAGTAGATTGCCCCATCTTCCTTCTGAAGAGTGGCTGGTGGGTTTGAACCGCCAGCCTTCTGGTTAGCAGTCAAGTGTCTTAGCCACTATGCTACCAGAGCTCCTAGAGAAAGAAGTAGAGTAGTAGAATAATGAAGAGAAAAATGCAAAAATAAAAACAAG
>NW_006921634.1:10073397-10086851 GCF_000298275.1 Orycteropus afer afer | reverse complement strand
GTGGGGCAGAGTACCCAAGCTCAGTCAGCACAGAGATTGGGATGGAATTCCTGCTGGCCCAGAAGATGAGTGGGAGTTAGGGATGACCTCACCTCCATTTATCAAGATGGTGTGGGGTGTAAGAGTAACAAAGGGAATATCCCACCTTTCTAGTCATTCGTGTCCGGAATGTCCTTGCAGTTCTCAGAAAGTGGAGCCTATTCTTAGGTCTCTAGAAGCTGGGAGAATACTGTCACTTTAAATATAAAAAATGGTCAAACCACTTGTAAACATTCAAAATGGCTGTGTCCTCTGGATAGCTGCCTACAGTCCACAGGTCAGCCTGTCTCCTTCTTCACTGCTTCCCCTTTTATTCACCAGCCACCAGTGCAGTCTTCCATGCAACACCTGGCTAGCAGCACTGATTTTTAGGTTAATTCTTAGGTCCTACCACCATTTGGCAATATCCAAGCTGTCTATGCTGTTGGAATTGCTGACAGCCCGCAGATCCATATATCTCCTTTTTTGGTGTTTTCATGCATTTTCTTCTACTAGTTGGAGTTTAGACCACTTCTGAATCCTACCATTCAAAGTGAGTGCAGGGCTCCAGGATTATCTTCTGTATCTGTGTTAATTGATCCCCTTTTTCTTTGTTGAAGAGCATTTGTGTAGGTTGTCTGCCTATTCTGCCTTATTACCAGAACCCCCAAAGACAATTTTTAACTAGTTCTGTTCACACTATTAAAAATGAGGTTTTAGTATCAGACCTTTCCGATGCCTTGCTGATTCCTTCTAAGACTGCTGTAACTTAATGGTG
The DNA here is from genome assembly GCF_000298275.1 of Orycteropus afer afer. Taxonomy (NCBI): domain Eukaryota; kingdom Metazoa; phylum Chordata; class Mammalia; order Tubulidentata; family Orycteropodidae; genus Orycteropus; species Orycteropus afer. The sequence continues at coordinate 10,086,055 of NW_006921634.1, read as the reverse complement.
CACCAACTGGAAGGAGTGCCCATAACTGAGAAATTAGAGGAAGTAATTTTGCTGATCCAGCTGCTAAAGAGGCTGCTTCCTAAATCACTATTATCCATCATATAACAAAGGATTTATAGATGGGCCTCTGAACAACCTACAGAGAACTATTTCCATGAAATGACTGATGTTGTTGAGCCTACTGAATAAACTTTTAAGACATCAGTAATTAACTGATCAGTCTGATAAAATTTAGACATAGAAAAAGCCAGTCTGTTACCAACATCTTAACACTAAACTATGATTAGTGCCTGGCACTAAGATTGTTGTTGTTGTTGTTATTTGCCGTCGAGTCGGCCCCGACTCATAGCGACCCCTCCTTGGGTTTCCGAGGCAGTTATCACTACGGAAGTAGGATTGCCCAACTACTCTACCTAAAATTTTGCATGTCCCTATAGGGAGCTCTGGTAGCATAGTAGCTGAGGAACTTGGCTGCTAACCAGAAGGCTGGCAGTTCAAGCCCACCAGCCACTCCTCGGAAGGAAGATGGGGCAATCTACTTCTGCAGTGATACTGCCTCAGAAACCCAAGGAGGGGTTGCTATGAGTCGTGTCTGACTCGACGGCACATAACAACAACAACAACATAGTGAGTATACTACATGAAAACACTCACCTAGGGAGAGAGAAATAATTGAAATTTTAAAGACACACTGGTGGAAAAAATTTTCTGATTCAGCTGAGCATGAGGCCTGTCATTGTTCTATTTGTCCTTGCTTAGGTTTTGGAATGTCAAGTTTAGTTTTCGCAATGTCAAGCTGTTCCTCTAATATGGCTTTCTTTGCAACACACTCCCCAGTGTAAAATAACTCACCTTGAAGATGAGGCCTGCACTATAGCAAGGTAATATCAGAAGGTGCCCAGAAACCTCTAATAACAGAGCTGGCATTGGGAGTCCTAAAAGCTCAAATAGAGCAACCATTCCTAAAAAACTAAATCCTTTCAGAAGATAAGTAAATCTTTTGTGGATGATCTGTGCCCCTAGTGGTGGCTTGATCAAGTAAGTGAATAGAGTAAGCAAATCCCCAAACGAGGCACTTGACATGACTAAAATGACTGCCCTAGATCTAAATTGAACTCCATTTTGAATTAAACTGCATCTTGGCCTAAAAAACCTGCTACTACTGCTTTAAAAAGACACTTTAGCATCTTGTAAAAGTTTAACTGCTTATCACATAAAGGAAGCAAGAATTGAGATTTTAGCTTGTGAGAGGAGTTGTTATTAAAAGAAGTTGGTAGAGAGTTTTTGCACAGCTTGGTCCAAGAAGAAGTCCATGGTCAACATATTCCCAGAGGTCAGAAAATAGAAGTGGTAATTCTAAGAATCATAGCGTAACAACGCCTTGTAATTTTTTGTCATGTAATCCCTCATACCTGTGAGCAGAAAGCCCTTCATTTACTCTACTGATAAAATCTCTCTCTTCTTGAAATGTGAAACACTTTATTACCTGGCTGGCTGCTGAGGTCTACCTCTCAGTAAAACTCTTTATTTTTACCTCTAACAGAGTGTAAGACTGGTGCTTCTCTATGACAGAATACATTGGCATTTTAATTTATGGAGAAAAAAAGACAAAAATAGCAATAAAAAACAAATAAAAGAAAGATCATTGTTAATTTATAGAAAGAAACTCTTTTTGTATTATATCACATTTATAACTTAAGTTGTAATAGTAAACCTTTCTTGAATGCAGGACTGCTATCATGTGGAATAGTCTTTCATATAAAAATTATATTAAGAATGCAAAAAATTCTTACATCATGTATTCATATTGTACTTGAAAAACATTCCATGAATACTCTCAGGGAATTAAATAAAAAATAATCTATATTTTCAGTTTTGGTGTACCTGTGTTATCATGTATCTTAAAGAATGTAATTGACCAACACTGAAATATTCTACACTTGAGTTTGTCTTGGGAAAAAAATAGAGAGCAAAGAGAACAGGCATAGGAGAAAAACAAAATTGCCATATGAATAGCAGATGATTGAAGAAAAATATGTATTGGAATATATCCATCATGTATAACTACCTTCACAACTGTAAATTCTTGCTTCATAACCTGAACATGTGAAAAAGGTTTTCAACTAGTGCATAAATTACTTTTCCTTGGGAAGAAGAAATAAGGAACCATCAGAGTCTCAGTGGGCAGAAGTATCCAGATAAATCTAGACTTGGAAGGAAATAGTTGTTACTAATAATTTTAATAATGACTATTCAAGGAAAGAGATATCCATATTTTAAAATCATCTACTTTCACTTCTTTTCTTGTTTGTGTAGTGCTGCTATGACAGAAATACTACAAGTAGATGTCTTTAAGAAACAAAAATTTATTTTCTTATAGTTTGTTGTTGTTGTTATGTGCCATCGAGTCGGACCCAATTCATAGCAACCCCTCCTTGGGTTTCTGAGGCAGTATCACTATGGAAGTAGATTGCCTCATCTTCCTTCCGAGGAGTAGCTGGTGGATTTGAACCACCAGCTTCTGGTTAGCAGTCAAGATGCTAGCTTTAGAGGTAGGCTTTCTTCTCTCTGTTGGCTCACAGTTTGTAAGAAAATTACTTATGTCTTTTCAGCATCTGTGGGTTTTGCATTTCTTGGAGATCTCAATGTGTCTTGTCATCACCTTCCCTTGGGTCTAGGAGGACCCGAGCACAAGGAATTGGGTCCACTGTACATGCTCTACTCCTATCTCTTCTTTCTTCATGGTAGTATGTCCCTCTAATTCTGCTCGCTTCTCTCTCCTTTTATCTCTTGTAAGATGAAAGATGATGCAGGCCACACCCTTGGGAAATTCTCCTTACACGGTTTCAGGGCTGTGAACTGATTAAGGGTGTTGCATCCCACCCTAATCCCTTTACATGGGATCAGGGCTGATCACATCAGATAACATCATGGGGGATGACTACATCATTACATAACTGCCACATCACATCATTACATAACTGTCAAATCACCAAGAATCATAGCGTAGCCGACTTGGCACATATTTTGGGGGAACATAATTCAACCTGTGACACTTTTGAACCTCATTATTCCCTGTATCTTCTTGAAATACAGTTTCATGATTATTTATCCAACCCCCACTGTCTTAGCCTGACACTGTTCTCTATCTTCACTACCAAACCATGCTTTATATTCTTTCCAAGTTGATCTTAAATTACTCTCTTTAGTCACTGTAAGAATAAAAGTATAAAAAATAAGTTTAAATCATCTTATTATCTTCCAAAGTCCTTAAAAAGTCTGCTCAACCCAAACTTTTCATCTCTATTTTTGCCAGTTACTTAATGCATTTGTTTTTCCCATGGTTCTACTTAAGCCTGTGCTAATGTGATTCCCAGATTCTAATGAGATGACTTCATGTCCCAAGGAGGAATATTCTGAATATTTTACCTAAGTAGATGCTAATGTCAAATAGTCCTAATTAACAGCTATTCACATTTTGCTCCCAAATTACAGTGTTATCATGTAATTTTGTTATTCCTTATCTTTGAAAAGCCTCTTGGAATCAGCAATGTCATTTATCTAGAAGAGTTTGTGCTTTGCCATAGAGGATCAATACAATTTACATATTTAACTGTAATATTGATGTGCAATGGGTTCAGAGAAGGGAAAATCATTCAAGTGTCAAGATGTTGGTCTGAATGTCACAAGGAAATGTATGCTTTAAATTAGGTGTTCCAGGGCAAACATTTCCAACTCAAAGGCATAAGTACAGAGATAAATTGACTTCTCCTGTTTTTATTCCTGATAATGATTTCTACAATTTTGGTCAAGTAATGTAGGCTATAGAGAGCTCTGGTAGTGTAGTGACTAAGGTATTTGACTGCTAACCAGAAGGGTGGCAGTTCAAACCTATCAGCCACCTTGGAAGGAAAGACTGGGCAATCTACCTCCATAGAGATGTTGTTGTTATGTGCCGTCGAGTAGGACCCGACTCATAGTGACCACTCCTTGGGCTTCTGGGGCGGTATCACTACAGAAGTAGATTACCCCATCTTCTTCTGAGGAGTGGCTGGTAGGTTTGAACTGCCAGCCTTCTGGTTAGCAGTCAAGTGCCTTAGGCACTATGCTACCAGAGCTCCTTCCATAGAGATACTGCCTAGGAAACCCAAGGAGGGATTGCTATGAGTTGAATAAACTTGAAAGCAGTGAGTTTGTTTCTTTGTTGTTGTTGTTGTTGTTAATGTAGGTTATTAATATCTTAGAATATAGCTAAGTTTGGTAATTGACTCAGGAAGATTATCTTAAAAGAAAACTTTTCTTTTACTCCTTCCTCCTCAGAAGGAAGGTTGGGCGATCTACTTCCATAAGTGATACTGCCTCGGAAACCCCAGGAGGGGTGGCTATGAGTCACCAACTAGATGGCACATAACAACAACAACAACATAGAACCTTAATCAAACTATCTAATTTGGAGCTAATCTAGTGACATCAACAACTTTATCTCCAAAACTACTGTGGTAGTTAAATTTGTATGTCAACTTGGCTGGGCCTGGTTGAGTGGCTGGGGAGCTGGTGGTAGTTATTCCCCACGATGAGGGCAATCAACTCCTTGGTGGGATCTACCACAAGCAGCTGAGTAACTGCCTTTGGGATGTGGTCTGCTTCCTGTATATAAGAAGAAGATTTGGGGATAGTCTCTAGCTTATGGCACGCTTGGACCCTGCATGTAGATGTGTCATTGTTCAGCAGCCTGTCATGCTCTGCCGACCTTGGGACTTATAATGGACTTGAATTACTGGCCTGCAGTGTGGTTTGGTAACATCGGGACAGTGCTTTTTTACTTGTCAACCTTGGGCTTCTCAGCCTCAGCAGCCAGTCGCAGTCTGAGTGAAGAAATGCCACTAGCTCCAGTGGGCTGGGAGCACGAGGCAGAGCTGGACCCCAAGGTTGAGGGGCTTTTACCCAGCCACTAGAGCCTGGCACTTTGAACTTGCACTTAATGCCTCCAAACTATGAGAGAATAAACTACTGTTTGTTCAAGCCATCCCATTTGTGGTATATTCTTGTCAGAGCGGAACTAGGTAACCACAACAACTACTCAACAGAAATTCTTGACATATAGAAAATTTCCTAAATTTCTTCATCAGATTAGTCCCTTCACTCCTTTACTCTCTCTTTTTTCCTCCCTCTCTCCCTTCTTCCTCCCTTCCTTCCTCTTTTTCTCCTGTTCTTTTGCTCTTCTTCTCTCTCGTCCTCCCTCCCTACTTCTTTTTTTTTTTTTTTTTTTTTTCTTTTTTTTCTCTTCTTCTTCTTAGTATCCTATCCCCAGATATTGCCAGTCTGTGTGTTCTGCCCCACTCCCTCATCTCAGATTTGTTTTTGTTTATTTGTTTTGCCTTTTGTTTTGGTTATTCTTTTTTTTTCCTTTCTTCCTTTCAGATTTCACCAGGACTTTAAAAAGCAACTGTTATGGTAAAAATTGTGGTCCTGGAACCTGTTACACATTCCATAGCTACTGAATCTTAGTACATTTACTCATACTGTATCCTGGTAATTGAAAATTTTCCTTGGACTCCTATGTATCAATTCATAGCCCTTCAAATTATTTGAGGGTCAGCTCAGATCTGTTTTTTTTTATTCTTATTTTATTTTTTCCATAAATTTCTAAGGAGTCCTGGGTAGTGTAGTGATTAAGGCATTTGGCTGCTAACCCATAGGTTGGTGGTTCAAATCCACTAGCTGCTCCATGGAAGAAAGATGAGGCAGTCTGCTTCTATAAAGATGTACAGCCTTGGAAACCCAGTGAAGGTTGCTATGAGTTGGAATCACTTCAATGGCAGTTATTTGTATTTTTTAAATAATAATAATAATAATAAATTTCTACTAACTAAGAGGGATAATTTTTGGGGAAGGAATAGAAATCAACTTAAATAGAAGGGATTTTTTACCTCATTGACATCTAATGTCAAAAAATAAATAACTGATTCCCATAAGATATCAAACCTAAAGTTATGTATTGAGGTCACTGTCCTTTTTCTCTAATTAAATTTTGTTTTTTCTTTAAGAATCTACACAGTTTCTCCTTCTCTTTTTAGATCTGCTTTATCTGTTTTTCTGTTACTTCTGCATGATCCCATAACTTTGATTTGAAAAACATCCTGTAATAGTTTAGCTTCTTCCGCTGAGGAACAAGTATTAGCATGCTATCCATTTGAATATAGAGGCAAAGCTTCATGACTATTGGCAACTTTTTACCAAATTTTGACTACAAGGTAGATTGAGACTACTTTCCTGAGTAAGGCAATTTCTCAGTGATAAGGAAAGTTTTAGCCAAATTTCAACATTTAACTGCAAAGACTTTTACCACATTTGAATTTAGTCAAATTTCACTCTTTAGCAATTTCTGAAAATGAAGCCAACTAGCATCTTTATTTTCTAGATAAAAATGAGTTTCTTCAGCCCCTCTGGGACATAAAATTTAATCTAAAATCGATACTTTTATGTGGCATTTCTTGAAAATGTTCTCCAATAAACAAATTTCTCAACATGATTGGCTTTAAAACTGAAAATTCTTCCCATGAGAGGTGAAGTCCTAACCTTCCACAGAAGTTTCTTGGGTCCAACCTATCTACTTCCTAGTACTCAATTAAGCCAAAGTGGAATAATTACTTAGGCAGTCAAACAGTAGGCAAGCCAATGTTTTTGGCTTAGTGAAAGACCAATGCTCCAAAGGTCAAACTTTAATTCAAACTGTCAGTCATGACAGTTTAAATGACAAATAGATCTTGTGACAAATTCGCATTGAAAAGTAAGTCAGTGGTTTGAGCAAACTCTCAGATGAAAGACAGACTCCCTGAACTAATATGGACTTCAATAACACATGCTTTTGAAAATTTATTCTTAATCACTAAAGATGACTCAGTGTGACTGGGTTCAATTTCCTAAGAGAGATTATTATTGGTCCAACTTGGTTCAGATAAACACCCTTGGTTTAAGCTGTGTACTGGAAGCTGAGATTACTTGGTACCAATATGGTCACTTCACTTTCACTAGAGGCTATAATGCAGGAATTCAACAGGAAGTACTTAACCAGGTAATAATTGTGATGGATACTACACTACTGCACAAATACATACATAATGTATTTTCACTGTTTTTCTTCATTATTGCTAGTTTTCAACAAGTATGAAATCCATGATTTAATTGAGAATGTTTTAAATTCATCATAGGACCTGACACAGTGCAAGGCCCACAAGAGATGGTTAATAAATTACAAAAGGAAAATTTAATCTTTAGTCATGGTGAGGGCATGAAAGGTGATTATTTAAAAAAAAAAAAAAAGGGGGGGGGTGTGTGGTCCTGGTCTAGAAATAAAGAAAAGTATTATAAAAATATGCAAAGTTTGAAATGTATAGTAACTGAGAACTAATGTGATATATCAGATAGGACCCACAGTCAAAAAAACAGAAGACTTGGATTTGATTCTTGGTCAATTTCAACAATTTTTATATCTGTTATCAAGTTACTCCTGAACTTCAGTTTCTTTATCACAAGGAAGGTGGGAACAAAAAACTTCAAGTTCTACCTAATTATTTAATTCCTCATACTCACTGCTGTCAAGTTGGATCTGACTCACAGTGACCGTTCCTTGGGTTTCTGAGGTGGTATCACTACAGAAATAGATTGACCAACCTTCCTTCAGAGGACTGGCTTGTGGGTTTGAACCTCCAGCCTTCTAGTTAGCAGTCAAATGCCTTCATTTTGTCTATGCGTGATCATTTGGGTAGTGTAAATTAACATTGTCATCAAGTTGGAAACCTGTGTGTTAGAACAGAACTGAACTACATGTGGTTTTTAATAGCTGATTTTTCAGAAGTAAATCACCAGGTTTTTCTTCTGATGTGCCTCTGGATGGACTCAAACCTCTAATCTTTCAGTTATTTGTCAATCAAATTAACTTTTGGTACCACCCAGGGATGTCTGATCATTTACTTCTGAAAAATCAGCCATTGAAAACCCTACAGAGATTCCAGGAAGATGGTGGAATAGGTAGACAGACTGTACAGACCCTTGCCAACAAAGCAAAAGGGTACCAATTAACACAGATACAGCAGATAATCCTGGAGCCCTGAGCTTTGAGGGAAGGATATACAATGGAATTATCTCCAAATAATAGAAATACTTGCATGAAAACACCAACAAAGGAAACATATAGAGCTGCAGGCTGTCAGCAATCCTGATGGCACACACAGCTTGGATGTTGCTGAGTGGTGTTAGGACCTAAGAACTAAAAATAAGCGCTGCAAGCCAGGGGCTGCACGGAGGACTGAACCGCTGACTGGTGAATAAAAGGGGAAGGAGTGAAGAGGAAGGTGGGCTGAGCTGTGGACTTTTGCCTGTCTGAAGGGCCCAGCCACTTTGAATGTTTGCAAGTGATTGGATCATTTTGGATATTTAAAGCAACAGTGTTCTCCCAGATTCCAGGGACTTAAGAATAAGCTTCACTTGCCAGGAACCACAAGGACATTCTGGATGCCAATGACTGTTGTTGTTGTTATGTGCTGTCAAGTCGGCCCCGACTCATAGCAACCCATCCTTGAGTTTCTGAGGCAGTATCACTATGGAAGTAGATTGCCCAACCTTCCTTCCAAGGAGTGGCTACTGGGTTTGAACCGCCAGCCTTCTAGTTAGCAGTCAAGTGCCTTAGGCACTATGCTACCAGAGCTCCTGCCAATGACCAGAAAGGTGCAATATTCCCCTTGTTCCACATACCCCCTTGGTGAACTGAGGTGTGGCCATCCATCACTCTCACCCACATTCTGGGCCAGCAGGAATCCATCCCAATTTGGGTGTTTGGACGGAGCCTGGGTGCCCTGCCCAGAATTTTTTTTCCTTTTTTTTTTTCAGTGTGTTTGCATTTTTACATTTTAAAATTATTATTATTGTCTTTTTTACTATTATTCTTTATTCTTCCCTTCTCAGGTTCTAGTTTTCAGAGTTTTCTCTCTTCCTTGTCCTGGTTCCCATTTTGTTCTTTTTTGTGGTTAACACCATTCCTTGTTTGTCCTTTTGATTTTTCAGTTTTTTCATTATTCTGCCACTCTATTTTTTTGTTCTTATTGCTATCTCCCCAGACATTGTGTTTTGGTTTTTTTTTTTTCTTTTTTTGGTTATTGTTCCTGTGTGTTTAGATGCAATGAGACCACTGCCATGAAGTTGGATCTGAATCATAGTGACCCCTCTTTGGGTTTCTGAGGTGGCATCAGTATGGAAGTAGATTGTCCAACCTTCCTTCTGAAGAGTGGCTGGTGGGTTTGAACCACCAGCACAGTGTGTTTTTTGTCCACTTGCTTTTACTTTTTTGATGATTATTCCATTGTTGTTTTTGTCTGAGTGGGAGACAGCAACCATGCCCATACAACACAACTATACCTGCACCTCCTGAAGTTTCACTTACTGAGTGAGAGCCACCACTTCCCTTTCCACCAACTGGCCAACAATAAATGACCACCAAGAAGAGCCTGACTCACCCTTAACTGTTCTTCACAGTTAAAAGAGACCTATTACAACAATGTCAAATGTCTTGGAGAAAACAGACCATCACAGTCCACACAAAGAACCAAGATAAAGTGGTAGAAACAAGGGAGAAGGACAGAGATCTGGAAAACACTTCTAAGGAAGAAGCAGCATTGGAATTCCATGATAAGGAATCAAAGGAATTTTACTTAGGGATCGTCAAAAGACTGAGAGACTGATCAAGGAAAACACTGACAAAATTAAGAAAAATACAGAGAAAATGCTAGAACAATCTTGGAAGAAAATACAGGAACAAAATGACAAAATAAATGAAAAATTAGAAATGATACAAAGCTACAGATAGAAATACAGAAGATTAATACTAAATTTTCAGAAATAAATAACACATTGAAAGGGCAAAGGAGTAGAATTGAACCAATGGAAGACAGAATGAATAAGATTGAAGACAAATACCTGAATACTTCTATGGAAAGGGATCGATCAGAAAAAAAAATTTTTAAATAAATGAAGAAAGCCTAAGGTTCATGTGGAATAACAATCAAAAGTAATAATCTACATGTTATCAGAATTCCAGAACAGGAAGAGGAAAAGAAAACCACTGAAATTGTACAAAATTTGTTGGAAGAGAAGTTCCTTGATATGGTGAAAGATGAGAGTATCTCCATTCAGGAAGTCTAATGACCCCAAAGAGTACAGACCCCAAAAGAAAATCACCAAGACATATCATCATTAAAGTCATCAAAATCAAAGTGAAAGAAAGAATCCTGAAATCAGCATAGGAAAAATGAAGAGTTGCCTACAAAGGAAAACCAATAAGAATAAGCTCCGATTTCTCAGGAGACACCATGCAAGCAAGAAGGAAATGAGATGGTATAAATAAAACCCAAAAGAGAAAAATTTCTAACCAGGAGTTATATACCTGGCAAAATTGTCCCTCAAATATGATGGTGAAATTAGGCTATTTCTAGATAAGCAGAAATTAAGGGAATTTGTTAAAACAAGATCAAACTTACAAGACACACTAAAGGGATTCCTTTGAACAGAGAACCAATAATAGCAAACAGCAACTGACCATTATACACAACATGACATAACCCAGAAATCAACACAGCTATGGATGTATCCAAAGTAAAATAAGCTTACAAAATTATAAACAGAGAACCAGAGACATTAGTTGGCAAATGAGGGCAACTACTAATCAAAAATAGGGGGAAAACAGTGTAGTTACAGAACTTCTAAATGGTGAGGAATTCAAGGAAGTTGCAAGATAGAATGGACTGTTGTAATCTCAAGGAAAATTATAAATCACAGAGTAACCTCAAAGAAAAATGATAAACCTTCACATCACAATAAAAAAGAGAACAAGCACAAATACTCAGCAAATGCTAAAACAATAGCAACAAAGGAAATGATAACAATTCATAAACATAATGAGCTCAGCACAGAAAATTATATGGAACAAAGAAACCAGGAACACCATGAAAAAACACTTAACAAAATGGTAGCAATCAACTCATACTTGTCAATAATTACACTGAATGTCAATGGATAAAATGCACCACTCAAGAGATAGAGAGTTGCAAGCTAGATAAGAAAGTGTAACCCATCAATATGGTATCTACAAGAGACTCAGTTTAGGGGCAAAGATAAAAATAGACTAAAAATCAAAGGTTAAAAAAAGATATATCAAGCAAATGGCAACCATAAAAAAGCAGGAGAGGAAATATTAATTTTCGATCAAATTGACTTTAAGACAGAAAAACCACCAAGGAGACAAAGAAGTACATTGTATAATGATTAAAGGATCAGTTGAACAAGATATAACCATAATAAATATCTATGGACCCAAGGAAAGAGACCCAAAATATATAAATCAGACTTTAAAAGAGTTGAAAAGACAAATAGATGACTCCACAGTCATAGTGGGAGACTTTAATACACCACTTTTAATGAAAGATAGAACAACTGGAAAGAAACTCAAAGATGCAGAAGAGCTAAACAATACAATCCACCAACTTGACCTCATAGACATCTACAGAGCACTTCACCCAACAACAGCACAATATACATTCCTTTTCCAGTGCACATGGAACATTTTCCTTGAAAGACCATATGTTAGGGCACAAAGCAAGCCTTAATAATTTTAAAAACATTGAAATACTGCAAAGCATCTTCTCAGATCACAATGCTATCAAATTAGTAATCAGTCGATCTATTGGAAGATCAATGGAAAAAGAGAAAACACATGGAAAATAAACAATACCCTCCTAAAGAAAGACTGGCTAAAAGAAGAAATAAGAAATGAATCTCAAATATTCCTTGAATCAAATGAGAAGGAAAACACAAAATACCAAAATATTTGGGACACAGTAAAAGCAGTGATCAGAGGCCAATTTATAGCCATAAATGCACACATCAAAAAAGAAGAAAAAGCCAAAATCAACACTTTAAACCAACATCTCCAACAATTAGAAAAAGACCAGCAAGAAAAGCCTACAGTCACCAGAAAAAAAGGAAACAATAAAGATTCGAGCAGAAAACAATGTAACAGAATATAGAAAAAAATAGAAAAAATCAACAAGACCATAAGTTGGTTTTTTAAAAAGATTAATAAAATTGAGAAACCACTAGCAAATTTTACAAAGGAAAAGAGGGAGAGAATACAAATAACACAAATAAACGGAATGGGCAACATCACAATAGAACCAACTGAAATAAAAAGGATACTATGAAAACTGTATTCCAATACATTCCAACAAATTTGAAAATCTGGAAGAAATGGATAGATTTCTAGAAACATACCACTTACCTAAACTAACACAGACTGATGTGGAAAAGTTGAATAGATCCATAACAAAAGAAGAAATTTAACAGGTCTTAAAAAAAATTACCAACAAGAAAACCATCCTGGCCCAGATGGTTTCACTGCAATGTTCCACCAAACATTCAAAGAAGAACTGATACCAATCCTACTCAAACTATTCCAAAACATAGAAAAGGATAGAATCCTCCCGAATTCATTCATTAAGCAAGCGTAACATTGATACCAAAACCAGGCAAAGACATCACTCAAAAGGAAAACTACAGACCAATATCCCTCATGAATATAGATGCAAAAATCTTCAACAAAATCCTAGCC
>NW_006921634.1:10063812-10072969 GCF_000298275.1 Orycteropus afer afer | reverse complement strand
CAAAACCAACAGCCAACATTCTTCTCAATAGAGAGAGACTGAAACCATTCCTCTTGAGAACAGGGACCAGACAAGAATGCCCTCTATCCCTACCTCTATTCAACATTATATTGGAAGCTCTAGCCAGGGCAATAAGGCAAGAAAGAGAAATCAAAGGCATCCAAACTGGTAAGGAAGAAGTCAAATTATTCCTATTTGCTGGTGATATGATCCTATACTTAGAAAACCCAAGAAACTCGATAAAAAATCTACTGGAACTAACTGAGAGATTTAGCATCATGGCAGACTACAAGATCAACATCCAAAAATCAGTTGGATTCCTCTACACCAGTAAAGAGATCAGTGAAGAAGAAATAAGGAAATTAATACCATTTTCAATTTTTTTGGTTGTTGTTGTTGTTATGTGCCGTCAAGTCAGACCCAACACACAGCCACCCCTCCTTGGGTTTCCAAGGCAGTATCACTACGGAAGTAGATTGCCCAACCTTCCTTCTGAGGAGTGGCTGGTGGGTTTGAACCGCCAGCCTTCTGGTTAGCAGTCAAGAACCTTAGGCACTACGCTACCAGAGCTCCTACCATTTACAATAGCTACCAAAAAATTAAAACACTTGGGAATAAATCTTACCAGAAACACAAAAGACCTTTACAAAGAAAACTATGAAAGACTATTTCAACAAAACATAAGAGATCTACATAAATGGAAGAACATACCATGCTCATGGATAGGAAGACTGAACATTGTGTAAAACATCAATTCTACCCATAGCAATCTATACATTCAATGCAACCCCAACCAGATTCCATCAACATTGATCAAGGATGTGGAAAAACCAATTACTAAATTTATACAGAAAAGAAAGAGACCTCAGATAAGCAAAGCACTATTGTAGAAGAAGAACAAAGTAGGAGGTCTAACACTGTCAGATCTCAAAACCTTCTATATGGCCACAGTAATAAAAACTGCCTGGTATTGGTATAATGACAGACACATAGAATAGTGGAATAGTATTGAGAACCCAGAAATAGACTAATTGAACTATGGTCAGTTGATCTTTGACAAATGACCAAAATACATTAAATGGGGAAGAGAATGTCTGTTTAATAAATCATGCTGGCAAAACTGGATATCCAATTGTAGAAAAATGAAACAAGATCAATACCTTGCACCATACACAAAACGAACTCCAGATGGATCAAAGACTTAAATGTGACACCTAAAACTATATAGTACCTTAAGGAAAAACTAGGGGCAAAATTTAGGAGCCCTAATATATGGCATAAATAGACTATCAAGCATAGCCATAACTATCAATCAAACAGCAGAAGAGAAACTAGATGAATGGGACCTTTTAAAAATTAAATTTTTATGTAGTTCCAAAGACTTCTCCAAAAGAATCAAAAGAAAACCTACAGATAGGGAAAAATTTCGGCAATGACATATCTGACAAGGAACTTATCTCTAGAACTTATAGAAAACTCCAACATTTCAACAAAAAGACAAATAATCCAATGAAAAAATGGGCAGAAGACATGAATAGACAAAAGAGGATATTCCGGTGGTCAACAAACATATGAAGAAATTCTCACAATCATTAGCCATTTGTTGTTGTTGTTGTTATGTGCCATCAAGTCGGCCCTGACTCATAGCGACCCCTCCTTGGGTTGCCAAGGCAGTATCACTACAGAAGTAGATTGCCCAGTCTTCCTTCCGATGAGTGGCTGGTGGGTTTGAACCATCAACCTTCTGGTTAGCAGTCAAGTGCCTTAGGCACTATGCTAACAGAGTTTTAGAAAGATGCAATCAAAACAGCAATGAGATACCATCTTGCCCCAGCACTAGTAGCAAAGATCAACAAGACAGAAAATAACAAATGCTGGCGAGGATGTGGGGAGATTGGAATCGTCATACACTGTTTGTGGGACTGTCAAATGATACAAACACTGTGGAAAGCAGTATGGGGATTCCTTAAAAAGGTTGTTGTTGTTGTTACATGTTGTTGACCTGACTCATAGTGTCCGCTCCTTGGGTTTCTGAGGAAGTATCACTACAGAAGTAGATTGCCCAACCTTCCTTCCCAGGAGTGACTGGTTGGTTTGAACCACCAGCCCTCTGGTTAGCAGTCAAGTGCCTTAGGTGCTACGAGAGCTCCCTTGCATAGACATACCTAATAGTGATACCACCTCAGAAACCAAGGATGGGTCGCTATGAGTCAGGTCTGACTCAACAGCACATAACAACAACAACGTGCAGGAGGGAGTGTGCCCAAGACCATGTATAGGGTTGGCAGACAATGTTTCTACAAGCAGTAAGAATTCCCAGCTACCCAGAGGAAGTGAGTAGTTGGACCTGTGGGCTCAGGACCATAGATGCAGGGGACATCAAGCTCAATGGCATAACATACTACACAAAACATTATTCCACATCCTACTTTGGTGAGTAGCAACTGGGATCTAAAAGCCTGCAAGTGGCCATCTAGGTGTAATGACAGGTCTCTTCTTGTCCAGAGCAAAGAGAAATGAAGAAAACCAAAGATTCATGGAAACAATTAGTCCAAGCAACTGGTACACCATGCAATTCTCAGCCTATACGATTGAGACCAGAAGAACTAGATGGTGCCTGGCTACCCCTGTCAACAACTCAGAGAGGGTTTTATGTAGGAGATCATGGATAGAGAGGGAGAAAAATGTGGAACAAAACTAAAAATCATTTTAAAAAACAAACAAAAGGGACCAGTTTGGCTGGTTTGATAGAGCCTTACGGAACCACTGAGACTATGGCCCCTAGCTGCCCTTCATGTCTGAAATTGAACCCACTCCTGTAGCTTCCAGGCAAACAAAAGACAGGCATATGAGATGAATATTTACATTAGGTAGATACACTCCTTGGGAAGGACAATCAGGGGAGAATAGAAGGGCTATGTATGCACAGGGAGACAGCTCAGGGGGATGGAGTGCATGGAGGGAAGGACACAGGGAAGAGGTGACTATGGGGAGAAAGTGGGAGGGGAGTTGTTGCATTGTGAGAAATTGTAGTCAATGTCATGAGACAAAGTGTATGTGAGCTGCTGTATGGAAAGTGAATTTTCTCTGTAAACTTTCACCCAAATCATAATAAAAAAGAAAAGAAAACTCTTTGGAGCACAATTCTACTCTGACATACGTGAGGTCTCCATTAGTTGGAATCAAATCATTCCATTAGTTGGTTTGGTTAAAGCTAATATTTAGTAAATATCTGTGTTCTAAGAGCACTGTGAAGGGAGGTAGTAAGGTAGAAAGGAAGGAATCAATGCGATGGTACCAACAGCAAAAACAAATGACATATTTTAAAACATTCTTACTCACATCATCTCATTTTCCTCATAAAAATTCTGTTTAAAATTATTTAGGCATTAAAGTGAATGTCTTGGCTTATATAGTTGAAAATCTCTTGAGCATGGCTAGATTAAGAGTCTTAAGAATGTAATATGAGGCTTTAGGCTGTATTCATCAGTTAACTCTATTCTTCCATGTATTTCCTTCATTTTCAGAAGAATGTTCCCCTTGGTAATGACAAGATCATTGTAGTAGATCCTGCCTGGCATCCTCAAGGCTCTGAGACATGAGACTAATAATAGCTTAAACCAAGATATTAGACATAGCAAGGTCTTAAATCCAGTGTTCATCCTTGAACTAACTACAGTTGCCCAATGAATAGAATACATTGACTGGCATAAACCCAACCTATTTACTACACTTCTGGTGAACAAAACATATATAAAAGAGAACATAGGAAAAGTGTAGTTCTCTAGAGAAAATTTAGGATGCTATTTCTTGTATTAAACATAAATTAGGTAAGGCAATAAAATGGTGCATTGATTCACCTAGTAGATGTTTGCTGACCACTGTCCATGAGTCAGACTACTATGGTAGAAACTAGGGTTATAGCACTAAACAATCAGACACTGTATTAGCTTTCATGGAACAGGACCAGGCAGTGTTTCATTCTGTTGTACATAGGGGTGTTATAGTTAGGAACCATTTCAACTGCATCTAACAACATTAGCCTTCATGGAGGTTAGATTCTGGTGGGGGTGGGAAGATATAAAAGAATCTATGCTGAAAATAGATTTCTATTACTATTCTTGGATTCCAGAGAAAAGACAAATTCATTGAACCAAGCCCCGTATTCTACTCTCAATTTCCCATTGTTGTTGTTAGATGCCACCAAGTTGGCTCCAATTCATAGCAATCCCTATATGCAACAGAACAAAACACTGCCCAGTCCTGTACCAGCCTCACAATCCTTGCTATACCTGAGCCCATTGTTGCAGCCACTGTGTCAATCTATCTCGTTGAGAGCCTTCTCCTTTTTTGCTGACTCTCTATTTTACAAAGCACTATTTCCTTTTCCAGGGAATGGTCCCTTCTGACAACATGAACAGAGTAGGTGAGAGGAAATCTGGCCATTCTCACTTCCAAGGATCATGCCAGCTACAATTCTTCCAGGACAGACTTGTTCATTCTTCTGGCAAACATGATACTTTCAGTATTCTTCCCCAAAACCACAACTCAGAAGCATCAACTCTTTTGTCAGTCTTCCTTATTCAATGTCCAGCTTTCACATGCATGTGAGGCTATTGAAAATACAATAGCTTAGGTTAGGCACACCTTAGTCTTCAAAGAGATAGCTTTGCTCTTCAGCAAGTTAAAGAGGTCTTTTGTAGCAGATTTGCCCAGTGCAATACATAGTCTGATTTCCCAACTGCTGTTTCTATTGGTGTTGATTGTGGAACCAAGTAATATGAAATCTTTGACAACTTCAATCTTTTCTCCATTTGTTGTGATGCTGCTTATTGGTCTACTGAGGATTTTCACAACTTTGTGTTGAGGTGTAATCCATACTTCATACTGTGGTCTTTCATGTCCCTCAATAAATGCTTCAAGTTCTCTTCACTTTCAGCAAGCAAGGTTGTGTCGTTGTCCAATTCATAGATGTCATAGTGCCAAAAGGCTGAAAAGTTATGCTGAAAGTGATGCTTAAAATATACAGAATTTAAATAAAGATGGAATTTATAATGCAATTAATGCATTATTTATAACTTAATGTTCTAAGTTTCTAGCTTTTTCAGAAAGTGGTAAAAGTAATAATTGATTAAAAGCACTTCAAATTTCCATATGCCAGCTATAAGGTTCTTCACACTATTTGGATGAATATTCCAAGTTGTTCTGTTTTTTAGTCTTTATTGTTAATAACATTTATTCTCCTTTCTAAATGAATTATGAGTCTTTTTTTCTGTGATCTACACCCACATAATTTACAGTGGCATGACTTTGCAATTAAACTATTCTCACTGTTATGATTTTAATTGGGTCCCCCAAAATATGTGTTGAAATCTTAATCCTTGTACCTGTAAATATGACCCTGTTAGGAAATAGGCGGATTTATTTTGCTATGTTAATTAGATCATACTAGTGTGGGGTGGATCCTAAACTTAATTATTTCTGAGTTACAAAAAGAGAATAATAGACAAGAGGTACACACAAGGAAATAACACACATGAAGAAAGACAACATGGCAGAAGTATGTACAAACCCAGAAATATTAAGGATGGCAGCTACTAGAAGCTGAAATAGACAAAGAAGGACCTCCCTCTAGAGCCATGACCTGAATTCAGACTTCTAGCCTCCTGAACTGTGAGAAAATAAATTTCTATCCTTAAAAGCCATCTGCTATTGATATATTTTGTTATGAAAGCACTAGGTGATTAAGATATTCACTAACATATCTTTTCCATCCTAGGGAACTCTTATCTAAGAAAATTAAAGTTGCAAATATCTTTATTGTTAATTTTAGAAAGTTCCCAAGAAAGCATTTAAATGAGTATCAAGTCATCATTCAACTTTCAATGGATGACATTTGTGATAGTTGGAGCTGTGTGTCAACTTAACTGGACCACAATTCTATGTGGTTTAAGCTGTTGTGATGTGGTTATTCCCATGATGGGATTAGATGATTATGTTTTGAGCAGGCAATCTGTTGAAAGGAAGTTTCCCTAGGGTGTGGCCTGCTTCCAGTATATCTACAGACATCCTGGGAAAAGAGATATTCTTCTGTGGGTCAGGATTCTGTTGTGCTGCCTACAACTGTCTGTGAGTGAATAATCCACCATTCGGCCTGGAGATCTTGGATTCATCATTCATTGGAATCAACAGCCAGTGCACTGCCTGTCAGCCTTGAGCTTCTCAGCCCCTGCAGCTGCAAGACTCAGGGAAAGCTTCCAGCTTGACGTTTGATTCAGGAAATGTGGACTTGTCAGCTTCTATAAGTGTGTGAGCCATTTCCCTAGGATAAATTTCTATATATATACATATATATAAGCTTTACTGGTTTTGTTTCTCTAGAGAACCTAGTCTAACACATTTGGTACAGAGAGTGAGGTCTAGAGATACAAAATCATAAGGATGGGCTTTCTAAATTGGTTCTCCAGTTTGATTAATCTTAAAGACACTAGTGACCCTGCCTCTGCTAGTAAAGAGGGCCCAGCTAATCTGTGGCGTGAGGTGGCAACATTAATACGTGAAATAGCACCACTAATAGATCAAGTACTTGTGAGAAGTGATGTGCTGGATAAATGGATATTTGATACTTTTCTGCAATTTTGTCCCCATGAGGAGTATAAGGAAGTTGGTTGGTTGGTCCTACTTACACAAGACAAAGTGGTGAAAGAGTGAGATGAGCTCAGAGCTGCTGAGTCTCGGCTTAAGCGCCACATAAAAGACCTCAGTGCTTCCAGTTGTGCTCTGAAAGAAAGCCTTATTATCCTCTAGCAACAGAGCTAATATTGCTGAAAACCAAACCCAAAGTCTTATTGTAAAGATGATTGAATTACAATGTTAATTAAATTGCCAACCCAGAGCAGTGTCTGATGTTAAAGTGAGGGCATTGATTGGGAAAAAATGTGATCCTGAAACCTGGAATGGGGACATATGGACAGATAGTCAGGAAGATCAGGATATGGAATCAGTAAATTCTGTTGAATCCCTTCCATCTGAAGGGATTACTGTAAAACCATTATCCCCTCCACCTCAGTTTGATGGGATTAGCCAAACTGGTCCTGCTGGGTCATTGATAGCCTGAGGCAGAGGCCATGGAAGACATTCCTGAATGCTCTCAGGAACTGCCTCAACCACCCATTGTTGCTGCTAGACCTATACCTAAAGTTAAGTCCAAGAGAGTCCCAAAAGGTGAAATAGAAAGTGTGACTGAGAAGGTAGTATGCTATACCCCCCAAAAAAATCTACTTGATTTTGCTAACAAGTACAGACAGAAACCTGGAGAATATGTATGGGAATGGCTGCTGAGGGTGTGGGATAATGCTGTAAGGAATGTAAGATTGGATCAGTCTGAGTTTATTGATTTAGGCTGACTAAGTATGGATTCTTCATTCAATGTTTCAGCTCGAGAGGTTAGGAAAGGATAAAATAGTTTATTTGGTTAGCTTATTGAGGCATGGATTATGTGGTGGCCTACCTTAAATTGAAGTACCAGACCTGCCTTGCTATAATGTAGAAGAAGGTATCCAGAGGATTAGGGAAATTGGCCTGTTAGAATGGATTTATCAGATTAGACCCCTAGAGCCAGAAATGCAGAGTCCACAAGACATGCCATTCACCAGTACCGTGAGGAATAAATTTGTGAACAGAGCTCCAGCATTCTTGAAGACAGCTGTGATTGCTATTTTATGTAAACCTGATTTGACAATGGGAACTGCCCTAATTGAGCTAAAACACTAACTATGATGGAGCTGATTGGACCTCATTGTAGTAGGGGCCAAGTGGCAGTAGTTAATTGACAAAGGCAAGGTGGGCGTGATTACCATAATGGACAGCAGAGTCAGAACACTAATCAGAATAGTCTGACTCGTGTGGTATTATGGCATTGGCTACATGCTCATGGTGTTCCTAGTAGTGAAATGCATGACAAGCCTACTAAATATTTACTTGATCTGTATAGACAGAAGAATTCTAGGTCACGTGAACAGCAGCTCAGATTGAATCACCAGAATACAGAGTCACAATCTCTCAATCAATTCCCAGATTTTAGTCAGGTTACAGACCCACAACCCCTTGAATGAAGAGGAGGCCAGGTCCCTTTGAGGAAGGACCCCACTACATTGCCAAAAATCTATAATGTTAGTCTTTCTCCTAGCTTTCCCCAAAGGGATCTGAGGCCTTTTACGAGAGTGACTGTTCATTGGGGAAAAGGAAATAATCAGACTTTTCGGGGATTACTGGACACTGGCTCTGAATTGACACTAATTCCAGGAGACCCAAAGCATCATTGTGGCCCACCAGTCAGTGGGCGCATATGGAGGTCAAGTTATTGATGGAGTCTTAGCTAAGGTGGGTCTCACAGTGGGTCCAGTGGGTCCCTGAACCCATCCTGTGGTGATTTCCCCAGTGCCAGAATGCATAATTGGAATAGATATGCTCAGCAATTGGCACAATTCCCACATTGGCTTCCTGACATGTGGAGTAAAGGCTTTTATGGTAGGAAAAGCCAAGTGGAAGCCATTAGAACTGCCTCTACCTACAAAAATAATAAATCAAAAGCAGTACTGCATCCCTGGAGGGGTTGCAGAGATTACTGCCACCATCAAGGATTTGAAGGATACAGGGTGGTGATTCCCACCACATCCCCATTTAATTCACCTACTTGGCCTGTGCAAAAAACAGATGGATCTTGGAGAATGACAGTAGATTATCGTAAATTTAATCAGGTGGTGACTCCAATTGCAGCTGTTGTTCCTGATGTGGTTTCATTACTTGAGCAAATTAGTACATCTCCTGGTACTTGGTATGCAGCTATTGATCTGGCCGATGCCTTTTTCTCGATACCAATTTCAAAAGACCATCAGAAGCAGTTTGCCTTCAGCTGGCAAGGTCAACAGTACAGTGTACTTTCACAGTCCTTCCTCAGGGGTACATCAACTCCCTGGCACTGTGTCATAATTTAGTCTGTAGGGATCTTGATCGCCTTTTGCTTCCACAAGACATCACACTGGTCCATTATATTGATGACATTATGCTGATTGGATCTAGTAAAGAAGAAGTATCGATGACTCTAGACTTATTGGTGAGACATATGCATACCAGCAGTTGGGAAATTAACCCAACA
>NW_006921634.1:10061868-10062872 GCF_000298275.1 Orycteropus afer afer | reverse complement strand
AGCAGCAGCACTGCAGCCCTTTTCTGCGACTTCCTTGAAGGACAGTGGTGAAGGGAAATCCTCTGAATGGGCAGAATTTTGAGCCATGCATATGGCTGTTCACTTTGCGTGGAATAAGAAATGGCTAGATGTGCGATTATATACAGATTCATGGGCTGTGGCTAATGGCTTAGCTGCATGATCTGAGACTTGGAAGGAGCATGATTGGAAGACTGGTGATAAGGATGTATGGGGAAGAGATAAGTGGATAGATCTCTCTGAATGGGCCAAAGGAGTAAAGATATTTGTGTCTCATGTGAATGCCCACCAAAAGGTAACCTCGGCAGAGGAGGCCTTTAACAATCAGGGATAGGATGACACGTTCAGTGGAAACCAGCCATCCTTTTTCCCCAGCTACTCCTGTCATTGCTCAATGGGCTCATGAACAAAGTGGCCATTGTGGCAGGGATGGAGGTTATGCTTGGGCTCAGCAACATGGACTCCCACTTACCAAGGGTGATTTGGCTACCACCACTGCTGAGTGCTCAATCTGCCAACAGCAGAGACCAACACTGTGTTCACAGTATGGAACCATTCCTCGGGGTGATGAGCCAGCAATCTGGTGCGAGGTTGATTATATTGGACCACTTCCATCATGGAAAGGACAGCGTTTTGTTCTTACTGGAATAGATACTTATTCTGGATATGGATTCACCTTCCCTGTACATAATGCTTCTGCTAAAACTACAATCCGTGGACTTACAGAATGCCTTATCCACAGTCATGGTATCCCACATAGCATTCTTTGGATCAAGGCACTCATTTCACAGCAAATGAAGTGCAGCAATGGGCCTATGCTCAGGGAATTCACTGGTCTTACCATGTTCCCCAACATCCTGAAGCAGCTGGCTTGACAGAACAATGGAATGGCCTCTTAAACACACAAATATGGCATCAGCTAGGTGACAGTACCTTGAAGGGTTGGGGCAATGTTCTTCAGGAGGCTGTATATGCTCTAAACCAGT
>NW_006921634.1:10053460-10060987 GCF_000298275.1 Orycteropus afer afer | reverse complement strand
TGTGGTTTAAGCTGTTGTGATGTGGTTATTCCTATGATGGGATCAGATGATTATGTTTTGAGCAGGCAATCTGTTGAAAGGGAGTTTCCCTAGGGGTGTGGCCTGCTTCCAGTATATTATGGACATCCTGGGAAAAGAGACATTCTTCTGTGGATTGGGATTCTATTGTGCTACCTACAACTGTCTGTGAGTGAACAATCCACCATTCAGCCTGGAGATCTTGGATTTGTCATTTGTTGGAGTCAACAGCTGGTGTACTGCCTGCCAGCCTTGAGCTTCTCAGCCCCTGCAGCTGCAAGAGTCAGGAAAAGCCTCCAGCTTGACGTAGAGAAATCTCCAGCTTGATGTTTGATTCAGGAAATTTGGACTTGCCAGCTTCTATAAGTGTGTGAGCCATTTTCCTAAGATAAATTTGTCTATATATACATATATATATAAGCTTTACTGTTATTTTTTTCTCTAGATAACCTAGTCTAACACAATATTAAAAAAAAGAAAAACTGTTCACTCCCCAAGATTGCAGACTATTCACACTTGCTCTTGACTCAAGACTCAGGTCTTCTGTCCATCACTCCTGAACAATCAGCCTTACACAGACCTAATCAAGTCCCGGCCCTAAAAGATCTATCTAAAATTAGATTCCAAAACCTTATTAACTATCCTGACTCTGCCTTTCCCACTTAGAGATGCTACTAAGACTCTGTCACAGTAGTGAGCTTCCTTTCTAGCTTTGTTTTAATATGTACTTTTGGGTGGTATTTTCAAGAAGCCAGAATGCAGCAGTCTTGCATGAGTTTAACTATGGGATTCTAACACACAGTACATGTATTTAGTTGTTGAAGAAAGAAATTTAAAGTCACAGGTTTATTCTAATTCAGAATAAGTCACCCTTCATAGTAGTATATGTAAGCTGTAATAATTCTGTAGCAAATGATAAAGCACCATGTTAATAATACATGTCTCAGGGCCACAATATTTCCATACTATTTCTGTTTTCTTAAAGAATAGTTCAAAGAATTGTGAAAGGAGTAGTGTGTAACCTTTAGAAAGAAACATACAAATCACTCGCAGACCAAAAAATGAAATTTAAATTGAGCAATTTAACTGCTCATTGATACCTGATGTGGTGGTTATGTTTGTATGTCAACTTGGCTGGGCCTGGTTGAGTGGCTGGGCAGCTTGTAGTAGTTATTCCCCATGATGAGACTGCCAATCAACGCTATGGTGAGATCTACCACAAGCAGCTGAGTAGCTGCTTTGGTTGTGTGGTCTGCTTCCCATATATAAGACACAGCTTTGGGAATGGTCTTTAGCATATGGCATGCTTGGACCCTGCATGTAGCCGTGTCATTGTTCAGCAGCCTGCCATGCTCTGCCAACCTTGGGACTTACAATAGACTTAAATTAATGGCCTTCCATGTGGTTTGGTAACATTGTGACTGTGCCTTTTTACTTGTCAACCTTGGGCTTGTCAGCCTCAGCAGCCAGCAGCTGTCTGAGTGAAGAAACTCCTCTAGCTCCAGTGGGCCTGGAGCAGGAGGCAGATCTGGATCCCAAGGCTGAGGGGTTTTCACCTAGCCCCTAGACCCTGGTACTTGGAACTCAGACTTCTGGCCTCCCGAATTGCAAGAGAATAAACTCCTGTTTTTTAAGGCCATCCCATCTGTGGTATATTCCTGTCAGAATGGCACTAGGTAACCAGAATACCTGATGATACTGTATCTCAGATTAAAAATTTAGATCCTTTACCAAGAGTTTTGTGATGAAATGTAGATAGTCAAGACACAAAAACTTTCAAAAGCTTTCATACAGTCATTTCTTTTCTTGTTATCACCTCTAAGTGCAAAAATACTTGTTGAAATTCATGCAAGGTAAAGATGTTTCGGAATGTAACCTACTATCCTAGAAACATTTTTCAGTATTTTTTTTTTTTTTTGGTCTCATTTAAGTAACTGCAAGCAATAGCTTATCTTACTGTTTCCTTGAGGAAATTGCTATCCTAATAAAATATAAACTAGAGCTCTGGTAACATAGTGCCTAAGGCCTTTGACTGCTAACCAGAAGGCTGGCGGTTCAAACCCACCAGCCACTCCTCAGAAGGACGGTTGAGCAATCTACTTCCATAGTTATACTGCCTCCAAAACCCAAGGAGGGGTAGCTATGTGTCAAGTTCTAGTTTAGTGTGTATATGTGGTTAAAACAGCAATTTTTCATGATTACATTAATCTAAGTGCTAGAATTACAACTCAAGATTTAGAGTCCTAGCCCAGGGTTGATTAGACTTGAGAAGAATAATAGCATTGACTATCTTACAGAGACAACTAATGCAAATAGGTATTGCCTTAGGGCAGCAAATATTATATGTTTGTCCTGTCAAAGTCCTGATATCTCAGGGGGTTCTCTGTGTGGATAGAAGGTAAATTCAATGAATGGTCAGGCAAAATAAGTGAGAAACCCTACCTTCAAGCTTCAGTGTTTTCTTTTGAGAGAAGAAAAAGACCTATTCTTCAGGCCAGCTAGGGGAAACCCACAATTGCATTCTAAAGCAAGGCATTCATATAGACAGGAATAGTTTAGATGGAAAGTAAGGACAAAAGGTAGTCTGGTGATTTGGGGTTTGCTCCGATTTGGCAGGTAGACAAAATAGATTGTGAAATGCTTTTGCAGACAACAAAGCCCCATAAAAATGCCAGCCCATTAATCATGGGTGATTTTAATTACTATGATATTGATTAGTATAGCAACTATGCAAAATCATAGCCAGACACTACGCTTTCCTGAGCTTGCTTTTTTCTCTTCTCAGTCTCTCAAAGAGCTGGCTTAACCAAAGCCTATTTTAAGATCCAAAAAATGAGCAAACATGAATAAAGTAAAGTCAAAGGTTGTGGAGGGCTACAATGAGAAGTTATTGAAGACAATGGAATTCTGGTTTTTCTTAGAAAATTTTAGATTCTTCAATGAATGCTCTGCAAAGTGTTATGCCTCTAGGGAATGATTCAGTCAATTGCTTACAGTAAAATGCATAATGATTCTATCTGATTTTATCTTTTGGATTGAATATTTTAGTCATTTTAAAATATATGAATTTGAAGTATTTTGCAAAGTTTATGTCTATCCTGTACTTTGGGAGCTACCTTCTCAGTATTTTTAGTAAGATTGTCTTCCTATACACAATTTCAGTTCATACAAAAGCAGGGTAGAAAATCTCTTGATTTATATTGAAATATATAATAGTGTATAAGACTCACATATCTATATATACTACATGTGCAGAGGAAATATATCTTTCTAACTTTTCTAAAACTGATCTATTGATCTTCCCAATCCCTTAACCTACTGTATAGAAAAAAAATTAAGTTTCTTTAAAAAAACTTCAAATTTATCCTTTAATGTCCTTAATTTCTTTTGCTTTCATATACTATCTTAAGTTATTTAAGATTTGGAGTAAATGCTTAGACCTTTCAGATTTAATTCCTCTATGCACTCAGCCCTAAAGACGACCTCTGTGTTTTTAGGTTGGGAAGGGTAATCTTAATAGGTTTCATGGAATATGATGTGGGAAGATGGCAAGGAGGTCAAGGAAGACTTGAGGACCTCACATGTACATCTATATGCTGGCTTCCCAAGCAGAGTGTTTAAGATGGCAGCACTGGTCTTTTTGGTCTCTGAACGGATGTCTCTTAAGATGTTTCCAGTCCTAATTAGCATTAAGCTGGTATCTACTGATAAATTCCTTTTTTTTTTTTCCTTTGTGTGTTTATGTACTTCAACATCTTCATCTTTATTTACCCAAGGCCAATCTCTTTTTTATCGGTCTATGATTCTCCAAAGAAATATACAGAAACTTCTCAGTCTTCTGCATTCTCCACTGGTCTATGAAGTGCAGAGGGCGTTGTTTAAGTCTTATCAGTTTATCTTTGTCCCCTGTAATTACTCACACACCACCGTTGACTGGCACCAATGCAAATGAAGGCTTCTTATAGAGAGAAGCAGCCTCTCAAGTTTTTTTACTGTAGAAAACCAGTGAAACTTTTCATGGTAGCAGTAACGTATGATTGCATACAAGGCCGTGAGGTAAGATTGTCTCTTCTCCACCTTTTCTTTGAAAGATGGGGCTATTCTAAGTAACAAGCTTAGAAATATCTGATAATTCATCTAAAGTGAATAAAAAAATATTTCCCTCTTCTTAATAACTAACATTTATTGAATACTGATTATATGACAGATATGGTATAAAAATCAACAAATCATTGTCTCATGTAATCTACATAACAACCTTGTAAGTAGATATCAGTGTTTTGTACATTGTATTCAGAGGAAATTGAGGTCAAATGAGGTTAAATAACTTCCTTTATGTCACACAGGAGGTATATGATAAAGCTGATACCACATCCAAGCATGACTGACTCCAGATTGATATCCTAAGCTGCTATATCAAAAATAAAAAGGAAAATAAATGGCATATCCATATGTATACCTCATAAAGAACAACCAGGAAAATAAAGTAAAAACCAAGCAAATACAAAACTGGAAGACTTAAATAATTCATAAATTTCAGTATGATAGATGAATTATCTGTTGTTGGAATTTTTAATGCTTGTTTTGGCCTAATAATAGGAGGGAAGATCTATTAGTACATGAAGGAAATTTATGCTCTAAATGAAGGATACCATATATAGATATAAATAAAATCCTAGATCTTGAATACAAATATTGATATTAAATCACTTTGTCCTTGAAATATCGAGACTGGTTTTGGTTTCTCACACTGAACTTTAATAAAATATATAGATCCGGAAATAGTTTCAAGAAAAGGCCCTTGCAATGGAAATTTTGGATTGATTATGTGATCAAGTTGGTTTTGAAAAGAATGATTTCCTCATAAGCAATAAAAAAATAGATTGCAAGTGCCCCTAAACATGTGATTTTCTAAAGCATGCTGTTCTGGTTACCTAGTGCCACTCTGACAGGAATATACCACAAATGGAATGGCCTTAACAGAAAGGAGTTTATTCTCCTACAGTTTGGGAGGCTAAAAGTGCTAGTTCAAAGTGCCAGGCTCTAGGGGCTATGTGAGAACCCCTCAACCTTGGGCTTCAGCTCTGCCTCTTGCTCCTGGCCCACTGACACTAGATGCACGTCTTCACTCAGGCAGCTACTTGCTGCTGAGGCTAACAAGCCTAAGGTCAACAAATAAAATGACACAGTCCCAGTGTTACCAAACCACATGGCAGGCCATTGATTCAAGTCCATTGAAAGTCCCAGGATTGGCAGAGCATGGCAGCTGCTGAACAATGACATGGCTACATGCAGGGTTCAAGCGTGCCATAAGCTAGAGACCATGCTCAAAGCTGTTTCTTATATACAGGAAGCAGACCACATGCCTAAAGCAGCTACTCAGCTGCTTGTGATAGGTCCCACCATGGAGCTGATTGCCAGTCTCATCCTGGGGAATAACTACCACCAGCTGCCCAGCCACTCAACCAGGCCCAGCCAAGTTGACACACAAACTTAACCACCACACATACAGTTTCTTATCACTCAGTGAGATCTAGAGTTGATTTTTCTGCGGGCTTCTAATTGAATTGAAGAGCATGAAGTAAATAAATAAATAAATAAATATCATCTCCACCACAATCTTTGTAACCACTGACAAGACACTTAACTAATCTCTGACTCACTTTACTCATCTATAAAAAATGGAAAGAGCTCTGGTGGTATACTGGTTAAAGCATTTGGCTGCTAACCAAAAAGTTGGCATCTAGAACCCACAAGCTGCTCTGTGGGAGAAAGATGGAGCAGTCTGCTTTCCTGAAGATTTAGACTTGATAACCCTATGGGGCAGTTCTACTCTGTCCTATAGAGTCACTAGGAGTCAGAAACTCAAAGGCAGTGGGTTTTATTTTTTAAAAAAGGGATAATAATTTTATTTATTTTATGAGATTATTGTGAAGATTAAGTTAATTAATACTTACATAGTAAATACTATAAACCAAAAAAAAAAAAAATACTCATTGCCATCAAGTGGATTCCAACTCATAGTGACCCCCTTGGGGTTTCTGAGGTGGTAAATCTTTACAGAAATAGACTGCCCAGTCTTCCTTCTACAAAGTGGCTGGTGAGTTTGAACCACCAACCTTCTGGTTTGTAGTCAAATGCCTTAGGCACTATGTCACAAGAGCTCCTTAGTAAGTAAGTAAGTACTATGTTGTTGTTGTTAATGTGCCATCGAGTCAGACCCGACACAGAGCAACCCCTCCTTGGGTTTCTGAGGCAGTATCACTACAGAAGTAGGTTGCCCAGCCTTCCTTCCAAGGAGTGGCTAGTGGGTTTGAACTGCCAGCCTTCTAGTTAGCAGTCAAGTGCCTTAGGCACTACGCTACCAGAGTTCCTGAGTAAGTAAAAAGATCTCAGTCACCTAGAAGTAAATCTAATAGTTTTAATATAAATGAAATCTGAGTTCAGTAGTCACCTGAATATAATGAAAGGATTCCAAAGGCTTAGCTAGATAAAAATGTTGGAGTACAGTTTTCATGTGTAACTTATTAATTCACCTGGAGACAGTCTGCTGCTGTAAAGATTTACAGTCTTGGAATACCAGTGGAGGTCGCTATGAGTCGGGATCGACTTGAGGGCAATGAATTTGGTTTGATTTTTTTTTTTTTTAAATATCATATGAAAGGTCAGCAAGTAAACATTATCCTAGTCTTCTCAAAGGGATTTGTGGTCATTTGCAAAGTTCGGTGTACGTTTTCCACAGAGGAAATTTTGGGAACATTCTCAATTTGTCAAATATTACCACACAGAGGTTCTCAGGCAACATAAACACTTGTGATCTCTTATTTTACTGAGGTTTTTAAGTAGAGTTAAGAGTGTATATGGTCTGAGTAATAAATAGAATTTTGGCTCAAGTTTGCTTCTTACAGCAAGTCTATAAAACAACCTTTTATTTATTTCTCCCATTCTTTTTTTTTTTTTTTTTAACTTTTGATTGTGGTTTGGATGTTACCAAGCAAATCAGTTTTGCATTCAACAATTTGTTCACATTTTGTTTTGTGACATTTTGTTGCAATCCCCTCCATGTAACAGCACACTTCCCATTTCCTCCCTGGATTTCCCATTTATATTTGTCCTCCTTTTCTTCCCCTTCCTGCCTTCTGAACTTTTTTTTGGTCTCATATTGTTGATTGTTCTGAAGAATCTGTTCCTCATGTTCAATGTTGTTCATTTTATAGTCATGTCTATTATTTGGCAGAAAGGTGATTCCCAGGGCTGGGTTCAGTTCCAGGTTTGAAGAGGGTCTAAGGGCCATAGTCTCAGGGGTTCCATCATTGTCTATCAGATCAGGAAGTCCGGCCTTTCTTTTTTTTTTTTTTTTTTTTTTTATAGTATTTCAACCACATAGAACATCTTTCTCTCATTCCATGAAGCAATATCGTGCTCGCTCTATAAGTGATAGAACCAAAATGTTATTCTGATAGTTGACAATTATATCTTCTCCAATTATCTAATCAACAATGGGAGAAA
>NW_006921634.1:10045267-10053115 GCF_000298275.1 Orycteropus afer afer | reverse complement strand
AACAACAACAACAACAACAACACCATAATATTAAACCAATTTTAATATAATAACCCTAGTTGAACCACAGAGATTAGTGCCACCAGAAATCTTGAATGATCCCAAGTTGGTGATATCTATCGTGTCTCCATTTAAGTAGCAGAAGATAGATTGGTCTTACACAGAGGACAAATTGGTGTTGTAGAATAACTGAGTGATTTTAAAATCAACCAGGTGGTTAAATGCAACTCGCTGTTGTTCCAGAGGCTCTCTCTTTACTCCAGCTCATCAATATTCTCCTGAAAACTGGTAATCAGTTTTTAAATTTTTTTTCTCCTCTTTTTGTTTTTCTGTCTTAATAAACAAATACAATTTGCTTTCAGATCAACATGGTACCTTTGCTACCCTACCTAGGTTCAAGTCAACTATCTCGTTCTCTGCATAATGGTCTTCAATTATCTCAATCATCTCAGTATTTTACAGGATATTATGCTAGTGCATTGCCTTGCTAACATTATATTGACTGAATGTGGTGAGCAGAAATACTCCAAATGACTTGTTAGATACATACTTGTTAAAGAGAGGGATCCCACAAAACTCAGAGGGCTGCTACATGACTGAGTAGTCTGGGGATGTTCAGACAATCCTTCAAAGTAAAGAAAATTGTACAACTAGTACTAACTAATCACTAGCATCTTCAGTATAGAGATGGTGGCAACGGTGGGAGTTAGTGTTGTGAAAACCTGAAACAACTAACAGTTCAATGACATCATTACCGTATTTGGTTCTTCTAATCATTCCAACATTTTTCAATCACCTGAGTCTTGTATTAATTTTTTTTCAACTATAAAAGGCATGTCTTCTGGTTCCTGCACTGAATATTGATTGGTAAATTAGTTTCCTATTGTTGAAGCAATGGTAAATTGCTATAATTAATTACATTAATTATAAATTTAGTGGCTTTAAACAGCATTCATTTACTATCTTACAGTTCTAGAGGTCAGAAGTCCAAAATAATTATCACTGGGCTAAAATCAAGAATCAGTGTTTCTCACATCGCACTACTCTGATACTTACTGCCTCCCTCATACATACTCACCCCTCACTTATCAACATAGTTAGGTTCCAAAGACCAGCATTACATGAAAATAGAGGATGACCACAGATCACAAAATGAAGGATGACTACATCATTACATAACTTCCAATTTTATCATTACATAACTGCCAAATTTATCCATACATAACTGCCAAACCACTGAGAATCATAGCCCAGCCAAGTTGATACATAACTTTAACCATCACAGCAGCATTACTCTCTCCTCACACCTCAGATTTTGTTACTGCCAGACAGATATTGGTAATGTGCAAAATAGTTGGATAGTAGACTTTGTTTTTTTACATTATTGTCCTAAATGTGGAATGTCAAATAATGAAATGGGCAATAAATGAGGGATAGGTGTACAACTTTGGGCCCACCCAAGTAGTCCAAGATTTATCGGGCCCACTCAGATAATCTGGAATAATAATTTTATCTCAACCTTAATTCCACTTTGGCATGTAGCATAGCACATCACAGGTTCTGGGGACATAGACATCTTTGAGGAGTCATTATTCTGTGTTCTTTCTTTTGTCCCTTGCTCCATGTTTCTATGAAAAGGAAGTTCCATTTAGTAACTTGCTTGACCTCTCTCTGACTCTTCTTGGTAGTGAGAGTGACATTTACTGAACTGGGAAGATAAAAATGAATGCATATGGTTCACCACCTGTATTCTAGAGTTATGTTGGGCTGAGAGAGCATGCGTGGTGCTTTCTGTTCAAGGAGGCATTCAAGAGGAGCATGAAGCTGGCTGTGAGTGGCTGAGGGGTAAGCATGAGGTGCTCAATTCTAGGTCAAGTGTTAAATAGCTCCTTTTTCAACAGATAGAAGGTCCCATCTCCTAAAATTCATTATCACTAGTAGAATATTTTTTCTTCAACTGCCTATCTCCAGTTTCTATACGTCAGTTTGTTCCTAATTATGACACAAAAAGGGGAAGGTGGATATTATATTAATTCTCTATCATGCTAAAATGAAATGAAAACACTTGTTACATAGGTGCTTAAAGCATTAGATGTTATATATTTTTAAATAAAGTACCCAAAACCCACTGCTATCGAGTCAATTCCAAATTATAGTGACCTTATGAGACAGAACAGAATAGCCCCAAAGGCTTTCCTAGGCTGTAAATCTTCACAGAAATATTCCTCATCTATTTCCCAGAGAATGGCTGGTGGGTTCGAACCACCAACCTTTTGGTTAGCAGCCAAGTGCTTTAACTTCATACCCCCACCTTCATTACCATGTTGTTGTTATTAGGTGCTGTTGAGTTAATTCTCACTGACAGAAACCCCATGTGACAGAAGAGAACTGCACCATAGGGCCTTCTTGGCTGTAATCTTTATGAGAGCAGATCACCAGGTCTTTCCCCACAAAATAAAATAAGCCCTTAGTAAATGATAGATATATCATTACTATCATTGTTTAGACTAGTGAAAGAGGTTAAGTAGTGATCAGGAAAAGTTTCAGGTTTTAAAAAAATTAGACATGCATACTATTTATGAAATGCTGAAAAAACATGAATAAAAGTGAGTATTTTTACAAAATCATAATTATTGAATATTCATTTCCTGTTTCTCCATAGCTTGTCACTAAGTATATTGAGGAAAACTGTTAATAAATCCTTTCTCTGGAATTCCTTCTTATTCTTTTTCTAAAAAAAACCCTTTACATTCTCCAATGCCAATCTAAACTGACAACTCCATTATGAGAGAGTTTGTAGTGGTTTACTGAGGTAAATTTAATAAACTAACATGATCAAAACATAAGATGTACATAAGTATCTCTAGTTACGTGGAGTATCTATCATTTTCACACTGAACTTTTGTTTCTTTTAACATTAAAATTGTCTAAAATTGACTGCCTAATTCTGTGCCTAAGGAAATAATTTCATACTAAATTTATTATACTCTTTCTTTAGTCCATTTCTGTCATGATTGTAACCAAATAATTTATTAAATAGATCTATAGAGGCCCCTTGAGTGACTTTTTTGATAATCTGTATATTTTCTGAATGAAGTACTTTATTTTTATTTGTCAATTTCTAGATTTTCATAAAAATAAAGGAAAAGTATATAACTTCTCTTAAGCAAAACAAAATTATTAAATAAAAGAAATTATGTTCCTATACTCAATATTTTTAAATTATACTCATTATTGCTCTCTGAATTTTCTGCTACATTCAAATTATACCAAATTGTTTTGGCATTAGTAACCATTTCATTCTTTCTTTTTTTCAAATTCAATCTATTGTGTTTATACACCATAAATGTTTTGTTTTCTTATGCCTATAACTCTAGTCTCAACCCTGAATTTGGCTAATCCCACTACTTAGCCTCAT
The DNA here is from genome assembly GCF_000298275.1 of Orycteropus afer afer. Taxonomy (NCBI): domain Eukaryota; kingdom Metazoa; phylum Chordata; class Mammalia; order Tubulidentata; family Orycteropodidae; genus Orycteropus; species Orycteropus afer. Next base: position 10,049,697 of record NW_006921634.1, on the reverse strand, counting down.
TTTGACTGTCTCTCATCTAGGAAAGATTTTCTGAGCATCCCTTAAACTTTCTTTGATACTCTTTTATATTGTTACACAGCACCATATTTGCACCGTATTTCTATTATCAATTGCTCTTATTTTTGCTACTCCTTATTTATTTATCTGTTCATCCCTTAGATAATTTCTCCCAGAGCAAAAAACATATATAATTGCTGACTATTTTATCCAAAATGACTGGCATGATGACTTGCACTTTATGTCCCATTTACACAAGTAAATGCATGAGATTTATTATTTTTATTTTCTTAAGCTTTTGAAATATTTGTCATTGACTTAGTGATTCAGTGTGGAGATAAGCATTATTAAAGCTATATTATAGTAATATAATTGGTACATTTTAGCATAATTCAAGACCATCAAGGTTTGTTTTTATTAATGGATGCATTTATATTAATGTCAAAAGAGATGACGACAATGTCTCATTAATTTCTTCCCATTTGGTGGTAATTTAACTATGATATGGTGGTAAACTTTTTTCCTTATTCCCCAGGGAACAAAAAGACATGACTTCTTGATAACAAATGGACCAGCCAAAGCAGTAAATGTGCTCTTTCCCCAGGTTATCATATTTTTAATCTTGTCATTATAACAAAACCATGATTCACTAACAAACCCATAGTCATTTCCAAAGAGAGAACCCATATGCAATTTTTAATAGTTCACTCACAATTTGAAATTCTGATTGCTTCCAGCTAAAGTTGGTTTTCATACTATATCATTGTCAAATGCCATACCCTTCATTCGTCTTCAAACCAGCATACTGTTCATTATATAGCTTTCTTATTCTGTTTTAGGTGAAAATTTACACAGCAAATTAGTGTAATTTAATAATTTTTATGCAAATTTTTCCATGTTATTGGTTACAATATTTGCATTGTCTCAGCATTCTCATTATTTCCATTCTGTTTGTTCTGTTTCTATTGATCTAGTTTCCCTTCCTCTCCTTGCCTTGTCACTTTTGCTTTTGGGTAAGTATTGACAGTTTGGCCTCATTGTTTAAGGGAGCACATTACTCATGAAGGCTATTGTTTATTTTATAAGCCAATCTGTTATTTGGCTGAAAGATGACCTGCAAAATAGCTTCAATTTCATGTTCAAAGATTATCTTAAGGCCATAGTCTTTGGTGTTCCTCTAGTGTCCATTGGTCTAGTAGTCTGGCCTTTTTTAGGAATTTGAGTTTTGTTCTACATTTTTCTTCCATTCTATCCAGGATCTTTCATTGTGCCCCCAGCCAGAATGGTCAGTAGTGGCAGCCAGTATCTAGTTCTGCTCTCAGGTTAGACGTGGCTATGGTTCATGTGTGTCATTAGTACCTTGGATTAGTTTCTTCTTTAAGCCCTTGATTTCCTTCATTCTCTTTTGCCCCATACAAGTAGAAAGCAATATTTTATCTTAGATGGCCACTTGCAAGCTTTTAAGGCCCAAGATGCTACTCATCAAAATAGGATATAGATCATCAACTTTACGATTAACTAAGTTGTGCCTAAGATTAGGTCCCGAGCCTTTTAACCCTGTAAACAAATCTCATGAGTTTTTGGATATGTGTAGAAAGCCTCTGTAACTGTCTACCTTATGTGGTTTGTTATATACTTGGATATATATGCAGCATACACAAATGTGTATATACATATGTCTTCCCATACCCCTACACATGCATGTGTACTTACTCAAATATGCTTTTCTATACACATACATGCAGCCATATCTATCTATATAACTGCATAACATGCTTTTTGGTTGTTTTTAACTGTTGTTGCAAAATTTTATATGTTTTAGGATTTACTGAAATTGGCCCTTTTTCTGTGTACTTCTTAACATCTCCATTTACCTTGGTCAGGTTGTAATGATTTCATCCATATTTGGTCTTACCTTTCCAATTACCCAAAGTAATAGGAGCCTACTGTCTAGAAAGTGATCTGCCCTCTCCCTCTCCACCCCAGTAACTATCAAAGAACTTTGTGTTCTGTGTGATATCTGTACTTGACTTTTTGTGATAGTGGGACCATACAGTATTTGTCCTTTTCTGATTGACATATTTCACTCAGCACAATGTCCTCCAGATTCGCTGATGTTGTAAGGTATTTCACGGACTTCTCATTATTGTTTATTGTTGTTGTTGTTATGTGCCATCGAGTCGGACCGACTCATAGCAACCCCTCCTTGGGTTTTGGAGGCAGTATTACTACAGAAGTAGATTACCCCATCTTCCTTCTGAGGAGTGGCTGGTGGGTTTGAATCGCCAGGCTTGTGGTTAGCAGTCAAGTGCCTTAGGCACTATGCTTTTAGTAGTAGTGTTTTCATAATGTTAAGTCTTCCAATCCATAAGCATGGAATGTTTTCCCATTTATGTAGTTCTCTTATACATTCTTGGCGTAGTGTTTTATAGTTTTCCTTCTATAAGTTTTTTACATCTCTGGTTAAGTTTATTCTTAGATGTTTTATCTTTTTGAGGGCTATTTTAAATGGTATTATTTTCTTGATTTCTAATGATATAATTTGTGTAGCAGAATTTCTCCCGTGATATAATAAGGCCCTATTTGTGGTAGAATAAATAAGGCCAGTCACTGGCAGAACTATAAAATAAGTTTATTTGAGTAACTTGCACCCTCCTTCTTCCCTTTAGGTGCACCCATTAGCTTGTACTAACCACAAAAAAATATGTTCCTGTTGTACAATAATTTATCCCATGCAACAAGGCAATTTTTGAAATCTTTCTAAATACACATAATGTTGCTTTTGTTAGGTGTTGTCAAGTTTGTCAAGTCAATTTTCAACTCCTAGTGACCCTGTGTGACAGAGTAGAACTGCCCTATAAGGTTTTCTTTGCTGCAGTCTTTATGGAAGCAGTTCTTTCTCTCCCAGAGCAACTATGTGTGTTCAGACCACCAATGTTTTGGTTAGCAGAGGAGCCGTTATCTATTATGCCCCCAGGGCCCCTTTCTAAATGCAGATACACACATTTAAATCCTCAAAATGTTCCTCTCTTATGTCTCTTTATCTGAATATTTTCTAGTAAATATTAAATTAATTAAAATACATGCCAATCTTCTGGCTTCAAATTCTGGTACTCTCTACTCTACATTTTGGAATGTTAAATTCAAGGGATAGATTAAAAAGAAAAGATTGTTAGTATGCAATTTATACATCATTTTAATAACTGTATGTTTAGATCTTATCATAGATTCCAGGCACTATTCTAGGCTCTGAGTATACAGTAATGAACTAAATGGACAAAAGTCACCTGCAAGTTTAATGCTACCTTTACAAAGCAGCAGAGATGCTCTATTTTGTTTTGGTGGTTTACTCCATCTCAATGTCTTAGTAACTTTCCCCAATATTCACTCCTTCTTTACCTTTACATCCTATCAGGTTTGCAGGTCCAATCAAATCTCCTTTGCCTATATCTTTAGTCTCTAAATTCATACCTATCACATAATCCTATTCTATATCATATTCCCTCAGGACTCAGATCACCAGATGATTGAAGGTGCCAAAGATTTTAATTCTGAAATTGATCTAAAATGGAAATCGTCCAGCAGTCAACAGGCCTAAGTATATGAGCATCACAACAAAGGATTTGGGAAAGAAAGAAAGAGAAATGAGGGGTGGGGATGGAGGACCGGGATAATAATACAACCAAAATTAGTTGATTGCCAGTTATCCTCAGAAACATGCCCGTTATTTACAGGCATAAGGTCTATCTCACCCAGTTGTCATCACTCATGAATAGAACTTGTCATCCATTTGTTTTATGAAACTCTTAGATAGTTTTATTAGTCAACATTCATAAATAGCATTTGTGATTGATGGTCAAAGTCTCAAAATTTATGGGCCAACTTTATAAAAGCTACTTATGTTAGTTTTCTATTGATGCATAACAAATTGTCAGAAACCTACTGGCTTAAACCAATATATATTTATTATTTCATTGTTTCCCAAAATTATGAGTTAGCTAGGTCCTCTGCTCAAAATCTCATAAGGCTATAAACAATATGTTGATCTGGGATGTCATTTCATCTGATGTTAAGAATATTCTTCAGGTTGTTGAAAGAATTTAGTTACTTGTGGTTGTAGGATTTAGAGCCTCATTTTTTTTGCTGGATGTTAGCCAGGAATCTCAGTTCTAGGCATGTGGACCTTTCAACATGGTAGCTAACTTCTTCAAAAGTAGGAGAAGAATTCCACCCAAGTCAGCTATCACAGAGTCTTATATAACCTAAAATAATCACTAGAGTGATTATCCCATCACTGTTGTTAAATAAAGGAACTCTGTTGATGGAGTGGCTAAGAAACTAGGACGCTAAAAAGAAGGTCAATGGTTCAAACCCACCAGCTGTTCCACAGGAGGAAGATGAGGCAATTGTTGTTGTTGTTGTTGTTAAGTGCC
>NW_006921634.1:9999923-10024959 GCF_000298275.1 Orycteropus afer afer | reverse complement strand
GGTGGCTGCGATGATGGGCTCAAGTATAGCAGGGATTGTGGGGCTGGCACAGGATCGGGCAGTGTTTCGTTCTGCTGTGCATGGGGTCGCTATGAGTTGGAAATGACTCGACGGCACTTAACAACAACAACAACATCATTTTCAAATGTTCACTTACAGATGTTCAATGTTATGATTTACTGTTCAAAATATTGCCTATAGCACAGGCTATAGTCTGGTCTACAATGGAGTTTTTGTTGTTATTGGTGTACAGAGTAGTAAGGGATAGAAAGATGGGCAATGGTCAACTCTAATGATATATGATAATTGAACTGCACATATGCCTGACTTCCTAAGGGAATATTATTTTTGAGACACTGATCCTGACTTCACTGTAATATTCTCCAGTGTTTCCAGAATATTGCATCTTCCTGGGAGGAAATTATGGGAAAATGCATGCAGGGGATTTGGGGAAAAAATTGATGAGTTGTATGAAAACACTCCAAGCATTTCATCAGAGTAACATGATGGAAGAGATTGATGGGAAGATCATCCATATGGCATGAATGCTGAATTTAGAACTTGATATCATTGATGTGGAACAGCTCATAGATCATGAGGAAGAGGAATTGACAGAACAGGACTTAATGGATTTTGAAAAGGAAAAAAATGCTGAAGAAGAAATAAATAATTAGGAGGAGGAAGAAGAGAAATTGTCAAAAATTTTTACAGTGTAAAGAGTAGCTGAAATTTTTTCTTTACTAAATCAAGGGTTTTAGTTGCTTGAAAACGTGAAACTAAATGTTGATCATTTTTCTAAAGGTGAATGGCAGATTCAGGAAGTGATGAGATGTTACTGGAAAATAAATGAACAATAGAAACAAAAATGACCAGAGGAGTGCTGGCAAGATGACAGAGCAGGCAGACAAGCTACACAGACCCTCTTCAACAAAGCAGTGAGAAACCAATTGAATGAGATGTAGAAGATGATCCTGGAAACCCTGAGCTTTGAAAGCAAAGATTAAGAAGTGGAAATCCTACTTCCGTAGTGATACTGCCTTGGAAACCCAAGGAGGGGTTGCTATGAGTCAGGACCGACTGGACGGCATACAACAACAACAACAACAACAGTAGAAGGACCTGAATGAAACAGTGAGTAAGCAGACAAATTGAGCTGCAGACTACCGGCTGTCCTGAGGGCATAGCCAGTTTCAATATTTCCTGATAGCAACCTAAGAATTGGCCCTGTTCACCAAGACTGCATGGGCAAGGACTGCATTGGTGCCTGATGACCAGAAGGGAGAACAGCAAAGAAAGGGACAGGCTGGCCTGTGGACTGCCGGCAGCTGTCCTGAGGGTGCAGTCATTTTGGATGTTTGCAAGTGGCTGGTGCAGTCATTTTGAGTGTGCCTAGGTGACGTTATTGCTTGGACTGTACCCTGGGAGCAGGATCCACCTGCTAAGGACAGCATGGGCAACCACACTGGAGACAGAAGAATGGAGAGGTGCTATATTCTCCTGGTTATTCTTGTGCCATGCACCCTCCTGTGAACAGCAGTGTGGCCATCCCCCCCCCACACACCCTGACCCACCTCCACCTATCTTCTTTACTTATTGAGGTTCCATCCTGGTCTGTGCCCTGGCAGAGCCTGGGTGCTATGCCTCATCCCCGATAGTTTAATTTAGTTTGTTTGTTTTTAAATTATTCTTTTTATCTTTCTCCTTTTCTTTTCTCTTCTTTCTTCCCCCCTCTATTCCATCCCTGGTTCTTGGTTTTATTTTTTTTCTTTTCCCTTTATCTATTTTTCATTCCCATTTTCCTGATTTCATTCTTTATTCTTTCTTTTGGATCATCCCATCCCTTGTTTTTCCTTTTGTAGTTTTCCCTATTCTTTTATGCTTACTGTTTTCTTTCATTCCTCACTCCCCAGATATTGTGGCTTTTTTTTTTCTGTGTTTCATATTATCTTTCTTTTATCCTTTTTTAATATATTTTTAAAAAATTTTCTTATTTATTGCATTTCTTACATTTATTTTTCTTTCTTTCTTTCTTTTTTCATGATTATTCTTGTTTCTTATGAGGTTTGAATATTTTGTTCTCTGTTTTTTTCTTTTTCCTGAGTGAGAGACAATAACAACTCCCACACAACCCTACCACATCTGCACCTCCTTCAGCCCCACCCATTGAGTGAGGGCCACCACTTGCTTTTCTATCAACTGACCAATGATAGCAGCCAATAAAAGCTCCATTCACCCTCAACTGCTCTTTATGAACAACTAACAGAGATCTGTGCACACACATTCTCATTCTAGAAAACACACCAGGAGACAGATGGTGAGTGTCTAAGTGGTAACAACTAGCAAATAGAGAAGCACGGTACCCTGCTCACAGACACATATCAAAACAAAATAAAGAAAAAAAAATCCTGTGAAAATCACACCAACAAAAACCACAAATGAAACATAATACAATGAAACTACAATGTTGTGTAGATAAAAGACCATCACAGTCTACACAAAAAAGCAAGATAAAGCAGTAGAAACAAGGAACCAGGATACAAACCCAGAAAACATCCCTGAGGAAGAAACAGCATTGGAACTCCATGAGAAGGAATTCAAAGTACTTATATTTAGGTACCTTCAGTGGATTGAGAGATAGATCAAGGAAAACACTGACAAAACTCTGGAGATATTTAGGAAAATTATACCAGAACAAATTGACAAAATAAAAATTAGAAATGATACATAAACAACAAGCACAACTCCAGAAGATTAATACGAAGATTTCAGAAATAGATAACAAATTGAAGGGGCAAAGGGGAAGAATTGAATCAATGGAAGACAGAATTCATCAGTTTGAAGACAAATACCACAATGCCACTTTGTTAAGGGATCAATCAGACAAAAGATCAAAACATAATGAAGAAACACTAAGATTCATGTGGGATACCATGAAGAGGTAAACCTATGTGTAACTGGAATTCCGAGGCAGGAAGAAACATAAAACCACAGAGGCAATTGTTGAGTATTTTGGGGAAGAGATTTCCCTAATATGATAAAAAACAAGAATATATCCATTCAAGAAGTTCAACAAATCCCAAAGAGGATAGATTTCAAAAGAAAAACACCAAGACATATCATCATCAAACTAATTAAAACCAAAGACAAAGAAAGAATCCTGAAAGCAACATGAGATATATAAAAAGTTACCTACAAAGGGTAACCAATAAGATTAAGCTCTGATTTCTTGGCAGAAGCCATGCAGGCAAGAAAGCAATGGGATGATATATATAAAACACTGAAAGAAAAAAATCTCCAAGCAAGAATTATATACCTAGCAAAATTGTCCCTCAACAATGATGGTGAAATTAGGAGATTCCAGACAAGCAGAAATTAAGGGAATCTGTAAAAACCAGACCCACTTTACAAAAGATGCTAAAGGGAGTCCTTTGGACAGAGGACCAACAACAGCTGTCAACAACAAATGATTAACACATATGATCATATAACCCAGAAGCCAACCTACTTTTAGAAGTATCCAAAGTAAAATAAGCTTATAAGGCTGGAACTAGGTAACTAGACATATCAATAGATAAATGAGGACAACTACAAACCAAAAGGATGGAATAAATAATATAATTACAGAACTTCTAAACGGTGAGGAAGTCAAGACAACTGTGAGATAGAACAGGCTATTTTAAACTTGGGAAGAAAATAATAAATCACAAGGTAACTTCAAAGAAAAATAATAAACCTTCACATCGAAATGAAAAAGAGGACAAGCACAAATACTTAGCAAATAATAAAAAATAACAATGAAGGAGATGATAACACAACTCATAAACAAAATAAACTCAACACAGAAAATTACATAGAACAAAGAAATCAGCAACACCACAAGAAAACACATATAAAATAATTACACTGAATAATTACACTGAATGCCAATGGATTAAATGCACCACTCAAGGGACAGAGAGTTGGAGGCTGGATAAGAAAACATGACCCATCAATATGCTGTCTATAAGAGATTCACCTTAGACACAAAAACAAAAATAGACTAAAAATCAAAGGATGGAAAAAGATGTAGCATGCAAATGCTAACCAAAAAAGGATATGAGTGGCAATATTAATTTCTGATAAAATAGACTTTAAGACAAAAATGAGTATAAAAGGTAAGGAAGCATATTATATAATGATTAAAGGATCACACGAACAAGAGGACATAACCATTATAAATATCTAAGCACCCAATGAAAGAGCCCTGAAATGCATAAAGTGGACTTCTACAGAATTGAAAAGATAAATAGATGACTCCACAGTAATAGTAGGAAACTTTAATACATCACTATCTATAAAAGATAGAACTGCACAGAAACTCAACGAAGATGCAGATCTAAACAATATGATCACCCAACTTGACCTATAGACATCTTCAGAGCATTTAACCTAACAACAGCAAAATATATAATCTTTCCCAGCAAATGTGGAACATTCTCCAGGATTGGCCATAAGTTAAGCCACAAAGCAGGCCTCAAAAAGTTTAAAAGTATCAAGACTCTGCAAAGTATCTTTTCAGATCATAATACTATAAAATTAGAAATCAACACTAGGAAGACAAAGAGAAAAGGGCAAATGTGTGGAAACTAAATAACACCCTCCTCAAAAACAACTGGGTAGAAGAACAACCTGCAATACACTGATGACACAACTTTGCTTCCTGAAAGTGAGGATGACTTGAAGCACTTACTAATGAAGATTGAAGAGTACAGTCTGCAGTATGGATTACATCTCAATATAAAGAAAACAAAAATCTTCACAACTGGACCTGTAAGCAGCATCATGATAAATGGAGAAAAGATTGAAGTTGTCAAAGACTTCACATTGCTTGGTTGTGCAATCGATGCCAATGGAAACAGCAGTCAGGACATCAGATGATGTATAGCACTGGGCAAACAGCTGCAAAAGACCTCTTTCAAATGCTGAAAAACAAAGATGTCTCCTTGAGGATTAAGGTAAGCTTGACACAACCATGGTATTTTTATGGCCTCATATGAATGTGAGAGCTGAACAATGAATAAGGAGGACCAAGGAGTTGAGTTGTGGTGCTGGTGAAGAGTACAGAAAGTACCATGGACTGCTAAAAGATCTAACAAATCTGTCCTGGAGGAAGTGCAATTGGAATGCTCCTTGGAAGCGAGAATGGCCAGACTTAGTCTCACCTACTTTGGTCATGTTATCAGAAGGGACCATTCCCTGGAGAAGGATTTCATGCTTGGTAAGGTGGATGCTTGATGAAAGAAGGGAAGACCTTTGACAAGATGGATTGACACAGTGGCTGCATCGATGGGCTCAAGTATATCAAGGATCATGGAGCTGGCATAAGACTGGGCGGTGTTTCATTCTGCTGTGCATAGGGTCTCTATGAGTTAGAAACACCTTGATGGCACCTAAAAACAACAATAGAATAAATAAAAAATTAAATTAAAAAATTCCTTGAATCAAATGAGATTAAAAAAACAACATACCAAAATATTTGGGACATAGCAAAAGCAGTGATCAGACGTAATTTATTGCACACATCAAAAAAGAAGAAAGAACCAAAATCAACATCTTAACCCAACACTTCCAACAATTAGAAAAAGAACAGCAAAGAAAAACCTACAGTCAGTCGCCTTAAGAAAAGAAATAACAAAGATCCAAGCAGAAATTAATGAAACAGAAAAGAGAAAAACAATGGAAACATCAACAAGACTAGAAGTTGGTGCTTTGAAAAGATTAATAAAATTGACAAACTGTTGGCAAAATTAACCAAGGAAAGGAAGGAGAAGATAAAAATAACATGAATAAGAAATGAAATGGGTGACTTCACAACAGAACCAACAGAAATAAAACGAATAATATCAGGATACAATGAGGAACTATATTCCAACAAATTTGAAAACCAAAAGGAAATGAACATATATCTAGAAACACACTACTTACCTATACTAACACAGACTGAGATAGAAAATCTGAACAGAATCATAACAAAAGAAGAAATTGAACAGGTCATAAAAAAGTTACCAACAACAACAAAAAATATCCTGATCCAGATGGTTATACTGGACAATTCTACCAATCAGCCAGAGAATATCTGACACCAATACTACTCAAATTACTCCAGGACACAGAAAAGTATGGAATTCTCCCTAATTCACATTATGAAGCAAGCACAACCTTGATACCAAAACCAGGTAAAGAAACGACTAGAAAGAAAAACTACAGACCAATATCCTTCATGAATATAGATGCAAATATCTTCAACAAAATTCTAGCCCAATAGACTCCAACAACATATCAAATAAATAAATAATACATCATGACCAAGTGGGATTCATATCACTTATGCAAGGATGGTTGAGCAGTAGAAAAGCAATTAATGTAATCATCACATAAATAAAATAAGGAAAAGGATCACATGATCTTATCAATAAATGCAGAAAAAGCAATTGATAAAATCCAACATCCATTCCTAATTTAAAAAAAAAAAAAAACTCTCAGAAAAATAAGAATAGAAGAGAAATTCCTCAACAAAGTAAAGGGTGTATATGCAAAACCAACAGCCAACATTATTCCTAACAGAGAGAGATTGAAACCATTCTCCTTGTGAACAGGAACCAGACAAAGATATCCTCTATGTTCACTTGTATTCAACATTTTATTGAAAGTCCTAGCCAGGGCAATAAAGCAAGAAAGGGATAACAAAGGCATCTATATTGGTAAGGAAGAGGTGAAACTATCCCTATTTGCAGATGATATGATCCTATACACAGAAAACCCAAGAAACTCAGCAAGAAAGCTGCTGGAACTTCAAAGATTTAGCATAGTGGCAGGATACAAGAGCAACATACAAAAATCAGTTGGATTCTACTATACCTGCAAAGAGGTCTCCGAAAAGGAAATATGGAAATCAATTCCATTTACAATAGCTACCAAAAAGATAAGGTAATTAGGAATAAATCTTACCAGGAAAACAGACCAAACTGAAAAAACTCACTGCCATTGAGTCAATTCCAGCATATAGTGACCCACATTGGTTTTCTGAGGTGGTAATCTTTACAGAAGTAGATCACCCATCTTCTTTCCATGGAGCAGCTGGTGTCTTCGAACCACTGACATTCTGGTCAGCAGCCAAGGGCCTTATCCACTACACCACCAGAGATCTTAGGAAAAATAAAGGCCTATACAAAGAAAATTATAAAACATTACTTCAGGAAAATATAAGAGACCTACATAAATGGAAGAATATACTGTGCTCATGGATAGGAAGATTGAACATTGTGAAAATGCCAAAGCAATCTATACATTCAATGCAATCCCAATCCAGATTCCATCAACATTCTTCAAAGATATGGAAAAACCAATCACTAATTTTATATGGAAAGGAAAGAGACCGTGGCTAAACAAAGCACTACTGAAGAAGAAGAACAAAGTAGGAGGTCTCACACTCCCAGATCTCAAAATTTGTTACAAAGCCATAGTTGTCAAAACAGCCCGATATTGGTACAATGACAGACATACAGACCAGTAGAGCAGAATTGAGAACCTAGAAATCGATCCATCAACCTATGGTCAGGTGATCTTTGACAAAGGGCCTAAATCTATTCAAAGAGCCAAAATCCATTAAATGGGGAAGAGAATGTTTGTTTAATAAATGGTGCTGGCAAAATTGTATATCCATTTTCAGAAAACTGATACAAGATCAATACCTCACACCATACACAAAAACTAATTCCAGATTCATCAAAGACTGAAATGTGAAACCTAAAACTATAAAGTTCATCAAAGAAACAATAGGCGCAAACTTAGGGGCCCTAATTTATGGCATAAATAGACTATCAAGCACAAGCCAAGATGCACAAATAGCAGAAGATAAACTAGATGACTGGGACCTTCTAAAAATTAAATTCTAATGTGTATGAAAAAGCTTCACCAAAAGAATAAATAAAGAACCTACAGAATGAAGAAAAATATTTGGCAATGACAATCAAACAAAGGACTTATCTCTAAAATTCATAGGAAAGTCCAACACCTCAACATCAAAAAACAATCCAATTAAAAATGGGGCAGAAGACATGAACAGTCACGTCAGCAAAGAAGATATTCAGGCAGCCAACAAACACATGAAGAAATATCCATGATAACTAGCCATTAGAGAGATGCAAATCAAAACAACCATGAGATACCATCTCACCCTAGCATTAATAGCAAAGTTCAACAAGACAGAAAATAACAAATGCTGGTGAGGCTGTGGAGAGATTGGGACTCTGATACACTGCTGGTGGGACTGTAAAATGGTACAACCACTGTGAAAATCAGCACAGTAATTCCCTAAACAGCTGGAAATAGAAATGCCAATTTATCCAGCAGTCTTATTACTACATATATATCTTAAAGAAGTTAGTGGCAGTACACAAACAGATATATACACATCCATGTTAATCAGAGAACTATTCACAACAGCAAAGAAATAGGAACAACCTAATTGCCCATCAACCAAGTAATGGATAAAAAAAACTGTAGTATATCAAAACAATGGAATACTATGCAACCCTAAAGAATAATGTAGAATCTGCAAAACACTGCATAACATGGATGAACTTGGAGAAAATTATGTTGAGTGAAATAAGTCAATTACAGAAGGATAAATATTACATTAGTCCACTATTGTAAAAAATTAAGGAAAAACTTTTTTTGTTGGTTACCACTGATGAGAGAGGAAGAGAGGATAAATCCCTAGATAGGTTGGGGAAAAAAAAATTAAATATACCAAAGATTATTAGTGGTTACCAGGGGTAGGAGGGAGGGGAAAAGGGAAAGCTTTTGTTCATGGGTCATTGAGTTTATGGTGGAATATGTTGGAAAAGGTTTAAAAAAATGGTGGCACAACATGAAAAATATCATCAATGTCCCTGAGCTATAAAAGGAGAAGTTGTTATGTTGACGAATGCCATGTTGTGTATGTTTTCACCACAATAAAAATGATCATACAGTCAACTCTCACTAATTTTCTATTGTGAAATGCTATCTTTATTCCTAAGGATAATCTAGATTATCCAGAATCTTCCACTAATGGAGTTATTGCCACAACTGACAAAATGTCAATGTTGTCCAACTCTTCTATATCACAGGAGCAATTTTTTTATGATTTATGTATTTTTTATTCGACTTAGAACAGACTTATGATGTGGTTGTCAGGAACTCTCTTGTAAGTCGGGGTCTATGTGTAATTAATTTGGCTGAAAAATAACAAACTAAGGAAACAGGACTATAGAATACAAGATTTGATTTAATAACAATGTGTTTCTCTGCATTAAAGAATTAGGACTCTATTCTAACTCTTCTCACCAATACAATAGAGACATAGCTCCCAACCCCTGAAATGGAAACATAAGAAGATTTAATTCTAAATTTATAAATGAGGAAGCTTGTTAAATACAACTGAAGCATTTCTCTACAAGATTTTTGAGTCACTTCAACCTCTTCTACACTATTTTTTTGTCACGCCTTGCTGAATTTACATGTCATTACTATTGCTTTGCCTCTACTCCTCCTGCAACTAATCAATTTTAAAAGCCTTTTAGCTTTCTTCTACATCTATGAATGGTCATAATTATTGACTGAAATTAATATGAGCATTATGTGTTTATTTATTATTTATCCATTTTTTGGTAAACATTCACTCTTTCAATATTTGAAGAACATCTATATCAATCAGGGCTCCACCAAAGAAACAGATGAGAGAGAGAGGGAGATAACTGCAAGGAACTGGGTTGTATGGCTGTGGAGGCTGGTTAGGCAAGTCCAAAATCTGTAGGGAATGCTAGGTTGTATATTCTTAGGAAAAATCAAAAGCCACATTTCACACTTGGAATTTCTTCTTCCTCAGGGAATCCTCAGTTCTGCTTTTTTACTGATTGTATTATACAGATTTTTGAGGTTGTAAATTGAGTATGAAAAGAAGTAAAATATTTGAGATGGAGATAGACAGACAGAGGAAAGATAAATAGACATAGAGATTCGTAACAAATAGGGAAGAAATATTCAAAACAATTTTAATGCTTATTCCTGCAACTGGTCACATTGTCTCAGCTAGTATTTATAACTACTTACTTCACTACATTTACTTTCAAAAAATCACCTTAGCTGCCATGTTCTTGGCTTGGTGGAATGACCCAAACATTCATTCCTGAAGGGTCAGAGCCAGTAACAGTCTTAACCATATAATGTTACTGTAGTGTTCTATTGACTTTAATCACAGGGCATGATAGTACTGAGAAATGTCCTATAAGAATTCTTGTATTCCAGATGTACACTTTACTTCCATTCTAGAAAAACTGTCAGGTTCCCATTGGTGATCACAGACAGTATAGTAACTTCCTTCTTTGCCTGTTGATTCAGAGGCATGAGGAGCCCCAAGTGGCTGGGTGTCAGTCTTAACTTCCAGCTTAGTGGAATCATTGTTGCATATCCTGGTGAAAGCATTTCTTCATTTGGAAGTAAGTCTCCTAAACCAGCAGAGCAGAAGGTCCTAGGGATGTGAAGCAAAGATTCTGCTACTGTACCAGTGACAGTTCAAGTATCATCAAATTATATGGGTCATACAGCCTAAGTGGAAAAGCATCTGTCACTGGACCTGTCACAGAGCCTTCTTTTGTTTGGGATCCCAAACTTAGCAATTTTTTGAGTCATTAGGTCAATGGGCTAGAGTACTACACCCAAATGAGTAATGTATTGCCTCTAATCTCCAAGGCCCACTAAGTGTTGTGCCTCACTTTTGCTGTAGAGGAGTCAGATGCAATAACTTATCCTTCACCTTTGAAGGGATTTCTTAACATGCCTGCAACCACTAGGAACCTAGAAATTTCACTGAGAGTGAAGGTCTCTGCAATTTTGTAGGATTTGTTTCCCACCCTCTAACATGCAAAAACTTTACAATATGTCTAGAATAGTTGCCACTTCTTACTCACTAGTCCAATCAGCATGAAATCACCAATATGAAGTACCAATGGGACATGTTTTGGAAGAGAAAGGCAATGAAGGTCCCTGCAGACTAATTTATGGCATAGAGGTGAAGTGGAATAGTAAGAATGGATTGCTAGCTTTGACAGCTGAAAGAAAACTGCTTCTTTGCTTACAGATATTGAAAAAAAGTCTTTTGCCCAAATAATAACCACATACCAGGTACCAGGGGATATTAATTTGCTCAAACAATGAAACTACATCTAGAACAGTGGTTGAAATTGGAACCAGCACATAGTTAAATTTAGGACAATCTATTGTCATCTACTGTCACTCCACAATATCCTTCTACTTTTGTCACAGGTCAAATAGGCAGGTTAAATCAGACTGCAGTACGAATCACACCCCTGCATTTTTTAAGTCCTTGATAGTGACATTAATCTCTGCAATCTCTCCAGCAAAGCAGTACTGCTTTTGATTTACTGTTCTTCTAAGTAAAGGCAATTTTCGGAAAAGCTTCCACTTGGCCTTTCATTCATTACGTAAGAACCTTCATACCAAAAGTCAGGGAACTATTATGAGGATTCTGACAGTGGCTGAATATGTCTATTTTAATTATACATCCCAGAACTGGGGAAAAACTATAGGATGAGATAGGTTGCCCACTGGACCCACTGTGAGATAGATATGAGCTAAGACTTCATTGATTATTGACTTCCATAAGCCCCTACTGTTGATTAGTTGACTACAATGTTGTTTTGAGTCTTCTTTAATTGGTGCCAGTTCAGTGTCAATGTCTAATAAGCTCCCAAAAGCCTGATTATTTCCTTTCCCCAATGTACAATTAGTTACTCTAGTACATGGCTGTATATTCTATTGGGAAAGGCTGGCAAAAGTAGTGTAAATTTTGGAAATGTAGCAAGGAACTTCCTAAAATGGACTCAGAACTCAAAAACCAATTACAAGTCAGTTGCTCCTAACTCATAGCAACCCTGGAGGGCAGAATAGAACTGTCCCTATGGGGTTGCTAAGGCTATAATCTTTATGGAAGAAGACTGCCACATCCTTCTGGAAAGTGGTTAATGGGTTGAACCACTGACCTTTCAGTTAGGAACTGAGCACGTAACTCCTTTACCATCAGAACTCCTTACCTTGGACTCAATCTCCCCTTTATTCCAGACTAAAGTCTGGAAGTTGAGGTACTGTGACTCTGTTTAACTGATTCAACTTAGACTTCTGTTCACTTGACCAAGAACTCCTTTATGTATACAGATCAAATAAGAAATTTGTTGACTGCCAATCAGTTTATTTTCTGTGGGTACCATGATCAACTAGTCATAACCATATGTCTCTGAGAGTCAGATTATTCTGATTACTGCTTGACTTCACTATCTATTATAGAACCAAACCCACTTTGCCTTTGGAAATTAAGTGCCACCCCTTTGCCCCTTCCACCATAAGGTCTATTTATCCTGATTGCACTTACGGATTCCAGTTCATTGGCAGCATTTCCCTCTCTATTTTGTCACTTGTCAAGATCAACCATGTAGTGCTTCAAAGATGCTGGGGATCCCCTCAAAAATTTCTTTCTTGCAATTGTGGTCAAATATGGGTCACGTGGACCCTCCTTGGGTGGATACAAACCAAATCCAAACTCAATGTCATCAAGTCAATTCTGGGTCATAGTGACCCTCACTGCATTTCCAAAGCAGTAAATCCTTATGGAAGTAGATTGCCCTGTCTTCCTTCTATGGAGTGGCTGGCCTTGAGTGTATAAGGAGGTCTTATATGATAAATACACTCCAACATTCCAATTTGTCAAAGCCTAAGGATGCCTTCCTCTAAAGTATCCCAAAGGCAGTTGTGGCATTTAGTCTTCATTTCCTATAGGCCATTTTTTTTAATCCATGTTTCACTCATCCAACAACCAAACTGTCTCTTAGAGCCCTTTATAACCCCTTGAGCTACAACAATGAATCCAGAAGCTTTGCTTCATGTGCCTGTATCAGCAAATTCAGACTTATCTAACTTTATGTTCCTTCCACATTTATACCACACTCTTAATACCCAGTCCCACACATTTAGATTTATGTCTATATTAATTTGGAAAACTATGCAGCTCTTTTGTGTGTAGGGTACCTCCTTGATAACATTTACCTTTCTGGACCTCCTACAACTTGAGTCTAGTTATTGATCTAGAAGTAAGATGGTGCCATGGGGGGGGGATAGGAAGGTATCAGCAGTGTTTTACAAGGTAACTACATCAGGGGAAGCCATTATGGATTCTTTGAGCTAAAAAGGCTTAACCTCCTCTTTTGGTACCAAAATCGGTATGACTTATAGTTCCACCAAAGAAACAGAACTAAGAATATATACACACCCATGGTAACTAACATATGTTAAGGGCCATGATGAACAGAATGGAGAGTAGGTATAATGATGCCAACTGCTGAATATGTCTACTTCAATTATGCATTCCAGAACTGGAGAAATAACCACTAAGAATGTACATCTCCAAGTAAGAATCCTCACTGTAGAAAACATTTCTGCCTGCTCTGTAAAGTAGGTACATAAGGAAAGAAAATTTGATATGATGATAATGACTCCACATAATTCATGGGTCAAGCCCTTCATGTGACCTTCCTTCATTGCTTTTCCCCTGTTACTTCTAATATATATTATCTCTCTTACGAATTCATACAAGGACTATTTTTTTTGTGTGTGTTTAACCAAAAGTATTCATTGTCATATTTAAGCATGTCATGAGTACCTTTTATCTTCATCTAGTAGTTGAGCTCCTTGAAAGAAGAAAATATATGTTGTTGTTGTTGTTGTTGTTATGTGCCATAAAGTTGGGCCTGACTCATAGCGACCCCTCCTTGGGTTTCCGAGGCAGTATCACCATGGAAGTAGATTGCCCAACCTTCCTTCCAAGGAGTGGCTGGTGGGTTTGAACTGCCAGCCTTCTGGCTAGCAGTCAAGTGCCTTAGGCACTACGCTACCAGAGATAATATATAGGCCTTAGATATTCTCCTAATCTCCTCCTATGCTTTGGGAAACATGTTAGGTTTGTTGACATGAAGGCTCAGTCCACTAGTCACTTAAACCATACATTTTTATTTTTAATATTTAAAACTTATGGTAACTCATAAGAGGGGTAGAAGAGTTATGTTGGTCTGAAAATAGGAATTGAAACGAGCAACACCCTGTGTTCCTATGCAATAATTTCATTGACTTTTTTCATAAACTCTTCTCCCTGAGGATGGGCTGACATACATCACTGCCTGTGAAGAGCTGCACTGAGACTCCTAAACTCGACTTCCTAGCGCTTCTTCCTAAGAATGTCATTACTAATCTAAAGAGCTCAACTAATGGAGTTTAAAGTGACAGAGTCTTTTATAGAGTAATAAAACCTTTTAAGATGTACTTCAGGGGCTTCTAATTCTCCCAGTAACATAGTAAATATAATGAACATAAAAATTATCTTTGCAGCTGTTGTATGTGTCCGTAACAATAACAAACTCAGCACTGCAGAGGACCAAAATAGCATCTGGTATTTTGATTCACCCAATTTAATCACAGGCAGTTGAGCATTTACCATTTTACAACTTTTGTTTATTGATTTACTATATTTTCATAGGATTAAGTGAAATTCTGTCTTAAACACATACTTAGTGTGGTCCTACCCTTCTCACTTCACTTTTTCTATATACGTTATCGAAAGGGCTCTCATACGTAGCCTCAAGAAGAGACATAATATTTAACAACAGCTCTCTGTGAAAGAAATCTTATGGAAGATTCTTAAAATCTCTAAGGCTCTGATATTTTCGATTACAATAGTAATCAGCAAAATTAATAAACTTTTCCTAGCCTTTGACTTTCAGATCTGCAGAAACTCTCTTCGTAATATTTACAGAAATTTATTAGTATGATGGCCAATAATGTCTTTGTATATACTAGAAAATTAATCAGAATTCAAGAAGTAATATATTTTTGTAAATCACTATCTTTTGGGGGGTTTTCCTCTATTTATTTGTTTGTTTTAACAGAGACAATATCAAATAAGTTCATAAAACTTGTAGTATGATAAATATCTTCTGAAAGTAATGAAAATCTATTTCTGTAAATCAGGTTCCTTATTTCTAGATTGTTGTGGCCTCTTCTGCATTGCTACTTTACAACACTGGAAACTATGAGACAGAACTTGCTCCCAAATCATGAATTTCAATATGATCTATTAAACTTTATGCAATATTAAATAGCTATCATTATACTCCTATGTATAATTTCTGGAATATATTCTCAGGTTAAAAGTGAATGCTTATTTTTTCTTTATTTTTAAATTTGAATTATATGCCCATGTTAAAGCAAAAGTTAAAAAGGAAAATTTGACCAAAGATGTTTGTTTTTTATGTTCTAGCACTATGCTAAGAATAAGAAGTTTCAAATCAAATAAGACATGGCTTCTGATTTTAGAGTGTGTTCTCTCCTTGAATGCGTGAGGTGAACGAAAGGATCAGACCACTTCTTTTTCAACACTCTCTCAGAACATAAATCCTCATTGGTATATTGCTAAGATTCTTAACCAAAGACAAAATTTGTATAATAGAATTTGACAAGGAGATCATATTTTTTTTTTTAATACAGAAGACACATAGAGGTATAATAAATTGAATAAAGAATTAAAGAATTTACTTCTTCTCCTTGGCATTAGAGGAGGCACGATATAGCTCAATAGTAAAAAAAAAAAAAAAAAAAAAAAAAAAAAATTAAAGTAAAAAACATGTTTGCCTCTTAGAGTTCATTTGTTTGTTATTGATGTCCTGACTTTGAAGATAATGTTCTGTAGCAATGTGCCGGTGCTTGGTGTGTGCCAACCGCTGTTTTGATAGCTCTCATTTATATGTCCAAAGATAAAGGATTGCTCTGAAATACCCTCTGCATGATGTAGCCGCAATTGCTATTGTTGCATCATGTCAAGATTTACTCCTTTGGAATATTCTTGTTAAAAAGAAACAGAAGAATTCGATGTCTAAAATAAATTAGTCTTTGGTTCCCCAGGGGGTCTCTTGTACGTCTATTCTTTTCACGGATAGGAATTGATCATTTTTGGAAAAGAAGAAGCTAAAAGATAACCAAAAATGGCTTCCATGTGTTTATTAGGCAGGAAGGAATAACAATTGACTAAAAAGATGATGCCACCTTTCTTGAGGTCATAGCAGCATGAAATGGGCTTTGAAATGCAGCAGGAAAAATGTAGAACTTCACATGAAAGGAAATTTACTGACACAGGTAAGATTGTTAGATTTTCCTGACTGTCCATCTGTCTTGAATTATTAATATATAATCTGGCTCAGTGGATGACAAATAAATGAGATCGTAACATATAAGGTGCTTCACAACTTGGTGAATATTAGTATATGCTCTTCACCCATTACAAGTCAAATAATTGATAATCATTACTATTACATTGATAAGCATCTGGTTAACATGTTGTCTCAGAACATGTTATCTAGTAAAGCGGTAACATTGAGACTTTGTACAAATTTATGTGATGGTCAGCATGCTAGGTCATTTCTTGCAGTATTTAATGAGTTCTGTAAGAAAGAGAAGCTTTCTGTCTGACTTAGGATAGGGGTAAAAAAAAAAAAAAAGAAAGAAAGAAAGAAAAGAAAACACTTTCTGCCTTCAGTGTGAAATCAAGACTACAGATCATCTGATAATCACAAATTTTGCAGAAGCACCAAGTCAAAATTCTTTGTCTCATGGTAAAATTTGTGCATGCAAAAACAGGGAGGACAGAAACAGGATAAAGACTGGAATCAAGGAGTGCCAAAGAAATGGGTATGACCTGCCAGGCATCACTCAAACACTTCACTGCCCAGCAAAAATAATTTGCTCCATTACCTGGGATGAAGCCTGGGAGCAAGGGCTGATTTGCTTTGCTTTATCATCTTAGACAACAGAAGTGAAGAGAGTACTGAGGCCTGCTGTTAAAGCTACAAGTGCCCATCTAGTTTCAATAGTCCTTTCCCAATGAGATCTATGGCTTGGTTTCTACCCAAGGTATGACCCAAAATTGAAATTGTCAGCTAGTGACTATGGTCAATCCCATGAAAAAATAGGACTTTTATTTGGTCAGTGAAGCCATTCATCCCAAGGCCTGCATTATTGCCCCAATATGAAGTGAGTTTTTAATGTGGTCAAATTTCGGAAAAAGAAATACATTTGTAGCCCCACTGAGACAAGGTCATGGAGGACAATTGAAAATTGGTATTTTTCCAGGGGACAAAGCCTGGATCAAGAAGCAGCAGACCAGGGATTAACTCCACTAGGGGGAAAATAAATCTTTGTTTTGTGTCCAGGAAAATTTGGAGTGGGCTATAAATTGGTGCTATGTAGAGTAGTGAGTCTTCAAAAATGTCCTCCAATGAACCATTTTTTCTAGTGTTCATGTTCTTGGCTAGTACTTTTTACACTGGGTTGCTGCTAGTTCTGTGACAAGCTTTAACTAAGAGAATGCAATTGAAGTGATGCTGTGTCATTTCTGAGCCTAAATTAAGGCCTGGAAGATCCTTCTAGAGATGCTTAGATAATAAAATAGTTGTTTCAAACCCATAAATTTGGGGGCATTTTTTTAAAGCAGCAGTAGATAACAGGAATAGTTGATGTCTTTCTGTTTTGTTTCATTTCTACATAAGAGTTATTACTATGGTTAGCCTATTTTCCTTCTGTAGTATGTGTAAGGCCTTGGAGGTATTTTAAACTAATCATAGTTTAGATATAGACTGTGAACTGTGTAATGTCACATTCAGACAAAACTGATGAAAATATTCACTACCCTTGGATCAGCAGCTGAACACAGAGCTGTATATGAGTTGGGGTTCTGTGGAGGCTGTGAGAGCATTTTTGGTTTTATGTGTAACAGTTCTATGGTCTTAGGGGGAGGCACACTTGAAATCATTTACATGAGATAAAAGAGTGATGGGAGAATACATACATTTATTTGCCTGTTTTTTTTCTGCCTCACTGCCCTACGTTTTCAGGTAATAGAACCATCTTTGGTAGGATTTGGGAGCCTTGGATGGTACACATGTCATCCTAGTACTGTCATAGGATATTGAGCTTCTAGGGAAGATTAATGATACAAGAATTTCTTAAGTAGGGGAATGTGAGTCTGAGCCTGAGTCTGCAGCCAGCCTGCTTGCCTACCAAGAGATACACTAGATAGAGGAAGCATGGCTGCCTAAGAGAGAGATAAAGGTATAGAAGGAGATAGAGAGGAAGAAAGGGAGAGAAAAAGAACACAAATAACATGATTTAAGCCCCTGAACTAGTGATACCTGGACTTTCTAAGAATGAGTCAATAAACTCTCCTTTTCCTTTCCTTTTTATTTTATTGTTGTGGTTATTATCAGCTTTTGAGGTGTTTTTCTGTCATTTGTAAAGAAAGGAGTATTTAAATTAATGATTTTTGTTTGTTTGTTTTTTTGTTTTTTAAATTGTTACACTAACTTCCCTCTAGAATGAGCTATAATTGTTATATTTAACAAGTGTCGCAGAATTTCTCTGTATCATCTCCATTTCCTGCAGCTTCTCCTTTTCAAATGTCACAAAGGGTAACATCCTATAGTACGGCCTGGTACCATAATGACCTCTTTGAATGATCTCCAATAGTATGCTTCACAGTATTTTTTCCTGGAATGTGTCTCTGAGAGGGTCCACAGATACTGACTTCCTGGGACCCATTTTGGATAGACTGGCTGGAGGCATGTCCATCAAAGAGAACATCATCAGACAACGTGGCAGATCTAGATACATAGATCACAGTGGCATATCTGGTTTAAAAACGGGAAGTCACATAAGGTAGTCTAGGTTTCAGTCTGGGAGTGAAATTATTGTGAGTCAGAAGTAAGTATTGAAAGCCTTTCCCAAAGCCTGATACGTTTAAGCTAAGTCAAGAATTGTGACCTAAAGTCATAATGGAATGATAAGTAGAGCTCTAAAAGTTAGCTAAGCCTAATAATGAAAGAAGAAGGAATAAATCACCATAACAAGATTAAAGGATGTAAATGCTCTGCCTAATAGAATCTTGATGGAGATGTTTCTGCTATTTGCTTGGATATTTTTGTGCTATCTTCCCCAGTGGGATATTTGCCTCCCGTTTTCCAATATGACCTTACATCTGCCAATAGTATAAACTCAGTGTATGTATATTTAGGAAATAATATGCTGTAATATTTATTCTAAGAAAGATTTCTCAACACTTTCAATACAGTGCATTCTGAAAGTCAAATGTGTGTTTTTATGCATATATTTGCATATGCATACACGTGTGCAAATAGGCATAAAGTAGTCTTAAAAGTGGTCGCAGCACGCAACGTGACCTAAATTGCCTTTTGAAACCGGAAGATTTGACTTCATTTTTTAAACAAGTGTTTGCAAAATGTATTCCATGGGACACTATTTTCACATTGTGTACTAAGAAGAAAATTTCATAATTAATAAGATTGAGAAATAATACATAATTATAAGATTGGAAAACAACATATTTTATATTCTTCCCTTAGTGATTTTCAAAAGACAGAACAACAATAAAGATTTTGAGAAGTTCTACAGTAGAGATGCATTTGAATTTTGGTGTTGGTGAAAAGTACTGAAGATACCATGGGATGCCAGAAGAACAAACAGATCTGTCTTGGGAGGAGTATGGCCAGGATGCTCCTTAGAAGCGAGAATGGCCAGACTTCATCTCATGTAGTTTGGCCATGTTGTCAAAAGGGACCAGTGTCTAGAGAAAGATAGGATGTAAAGTAGAAGGTCAGTGAAAAAGAGGAAGAGCCTCAAGGAGATGGATTGATACAGTGGCTGCAATGATGGGCTCAAGCACAGCAAGGATTGTGCGGATGGCATAGGACTAGACAACGTTTCATTGTGTTGTACATGCAGTCACTATGAGTCCAAATCAACTTGATGGCAGTAGGTTTGGATAACTTTGGTTAAGCTAAGATAATTCATTCAGTACATACTAAGGTCTCAAAGAATCAGTTCATTAGCACTTTCTCTGGCAAAAAAGTTGGCCTGATGAATACTTCCTATGCAACTTCCATGGCCTTTAGCATGGCATTCAGGATTCTATACTATTCTTCTATATTTTCTTTATAGATCCTTCCCCTACTCTATGGCAGAAGAATAATATGGACCCAGCCACATTAAACCTTAAACAGAACATACATCGTTAGACCACTACACTGTTCCTAAGCTCATTTTTAGCCTTTTCTCTATTTTTGACAAATAATATTTTCTTATTTAATTTATTACTTGTACTAATGGAATTAAAAATCACAATTCCTCTGTGAAGACTCTGCCAGTTCTCCACTGAAAATATGTTTCTTTTTTATTTTTCAGTTCTATTATGGTGAAAGCATACACAAGACATTTGTCAACATAACAACTCCCACATTTACAGCTTAGATGACATTTTTCATGTTGTGCCTCCATTATTTGCCAATATTTTCCAAATATTCCACCACCATGAGCATAAACTCAATGACCCACAAACAAAAGTGTCTTCTTCCCCCTCCCTCCTACCCCTGGTAACCACTAATAGTATTTAGGGTGTGTGTGTGTGTGTGTGTATTTCAACCTATTTAGAAATTTTTCTTCCCCACTCCTCCCATCCCTGGTAACCAAGAAAGAAAGTTTCCTTCTACATAAAAATTTCCTTGACTTTTTATAATAGTGGACTAATATAATATGTGCCCTTCTGTGATTGACTTCTTTCACTCAGCATAATGCCCTCTAAGTTTATCCGCATTATGGGGTGTTTTTCAGAGTCTACATTATTCTTTAGGATTGAATAACATTCCATTGTGTGTTTGTACCACAGTTTATTTATCCATTCCTAAGCTGATGGACACTTAGATTGTTTCCATCTCTTTGTTATTGTGAACAGGGCTGCAATGAACATGGGTGTGCATATATTTGTTCATGTCCTCTCTCTTACTTCTTTAGGATATATAACTAGCAATGGGATTGCCGGATCAAATTGTATTTCTAATTCTAACTATTTAAGGAATCATCATACCAATTTTCACAATGGTTTACCATTTTTACAGTCCCACCAGCAATGCATGAGAGTCCCAAGCTCTCCACATCCTCACTAACATTTGTTATTGTCTGTCTTGTTGAACTTTGCTATTAATGTTGGGGTAAGATGGTATCTCATGGTTATTTTGATTTGCATCTCTCTAATGGCTAATGATCGTGAACATTTCTTCAATTGTTTGATGGCTACCTGAATATTTTCTTTGGTAAAATGTCTTTTCATGTCTTCTGCACATTTTTTTAATTGGATTGTTTGTCATCTTGATGTTGAGGTGCTGGAGTTTTCTATAAATTTTAGAGATAAGACTTTATCTGATATGTCATTGCCAAATATTTTTCCCCATTCTGTAGGTTCTGTTTTGACTTTTTTGGAGAACTCTTTTGATGCACATAAGAATTTAATTTTTAGAAGGTCCCAATCATCTAGCTTATCTTCTGCTGTTTGTGCATCTTGGCTTATGCTTGGTAGTCTATTTATGTCATAAATTAGGGCCCATAAGCCTGCCTCTGTTTTTTCTTTGATGAACTTTATAGTTTTAGCTTTTACATTTCAGTCTTTGATCCAAATGGAGTTAGGTTTTGTGTATGGTGTGAGGCATGGATCTTCTTTCATTTTTATGCAAATGAATATCCAGTTTTTCCAGCACCATTTGCAAAAGACACTATTTCTTTCCCATTGAATAGATATTGGTCCCTTGTCAAAGATCAGCTGACCATAGGTTGATGGATCTATTCTAGGTTCTTAATTCTGTTCCACTGGTCTGTGTGTCTGTCATTGTACCAATAGTAGGTTGTTATGACAACTGTGACTATGTAGTAAGTTTTGAGATCTAGGAGTGTGAGACCTCCTACTTTATTCTTCTTTTCAGTAATGCTTTGCTTATCCGAGGTCTCTTTCCATTCCCTACAAAATTAGTGATTGGTTTTTCCATGCCTTTGAAGAATGTTGATGGAATCTGGGTTGCGATTGCATTGAATGTATAGATTGCTTTGGGTAGTACTGGCATTTTCACAATGTTCAATCTCCCTATCCAAGAACGTAGAATGTTCTTCCATTTAGGTAGATCTCCTAAAGTTTCTTGAAGTAGTGTTTTGTAGTTTGTTTATGTAAGTGTTTTGTGTTTCTGGTAAGATTTATTCCCAAGTATTTTATATTTCTGGTAGCTATTGTAAATGAAATTGGTTTCCTTATTTCCTTTCCAGAGAACTCTTTGCTGGTGAACTGGAATCCAATTGATTTTTGTATGTTGATTTTGTAGCCTGCTTCTGTGCTAAATCTTTGAAGAAGTTCCAGTAGCTTTCTTGCTGAGTTTCTTGGGTTTTCTATAGATAGGATTATATCATCTATGAATAAGGATAGTTTGACTTCTTCCATACCAATTTGGATACATTTGTTATCCATTCCTTGCCTTATTGCCCTGGCTAGAACTTCCAACACAATGTTGAATACAAGTAAAGATAGAGGATATCCTTGTTTGGTTCCTGTTCACAAGGGGAATGGTTTCAGTCTCTCTCCATTTAGAATAATGTTGGCTGTTAGTTTTGCATAAATGCCCTTTATTGTGTTGAGGAATTTCCCTTCTATTCCTGTTTTTCTGAGAATTTTTATCAGGAATGGATATTGGATTTTATCAAATGCCTTTTCTGCAGCTATTGATAAGATCATGTGAATCTTTTCCTTTATTTCACCTATGTGATAGATTACGTTGATTGCTTTTCAAATGTTCAACCATCCTTGCATAAGTGGTATGAATCTCACTTGGTCATGATGTATTATTATTATTATTATTATTATTATTTGATTTGTTGTTGGAGTCTATTGACAAGGATTTTGTTGAAGATTTTTGCATCTATATTCATGAAGGATATTGGTCTGCAGTTTTTCTTTTTAGTGGTTTCTTTGCCTGGTTTTGGTATCAGGGTTATGCTTGTTTCATAATATGAGTTAGGGAGGATTCCATCCTTTTCTATGTTCTGGAGTAGTTTGAATAGGACTGGTGTCAGCTCTTGCCTGAATGACTGATAGAATTAACCAGTGAGTCAATCTGGGCCAGGCCTTTTTTTGTGGGTAATTTTTTAATGACCTGTTCAATTTCTTCTTTTGTAATGGGTCTGTTCAGATTTTCTACTTCAGTGTGCATTAGTTTCAGCAAGTAGTGTGTTTCTAGACATATGTCTATTTCCTCTAGGTTTTTTAATTTGTTGGAGTACCATTCTTCCAGTTCTTCGTAGTGTCCTTATATTATTGTTTCTGTTGGTTCTGTTATGAAGTCACCCATTTCATTTCTTACTCATGTTATTTGAATCATCTCCTTCTTTTCCTTTGTTAAGTTTGCCAGTGGTTTGTCAATTTTACTAATCTTTTCAAAGAACCAACTTCCAGCCTTGTTGATTTTTTCTATTGTCTTTCTATTTTCTGTTTCATTTATTTCTGCTCAAATATTTGTTCTTTTCTTTTGCTTACTGTAGTCTTTTCTGTTGTTCTTTTTTTAATTGTTGGAAATGTTGGACTAAGGTGTTGATTTTGGCTCTTTATTCTTTTTTGATGTTTACATCTATGGCTATAAATTGCCTTCTGATCACTGTTTTTGCTATGTCCCAAAGAGTTTGATATGTTGTGTTTTTATTCTCATTTGATTCAAGGAAATTTTTTATTTCATTTTTTATTTATTCTGTTACCAAGTAGTTTTTGAGGATGGTGTTATTTAGTTTCCATGCTTTTGCTCTTTTTTCCTTTAGTATTCCTAGCATTGATTTATAATTTTATAGCATTTTATTGTGATCTGAGAAGATGTGTTGCAGTATTTCAATGTTTTTAAGGTTGTTGAGGCTTCTAACAAATGGTCTATTCTGGAAAATGTTCCAAGTGCTGGAAAAGAATGTATATTTTGCTGTTGTTGGGTGAAGTGCCCTGTAGATGTCTGTGAGGTCAAGTTGGTGGGTTGTATTCTTTAGCACTTCTGCATCTTTGTTGAGTTTCTTTTCAGTTGTTCTATCTTTCATTGAAAGTCGTGTATTAAAGTCTATGATGACTGTGGAGTCATCTATTTGGCTCTTCAACTCTTTTAGAGTCTGATTTATGTATTTTGGGGCTGTTTCATTGGGTCCATAGATATTTATTATGGTTATATCTTCATGTTGAATCCTTTAATCATTATATGAAGTCCTTCCTTGTCTCGTATGGTGGTTTTTGTCTTAAAGTCAATTTGATCAGAAATTAATATTGCCACTCCTGCTCTTTTACGGTTGCCAAATGCTTGATATATATCTTTTTCCAACCTTTGATTTTTAGTCTATTTCTGTCTTTGTCTCTAAGGTGTGTCTCTTGTAGACAGTATATTGATGGGTTTTGTTTTCTTATCCAATCTGTAACTCTCCATCTCTTGAGTGGTGCATTTAATCCATTAACATTCAGTGTAATTATTGACAAGTATGAATTGGTTGCTATAATTTTGTTATGTGTTTTTTCATGATGTCCCTGGTTTCTTTGTTCCATATTATTTTCTGTGCTGAGCTCATTATGTTTAAGAATTGTGTTATCATTTCCTTTGTTGCTGTTGTTTTAGTATTTGCTGAATATTTGTGATTGTCCTCTTTTTTATTGTGATGTGCAGGTTTATAATTTTTCTTTGATGCTGCTCTGTGCTTTATAATTTTCTCCCCAAGTTTAAAACAGTCCATTCTATCATGCAACTCTTTTGACTTCCTCATCATTTACAAGTTCTGTAACTACACCATATTTTCTCTATTTTGGTTTGTAGTTGCCCTTACTTGCCAATTGATGTCTCTGTTTCCCTGTTTACAATCTTGGAAGCTTATTTTACTTTGGATATGTCCATAGCTATGATTCCTGGGTTATGTCATCTTGTATGTCAATGGTCAGTCGTTATTTGCTATTTTTAGTTCTCAGTTCAAAGGACTCCCTTTAGTATCTCTTGTAAGGTTG
>NW_006921634.1:9987083-9999161 GCF_000298275.1 Orycteropus afer afer | reverse complement strand
ATGTTCTGTCTCTCAATCCTTTGAAGATACCTAAATATAATTATTTTGAATTCCTTATCAGAAAGTTCCAATGTTGCTTCTTCTTCAGGGAAGAAGTTCTGAGTCTGTTTCCTACTCCTTTGTTTCTACCACTTTATCTTGCTTCTTTGTGGGGACTGTGATGGTCTGTTGTCTCTGATACATTGTGACTTTATTGTATTTAGATCTGTGCTAACTGTTTGTGAAGAGCAGCCAAGGGTTAGTCAGGCTCTTCTTGGTGATTGTTTTTCGTTGGTCTGTTGGTGGAGGAGAAAGTGATGGCTCTCACTCAGTAAGTGAAGCTGCAGGAGGTGTGTGTGTAGTTGTGTAAAATGGGGACTGTTGCTGTCTTCCACTCAGTTAGAAAAAATAACAATTGAATAACCATAAAAAAAGTAAAAGCAATGGAGAAAAAAATACAACATGTAATCACACAGGAGTAACAATCAAAAAAAAAGGGAAAAAAGAAAAAAAAAAAAACCCTGCAGTATCTGAGGAGAGGGAAATAAGAGAAAAATGGTAGAGAAGGAGAATAATGAAGAAAAAAATGGGAAAAATACAAAAAGAAAAACGAGGAACGGGGTTAACCACAAGAAAGAAAAAAACAATTGCAACCAGGAACAGGGAAAAGAATAAAAGTGGGCCAAGAAAGTGGCTGGGAGTGAGGGATAGCCACACTTCCATTCACCAAGAGGGTGTAGGGTATAAGAGTAACAAGGGAAATGTCACACCTTTCCAGTTGTCCAGATCAAGAATGTCTTGGAGCTCCTGGCAGGTGGAGCTTGTTCTTAAGTCCCTGGAATCTGGGAGAGTACTGTCACTTTAAATATCCAAAATGGTCAAGCTGCTTGTAAATATTCAAAATGGCTACACCCTCCAGACAGA
Source organism: Orycteropus afer afer (assembly GCF_000298275.1). Taxonomy (NCBI): domain Eukaryota; kingdom Metazoa; phylum Chordata; class Mammalia; order Tubulidentata; family Orycteropodidae; genus Orycteropus; species Orycteropus afer. Next base: position 9,998,258 of record NW_006921634.1, on the reverse strand, counting down.
CAAATGTCCACAGCTCAGCTCACCTTCCTCTTCGCTGCTTCCTCTTTTATTCCCCAGCCACCAGAGCAGTCCTCCATGTTGTCCCTGGCTAGCAGGACTGATTTTTAGGTTAATTCTTTGGTCCTACCACCACTCAGCAATTTCCAAGCTATCTGTGTCATCAGGATTGGTGCCAGACTGCAACTCCGTATGTCTCCCTTTTTGGTGTTTTCATGCAAATTCTTCTGCTTGTTGGAGGTTAGTCTATTTCTACATCCTTCCCTTCAAAGCTCAGGGGTTCAGGATTATCATCTGTATCTGTGTTAATTAGTTCCCCTTTTCTTTATTGAAGAGGGTCTGTGCAGTCTTTCTGCCTATTCTGTGTTTTACCAGACCTAAATTCATTTTGTTATGAATAGTGTTATCAAATCCTTTGTTGCTGTTGTTTTAGTATTTACTAAATATTTTTGCACATCCTCTCTTTATTTTGATGCAAAGGTTCATTATTTTTCTTTGAGGTTTGTTGTTACCCTGTAATTTATTATTTTCTTCCCGAGTTTAAAACTCTCTCTTCTATCTCACAATTCTCTTGACTTCCTGACCATTTAGAAGTTCCATAACTACAATATTTATTTCTTCTTTCGGATTTGCAGTTGTTCTAATTACCAATTGATGTCTCTGGTTCCCAGTTTCTAGTCTTGTGCACTTGTTTTACTTGGGATACTTCTATAACTGGGTTGGTTTCTGGGTTATTTCATTATGTGTGTTAATCTTCAGTTGTTTGCTGTTGTTGGTTCTCTATTGGAAGGACTCCCTTTAGCATTGGTGGTAATGTTGGTCTGGTTTTAATAAATTCCCTTAATTTCTGCTTATCTGGAAATGTCCTAATTTCACCATCATATTTGAGGAAAAATTTTGCTGGGTATTTAATTCTTGGTTGGAGGTTTTTTTTTTTTTTTTAGTGTTATATATATATCATCCCATTGCCTTCTCATTTGAGTGATTTCTCCCAAGAAATCAGAACTTAGTCATACTGGTTGCCATTTGTAGGTAACTTTTTATTTCCCTCATGCTGCTTTAAGGAATTTTTATTTTTGTTTGTTTTGGTGAGTTTGTTGATGGTGTGTCTTGGTGATTGTCTTTTATGTTCTCTCCTGTTTGGGGTTTGTTGAACTTCTTGAACAGATATATTCTCATATCTCATTATATTAGGGAAATTCTCTTCTAACAAATCTAACAAATCTTTAACAATTTTCTCTGTAGTTTTGTCACTTCCTGTTCTAGAATTCCAATTACACACAGGTTATTCCTCTTGAATAGGCCAGGGCATCCAGGACAGAGCAAGCAAGAAGTAGAGGGATCCAGGTAAAGGGAGGGTGGAGAGGTTTCAAACAGCTAAGGGAGACAAACTTGTCTATTGGTTTGTCGAAATGTGGTGGTGTGTTGCTGTGAGGTTCGAGGCTGTGCCACCATTGATTCAAACACCAGGAGGGTTGCATGTGGTACACAGGTTTCAGAGTGGCTTGCAGACTGAGACAGACTAGGAAGAAAGAAGAGGCCATCCACTTCTCAAAGAATTGGCCAGGGAAAACGTTATGAATAGCAGAGGAACACTGTCTGTTACATTACTAGGCAACTGTATGAATAGCCCAGAAACACTGTCAGATACAGTACAGGAAAACAAGACAGTTAGGTCAGAAAGCTCTCAAAATATGACTGGGAAAGAGCTGCATCATCAGAGTAGAACGAACCTTAATGATATTGATAAAGTAAAGCTTTCAAGACCTCCATTTGCTGATGTGACATGACTCAAATTGAGGAGAAACAGCTGCAAACATCCATCAATAATAGGAACATGGAATGTATGAAGTATGAATCTAGGAAAATTTGAAGTTGTCAAAAATGAAAAGTAACGCATAAAGATTGATATCCTAGGCATTAGTGAGCTGAAATGGACCAGTTTTGGCCATCTTGAATCAGACAACCATATGATCTACTATGTCAGGAATAACAATTTGAAGAGGAATGATTTGGCACTCATCATCACAAAGGATATGTCAAGATCTGTCATGAAGTACAATGCTGTACTTCAGGATAGGATAATATCCATACTTCTACAAGGAAGACCAGTTAACACAAGTATTATTCAAATTTATGCACCAACCACCAAAGCAAAAGATGAGGAAACTGAAGATTTTTTATCAACTTCTGCAGTTTGAAACTGACCGAATGTTCAATCAAGATGTGTTAATTATCAATGGTGACTGGAATGCAAAAGTCGGAAACAAACAAAAAAGAATCACCAGTAGTTGCAAAATTTGGCCTTGGTGACAGAAATAATTCTGGAGATTTCATGATAGAATTTTGCAAGACCAACAGCTTATTCGTTGCAAAGACCTTTTTCAACAACACAAACGGCAGCTATACATGTGGATTTTGCCAGATGGAATACACAGGCATCAGATTGACTACATCTGTGGCAAGAGATGGAAAAGCTCAATATCTTCAGCCAAAACAATGCCAGGAGCTGATTGTGGAACAAACCATCAACTGCTCATATGCAAGTTGAAGACAATTAAGACTAGTCCACGAGAGCCAAAATATGATCTTGAATATATCCATCTTGAATTTACAGACCATTTAAAGAATTGATTTGATGCATTGAACACCAATGACTGAAACCAGAAGAACTGTGTGATGATGTTCTGGTTACCTAGTGCTGCTCTGACAAGAAATATACCGCATATGGGATGGCTTAAACAAACAGGAGTTTATTCTTACAATTGGAGGCTTTAAGTCCAAGTTCAAAGTGCCAGGCTCTAGGGGCTGGATGAAAGCCCTTCAACCTTGGGGTCCAGCTCTGTTTTCTGCTCCTGGCCTGCTGGAGCTAAAGACATTTCTTCACTCAGATAGCTGCTGGCTGCTGAGGCTGAGAAGGCCCAAGGTTGACAAGTAAAAAGGCACAGTCCTGTTCTTACCAAACCACACAGCAGGCCATTAACTTAAGTCCATTGTATGTCCCAAGATCAGCAGAGCATAGAAGGCTGCTGAGCAATGATACGGCTACATGCAGGGTTCAAGCATGCCATAGGTTAGAGACCATTCCCAAAGCTTCTCCTTATATACAGGAAGCAGACCACATCCCAAAGGCAGCTACTCAGCTTCTTGTGGTAGATCCCACCATGAAGTTGATTTGCCAGTCTCTTCATGAGAAATAGCTACCACCAACTGCCCAGCCACTAAACCAGGCCTAGTGAAGTTGACACACAAAACTACCACAGATGACATCAAGAACATCATCCATGAAGAAAGCAAGAGTTCATTAAAAAGACGAGAAAAAAAGAAAAGACCAAAATGGATGTCAGAAGAGACTCTGAAGCTTGCCCTTGAGTAAAGAGTAGCCAAAGCAAATGGAAGAAATGACAAGATAAAAGAGGTGAACAGAATATTTCAAAGAGCAGCTCAAGCAGACAAAGCCAATTACTATAATGAAATGTGCAAAGACTTGGAGTTAGGAAAAACATGCTCAGCATTTCTCAAACTGAAAGAACTGAGGAAAAAATTCAAGCCTCGAGTTGCGATATTGAAATATTATATAGACAAAATATTGAACGATGCAGGAAGCATCAAACGAAGATGGAAGGAATACACAAAGTCACTGTACCAAAAAGAACTAGTCAATTTTCATCCATTTCAGGAGGTGACATATGATCAAGAACCAATGATATTGAAGGAAGAAGTCGAAGCTGCACTGAAGGAATTGGTGAAGACCAAGGCTCCAGGAATTGACAGAATACCCAATGAGATGTTTCAACAAATGAATGCCCCGCTGGAGGCACTCACTGGATTATGCCAAGAGATTTGGAAGACAGCTACCTGGCCAACTGACTGGAAGAGATCCATATTTGTGCCCATTCCAAAGAAAGGTGATCCCACCGAATGTGGAAATTATTGAACAATTATCATACACAAGTAAAATCTCACTGAAGATAATTCAAAAATGGTTGCAGCAGTATATTGACAGAGAACTTCCAGAGGTGCAAGCTGGATTCAAAAGAGGACATGGAACAAAGGATATCATTGCTGATATCAGATGGATCTTGGCTCAAAGCCAAGAATACCAGAAATATGTTTACTTGTGTTTTGTTGGCTATGCAAATCATTTGATTGTGTGGATCATAACAAATTGTGGATAACATTGAGAAGAATGGGAATTTCAGAACACTTAGTTGTACTCATGAGGAACCTATACATAGACCAGGAGTCTGTAGTTCGAACAGAACAAGGGGACACTACATGGCTTAAAATCAAGAGGGGAGTGTGTTAGGATTGTATCCTTTTACCATACTTATTCAAACTATATGCTGAGAAAATAATCTGAGAAAATGGACTGTATGAAAAAGAACGTGGCTTCAAGATTGTAGGAAGAATCATTAATAACCTGTGATATGCTGACAAAACAACTTTCCTTGCTGAAAGTGAGGATGGCTTGAAGCATTTACCAATGAAGACTAAAGATTACAGTCTGCAGTATGGATTACATCTCTGTATAAAGAAAACAAAAATCCTCACAACTGGACCTATAAGCAGTGTCATGATACTTGGAGAAAAGATTGAAGTTGTCAAAAGACTTCACATTGCTTGGTTCTACAATTGATGCCAATGGAGACAGCAGTCAGGACATCAGACAACTTATAGCACTGGGCAAGTCTGCTGCAAAAGACTTCTTTCAAGTACTGAGGAACAGAGATATCTTCTTGTAGACTAAGGTATGTCTGACATAAGCGATGATCTTTTCAATCACCTCATATGCATGTGAGCACTGGACAATGAATAAGGAAGACCAAAGAAGAATTGATGCATTTGATTTGTGGCACTGGCAAAGAATGCTGAAATTATCATGGACTGCTAAAAGAACTAATGAATCTGTCCTGGAGGAAGTGCAGCTGGAATGTTCCTTGGAAGCAAGAACAGCCAGACTTCGTCACCTACTGATTTGGTTACCTAGTAATATACCACAAATGGGATGGCTTGAACAAACAGTTTATTCTTTTACATTTCAGGAGGCTAGAAGTCCAAGTTCATAGTGCCAAGCTCTAGGGGCTGTGTGAAAACTTCTCGACCTTGGCCTTCAGCTCTGCCTCTCGTTCTTGGCCCATGGAAACTGGAAGCATCTCTTCACTCAGGCAGCTATTGACTGCTGAGGCTAACAAACCCAAGGTCGACAAATAAAATGGCACAGTCCTGATGTTACCAAACCACACAACAAGCCATTAACTTAAGTCCATTGAAAGTCCCAAGGTTGGCAGACCATGGCAGGCTGCTGAACAATGACACAGCTACATGCAGTGTTCAAGTGTGCCATAAGATAGAGACCATTCCCAAAACTGTTTCGTATATATGGGAAGCAGACCACATATCCAAAGTTGGCTACTCAGCTGCTCACAGTAGATTTCACCACGGAATTGATTATCAGTCTCATCATGGGGAACTCTACATCCAGCTTCCCAGCCACTCAACGAGGCCCAGCCAAGTTGACACACAAACTTAACCACCACACCTACTTTGGTCATGTTATTAGAAGGGACCATTTATTAGAGAAGGATGTCATGCTTGGTTAGTTGGAGGGTCAACAAAAGAGGTAAAGGCCCTCAACCAGATGGACTGACACAGTGATTGCAGCGATGGGTTCAAGTATAGCAGGGATCCACAGAGCTGGTGCAGGACCAGGCAGTGTTTCATTCTGCTGTGCATAAGGTCACTATGAGTCAGAGATGACTCGATGGCACCAGCAACAACATTCCTCTTGATGGTATCCCATATGAATCTTTCTACATTTTGTTGTGATTTTCTTTCCGTTTGATCCCTTCTCAAACTAGTGTTAGGTGTTTGTCTTCCATTGATTCAACTTTAATCCTTTGCCCATTCAATGTTTATCTACTTCTGAAATCTTAGTATTAATCTCCTGGATTTCCATTTGTTGTTTTTGTGTCATTTCTATTTTTTTTTAATTTTGTCAATTTGTTCTTGTCTTGCTTTCCTAAATTGTTCTAGAGTTTTATCTTTGTCTTCCTTAATTTTCTCAGTGTTCTCCTTGACTGTCTGTGTTTTCCTTGATCTGTCTCTCAATCCATTGAAGGAACCTGAATATAATTCTTTTGAAATCCTTGTCAGGGAGTTCCAATGCTGCTTCTTCCTCAGGAATGTTTTGGGTTTGTATCCTGGTCCCTTGTTTCTACCACTTTATCTTGCTTCTTTGTGTGGACGGGGATGGTCTATTGTCTCCAAAACATTGTGGTGGGGTTGTATTTATATTTAATGTGTGATTGCATGTTGGTGTGATTCACCCAATTTTTTTTTTCTTTCCTTTATTTTGTTTTGATATATCTGTGCTACCAGGGTAATGTGCTCTTCTATTCGCTAGTTGATAGCACTTAGGCATTCACCACCTGTCTCCTTGTGGGTGTGATAGTGAATGAGAGTGTGTGAACAGATCTGTGATAGCTGTTCATTAGGAGCAGTTGAAGGTAAGTTGAGCTGGTATTGACTACTGTCTGTCATTGGTCAGTTGGTGCAAAAGAAAGTGGTAGCTCTCATCCAGTTGGTGGGGCTGCAGGAGGTGGAGGTATGGTTGGGTTGGGCTGGAATGGTTGCTGTCTTCCACTCAGACAAATACATACACACACACACACACACACACTGTCAAAAAATGAGAATAAAAAACTCAAACCACATAAAGAAACAGGAACAATTGTAAAAAAAAATGCAATAAATGAGAAGAAAAATTTTCAAAATATATTTAAAAAGGACAGAAGACAGATAATAAGAAAAAGAGAGAAAAAAAGCAGTAATATCTACAGAAGAGAAAGAATTAGGGAAAAGAGCAAGAGTAAATGAATAGTAAAGAAAAATCAGAAAACTGCAAATGGAAAAGCAAGAGATGGGAAGAACTGAAAGATAGGGGAGAAAAAGGGAACCAGGAAAAGGGAAAAGAAAAAAGGAAATAAAAAACAAGAACCAAGGATAGGAAAGATGGGGAAAAAAGGAAGAAAGGAGGAAGGCAAAAAGAATAATTTAAACACAATTGAAAACAGACTATGGAGGGCAGGGCACGGCACCCAGGCTTTGCCAGGACAGAGACTGGGATGGAATTCCTGCTGGTCAAGAAGGTGGGTAGAGGCAGGGAATGGGCACACCTCTGTTTACCAAGAGTGTGTGCATAAGATTACGCATAAGAATAACAAGAGGAATATGGCACCTTTCCATTTGTCATTCTCCAGTGTGGCTGCCTGTGCTGTCCTCAGCAAGCAAAGCTCCCTCCTATATTGCCATCCAGGTAAGAATGCCACTTGCATATATTCATAATGATCACACCTACTTCTTGTGAATGTTCAAAATGGCTGTGCCCTCAGGTCAGCCTCTGCAGTCCACAGTTCTGTTTGTCTCCTTCTTTGTTGTTGTCCTTTTTGGTTGTCAGGCAGGATTGAAGTCCTTTAGTGAGTAGGGCTTATTTTTAGATTGTTACTGGATATTCAAAATGGCTGTGCCCTCAGGGCAGCCAGCAGTCCACAGCTCTGTTTGTCTCCTTACTTTTTTCCTTTAGATTCTTCTACTAGCTGGTATTTGATCTACTTCTTTATACTTGCATCAAAGCTCAGGGTTCTAGGATGGTCTATATCAGTTTCAATTGGTTTCTCATTGCTTTGTTGCAGAAGTTCTGTGTAGCTAGTCTGCCTATTCTGCCATCTTGCCAGAACTCTCAAAATATGATGTTTTTTCTTCTAAATTTCTGCAGTAGTATTTGGGTCTCCGATTTGACCTAACAATAGCACTGATTGTTAAGTTGCAAAATTGGTGAAGGCAGGATGATAGTTTATTCATATGCTTATACACTGATATCTAGTAAAGTAACATGAATATATTAGGAAATTCACAGAATGTTTGAATTAAATTGAATCATACAAAGTCATCTTTAAGTTTTTTGCTAAACGGGAATACTGCACAATAATTATGTAAGAAAGAAATTGTGTGTGGTAAAGATATAATAGTATGGAAGTATATTGAAGCACAGAAAGTTTTTACTATTTCATATAAGATAAAAATATGATGCCACGAACTCCTCAGGTTAATCAAGTTGGCTCACCACTTCTCCCTTGAGATAATCCAGCATCATCTCTTCATACTGCACTTTTTTAAGTCCCAAAAGCTTGAAATGACATTTTCTATGTGTTTAAATATCAGAAATTCTCCAGTGCAATCTCTGGCTCTCCTTTTTCCTATTCCATTATGCTTTTTAGAAATAAGGAGACACTCAGGCATCCTGCACAACCTATCCTTGCATCACTGTAATGAAAAATATTCCCTTCAAAATTAATGAGGAACTTAATATTGATTTATATGGAAAAAGTACAAAGGAAATTATTGTGCCTGTACCAGAGAAGAGACACTGTCATAGCAAGTTGGCATAAGATAAAAGTTCTTAGGCTTTGGAAACAGATAGTGCTGGGATGAATTAATGCCCCACTATGTATCAGCTGTATGACAAGTAATTATAAAATGCTCTAAAACTTTTGTTCTTATTTACAGAATGAGAAAAGTAACACTTATTTTTCAAGATATAACTATTCTTAAAGTAACATGAGAACACAAAGAATTGGTAACTACTGGGGTCTTGGAAAGCAGATTAAATAGCACTGTTATCCCCCACTTGTTTCTTGAACAAATTAAGAAATATAAAAAGAAATGAAATAAATGGAAGTGAAAAGCATGTTTCACTGTTAAAAATGTGTGCATGTGGTGTGTACTTTTATGTGAGGACAAAATGGATTAGCTAACTGAATTCTTCATTTAGACAGAATCACCTAGTCCCAAGGGCAGTGATGGTTCACTGGTGGAATTCTCACCTTCCACTCAGGAGACCTGGGTTTGATTCCTGTACAATGCATCTCAAGCACAGCCACCACCCATCTGTCAGTGGAGGCTTGTGTGTTGCTGGGATGCTGAACAGGTTTCAGCAGATCTTGCACAATAAGACAGACTAAGAAGAAAGGCCTGGTGATCTACTTCAAAAAATCAGCCAACAAAAACACTATGGATCACAATGTCAGATCCTGTGGACCATGGGGTTGTAATGAGTCAGAGTCCAACTTGATGGCTGCTAACAACAATAATGTAGTCACAGAAGCTCTGGACCACCTGAAGGAAAGGGACCTTCACATTCTTATTATGGTGTGGTCCAAAGCATGGTAACTGCAGGCTCTCAGCAGGCTAAATCTTAGAGAAGGAAGGAAAAAGTGAGCCCCATAAGCAAAGCTCATTTTTATGAAATTTACCACCTCTTTCATTCTTCTATGTGGAAAGACTAGACAGAAGACATCAGAATACATCACTAGAGATCTCTCCACATTAGAGTGGAGGAAGAATTTCTCCCTAAAAACACTAATGTATTTTGTTTATTTATTTGTTTCTAATTGTGCTTTGGGTGCAAATTTACAAAGCAAATTTATTTTACATTCAACTGTTCATGTACATTTGATTTCACAACACTGATTACCTCTCCAACCATAAAAAACTCTCTTCCCCACTTCATGTGACTACTCCCTCCTTATGCCCTTCTTAAGTATGCATATCTATCTGTCCAGCTTTCCCTCTATGTGAATGCTGCCCTCTGGTGTGTCATGGCTCTAAAGGGTACCTCTCCCTAGAGTAAGTGGATGTATTCCCCTGGGGTAGGTATTCTGCGTGTTGGTCTTTCTACTCTTGAACTAATCTATGGAAGTGAGTCCTTTCTAGGCCCAAAGGGGCTATATATAGTCTTAAGGGTTCCACCGGTCTCCATCTGACCAGTAATTCTGGTCATTTTTGTGTTTTGAATTTTTTTAAATAGTTTTCCTCCAACTCTATCCAGGATCTCCAGTTTTGATCCCTTTCCAAGTTGTTGGCATTGGTAGCTGGGCACCATCTAGTTCTTCATGAAGGCTGAGGTCCTCATGGTCCATCTTATCCTTGGACTAATTTTTTCCAGATGGCTTTGATTTTCTTCACTCTTCTTTGCTTCAAATGAGAGGAGACCAATAGTTGCTTCTTAGATGGCCACTCAAAGCTTTTAAGACCCTAGTCACTATTCATCAAAGTAGGTTGGGAACAAGATTTTTATATATTATGTTGTGCCAAATGAGCATGATATCCCCTGAGACTATGTTCCTGAGTCCACTCGTCTGGCGATTCTCTCTCTCAAGGAGTTTGGTCATCTCTGAGAAGTTACTCCAACTCTGTCTTCTGTTGCTTCTGAAAAAAAATACTAATGTATTTCAGGTAGGACAATAATGCATCTGTGTTCACCCCAAGAACTTTTTCACATCTGTTTTCCCAGTGCAATTAGTAATTATAAAATTTAATCTCAAAAGGGTTCAAGTTTGGATGATGAATTACATGTCTATCCTGATATCAGGGGCTGTATTAGTTTCCTAAGGTTACCATAACAAAATAACAGAAGTGGTGGCTTTAAAGAAGATAAATTTATTGTCTCACAGTTCTGAAAGTTAGGAGTAAGAATTCAGGGTATGTTTTTGCTATTAGATGCCATTGAATCCACTCGAACTCAGTGATCTAGGTACAACAGTATGAAACACTGCCCAACCATTGCACTATTCTCACAATTTTGCTGTACATGAGCCCATTGTTGTGGCCACTGTGTCAACCCATCTTGATGAAGGTATTGAACTTTTTCACTGACCATCTACTTTACCACTCATGATATACTTCTCTAGGGAATGGTCCTTTCTGACAACATGACTAAAGTAGGTGAGATGAAATATGACCATTCTTGCTTCTAAGAAGCATTCTGGCTGCAATTTTTCCAGGATGGATTTGTTTGTTCTTCTGGCAGTCTATGGTACTTTCAATATTCTTTGCAAACACCACAATTCAAAGGCATCAGTGTTTTTTCAGTTTCCTTTATTCACTCACATGCATATGAGGTGATTGATGGCTTGGCTTAGGCATATCTTATTATTCAAAGTGACATCTTTGCTTCTAAATGCTATAAAGAGGTCTTTTGCAGCAGATTTTCCTAGTGCAGTATGTCTGATATCTTTTTTTTTTTTTTTTTAATTAGGATTTGGGTGAAGATTTACAGAGTAAATTCACTTTTCATACAGCAGTTCACATATACTTTGTCTCATGTCATTGACCAAA
>NW_006921634.1:9965395-9977514 GCF_000298275.1 Orycteropus afer afer | reverse complement strand
AAATCTGCATCCTTTCCTTCAAGGCTCAGGGGTCCAAGATTATCTTCTGTGTCTGTGTTAATTGGTTTCCCTTTTCTTTGTTGAAGAGGGTCTGGCAATCCTTCTGCCTAGTCCGCCATCTTGCCCCACCTCTAGCCTGATGTCTGATATCTTGACTGTTGCTTCCACGGGTGTGGACTATAGATCCATATAAAAAGAAATCCCTGAAAACTTCAATCTTTTCTCCATTTATCATGATGTTGCTTATTGTTCCACTTGTGAGGGTTTTTTGTTTTCTGTATGTTACACAACAGAAATATAATCCATATTGAAGACTTTAGTCTACAGGTTCCCCACTGGCACAATTAAATGTTCTGGAATTGCCATTCTCCTCAATGTTATCCATAATTTGTGTGTAATCCACACAGTTAAATGCTTTTATAGTCAATAAACCATAATCATCTTTCTGGTATTCTTTGCTGTCAGCCAACATCTATCGACATCAGCAATGATATCCTTCCTTCCACATCCTCTTCTGAATCCAGCTTGTATTTCTGGAAGTTCTCTGTCAATATACTACTGCAACCATTTTTTAATTATCTTCAGCAAGATTTTACTCCTGTGTGATATTAATGATACTGTTCAATAATTTCCACATTTTGTAGGATCACCTTTCTTTGGAATGGGTACAAATCTAGATCTCTTCCAGTCAGTTGGCCAGGTAGCTGTCTTCCAAATTTCTTGGCATAGACGAGCCAGCACAGCATCCATTCATTGAAACATCTCAATGGATATTCTGTAAATTCCTGGAGCCTTGTTCTTCACCAATTCCTTCAGTGCAACTTCAACTTCTTCTTTCAGTACCATTGGTTCTTGATCATATGCCCCCTCCCGAAATGGGTAAACGTAGACCAATATTTTTGGTATAGTGACTGTGTGTTCCTTCCATCTTCTTTTTATGTTTCTTGAATCATTCAATATTTTGCCCATTTGTTGTTGTTGTTGTTATGTGCCGTCAGGTAGAATCTTTCAATATTGCAACTCGAGGCTTGAATTTTTTCTTCAGTTCTTTCAGCTTGAGAAATGCCAAGCACGTTCTTCCCTTATGGTTTTCTAACTCCAGATCTTTGTACATTTTATTATAATAATTGACTCTGTCTTCTAGAGCTGCTCTTTGACATCTTCTTTTCAGCTCTTTTTTCTTGTCATTTCTTCCATTTACTTTAGCTACTCTTTGTTCAAGAGTAAGTGTCAGAGTCTCTTCTGACATCCATTTTGGTCTTTTCTTCCTGTCCTATCTTTTCAATGACCTTTTCCTTTCCTCATGGATGATGTTTTTGATGTTGTCCCACAATTTCTCTGGTTTTCAGTCATTGGTGTTTAATGCATCAGATTTATTCTTTACATAGTGTCTAAATTCAGGAGGGATATAATCAAGGTCATATTTTGGCTATTGTGGACTTGTTTTTAATTTTCTTCAGCTTCAACTTGAACTTGCATTGGAGCAACTGATGGTCTCTTCCACCGTAGGCCTCTGGCCTTGTTCTTATAGATGATATTGTTCTTCTCCTTTGTCTCTTTCTACAGATGTATTCCATTTGATTCCTGTCTATTCCATCTGTCAAAGTCTATGTTGTTGTTGTTGTTGTTGTTATGCGCCAATGAGTCACTTCTGACTCGTAGTGACCCTATGCACAGCAGCACGAAACACTGCCTGGTCCTGTACCAGCTCTGCAATCCCCACTATGCTTGACCCCAAAGCTGCAGCCACTGTGTCAATCCATCTCGTTGAGGGCCTCCTCCTCTTTCATCAACCCTTCACCTTACCAAGCCTGACATCCTTCTCCAGGGAATGGTCCCTTCTGACATGACCAAAGTAGGTGAGACAAAGCCTGGCCATTCTCGTTAACAAGGAGCATTCCAGCTGCACTTCCTCCAGGACAGATTTGTTAGTTCTTTTAGCAGTCCATGGTACTTTCAGCATTCTTTGCCAGCACCACATCTCAAAAGCATCAATTCTTCCTCAGTCTCCTTTATTCATTATTCAGCTCTAATATGCATATGAGGCATTCAGAAATATCATGACTTGTGTCAGGTGTGTCTTAGTTTTCAAGAAGATATCTCTGTTCCTCAGCACTTGAAAGAGGTCTCTTGCAGCCAACTTGCCCAGGGCTATACGTTGTCTGATGTCCTGACTTCTGCTTCCATTGGCCTTGATTATAGAAGCAAGCAATGTGAACTCTGACAACTTCAATCTTTTCTCCATTTATCATGTTGCTACTTATAGGTTCATTTGTGAGAATTTTTCTTTTCTTTAAATGAATCCTCCAGCTTGATGTTAGATCCAAGAACTTGGAACTTGCCAGCTTCTATAAGTATTAGCAAGTAAACCCCCCCCCCAAAAAAAGTGCATGGAGTCCCCATTTATGTTGTTGAAAAATAAGTCATTGGTCTTAACAAAAGTCTATCATGCAATCTCTATTGTTGTTTTGTATCACCAAGGTCATTTTCATTTTCTTATCACTGATCTTTCTTTGTTTCCAACTTTCACATTCCAATCACCAGTAACTATTAACATATCTTGATTTCATATTTGATCAATTTCAGACTGCAAAAGTTCATAAACCTTTCAGTTTTTTTCATCTTTCACATTAGTAGTTGGTGTGTAAATTTGAGTAATAGTCATATTAGCTTCTCTTCCTTCTAAGTCTATGGATATTATGCTATTACTGGTAGCAATGCACTTCAGGATAGATCTTGAAACGTTGTTTTTGATGATGAATGCTATACCATTCATTTGCCATCCCCAGCATAGTAGACCATATGACTGTACAACTGAAAGGCCAATACCAATCCATTTTGCTCACTACTGCCTAGGATATAAATCATTATGCATTTCATTTCTTGACAATTTCTAATTTTCTTAAATTCAAACTAATTTTCCTAAATTCCATACATTCATATGTATTCAATATTTCTTCAGTATTAAAATATTTCAAATATTGAAATAGGCAAGGATAACTGTAATCTAGGGGAACTTTCAAAGTCTAGGCTACAGCTAGCTGTTTTCACACAACAGTACATGTGGGGCAAAAATGTATTGTATGTGGCCATTTACCTAATATAAAAGGATCCTCTTTCAGCAATCTTTTACTAGGTACCATGAGGTACCATCTCAGTTTGAAGAAAGCTCTTATATAGAAATAAAAGATCTCCCAATAAAAAGTGATAGAATAGGACAAAGTAATAGAAGATTGAAAAAAGAAAAAGAAAAGAAAGAACGATGAAAGCATAAATGAATCCTCAACCAAAATTCGGCCAACAATGGCCATGTCTCACAACTTGTAAGGCACAGTTGAGAGAGAGAATTTTGAATACAAAGTGAAGGCTGCCTTACTCTTTTGGAGGCTTGTTCACTTTTGAACTTGGAGATTCCTGTGGCTTTAAATGTTCACTTTATCTTTATAGATTCATCAGTAGGGAGGGATGTGTCATGCTGACAGATCATGTCCGTGTGGCATGTTCTATCAAAGCATTGAACTTGACAGTTGGCAGCAAAGAAATATCACTAAGCGCTTGCAGATAAAGAACTGAATTCCTAAAATAAATGTTTGGGGAACGTAAATACAACCATATCCATGGTAATAAAATATGAATTCCTTCATACTGGTAATGAGAGGAAGGCAGAGATATTGTATCTTTATCTCTATTATATTCTTAAGGCTTAGCACAGAGCAAACAAATAGAAGTACTAAAAGAAAAATAAATAAATAAGTTACTATGATATATCTATGCAACACATAGAATAAAGTCAGTGCCTCATGGTGCTATTCATTTACAATGCAATATAAATAGTGCCCCCTGGACTTGAGAAAATTGGGACATAAATATTTTCTTTAATAACTGAATGAGTCATATACCATCTGATTTTCATTAGACTCTTTCTGTGTGCTAAAAACTGTACTAAGTACTTTATGTGTAAGATCTTACTTAACACTTGCAAATACACTTGCATAAATACAATGTTTGGTAAATGGAGGTGTCACTTCCAAGGCTCAGTGTGCAGCTGCATTAGATACCTATAGATTCCTCTATGACAGTAGCCAGAGCTATGTAGAAGATAATGATTATCACACTGATACATATATTTGTCAGGAGCTCTGGTAGCATAGTGGTTAAAGCACTTGACTGCTAACCAGAAGGCTGGCGGTTCAAACCCACCAGCCACTCCTCGGAAGGAAGGTTGGGCAATCCTACTTCCGTAGTGATACTGCCTCGGAAACACAAGGAGGGGTCGCTATGAGTCGGGGTCGACTCGACGGCACATAACAACAACAACATATATTTGTCATCAAATTATTTATGTTGTAGCTGGGGGAGATAATGTAAACAGTTAAAAAATTGCCAGCCAAGTTTTGCAAACAATGGTAGGATGGCACAGGAAGAACACTGTTGCTGTTGTTATGTGCCATTGAGTCGGCCCTAACACATAGCGACCCCTCCTTGGGTTTCTGAGGCAGTATCACTACAGAAATAGGATTGCCCAACCTTCCTTCTGAGGAGTGGAAGGCAATCTATTACCTTAGGCACTATGCTACCAGAGCTCCTTAGGAAGAACATAGCTCCTTTTAAATTAGAATGATTGGATCAGCACTTACCAGAGATGTAACCTGAATTTGATTTTGGATCGTATTTGTGGTTTGATGACAAAAGGTAGTATTAAGAGAACTTCAGTTATGTAGAACAACTTGAACAAAAGTAGAGGGGGACATATGAAAGATATTCACCTGATCACAGAAAAATGCAGGCATTATGTCCAAGTATATTTTCTTTAACATTTTAGTGTCCTTTAGATTATTTTTACTTGGGCAAAGGGAACGATCAAATATTCATTTTTATTTGTGCACCTTTTTGATGGCTTATCCATACATATGAATCTATACATCTAGATCTCTTCTCAGTATTAATTGGAAACAAGTAGGATAATGTGCTTTCACAAGTAATGGGACTTGAAAAAATAATAGCAAAAATGTTGTAGATCTTTCTTTCATGCAAATGCTAATCAAGAAAGCTAAGCCTTCTGTGAAAATCCCACAGTTCACTTTCTCCTTCCAGGTCTCTCAGGCTGCACTTTCCACGTTGTTGTTTTTGTTATGTACCATCAAGTCATCTCTGACTCACAGAGACCTTAAGTACAACAGAACAAAACACTGCTCGGTATGTGCCAATGTCACAATCCCTACTATACCTGAGCCCATTGCTGAAGCCACTGTGTCAGTCCATCTTATTGAGGGCCCTCCCCTCTTTCGTTGACCTGCCACTTCAACAAGCATGACAACCTTTTCCAGAGAATGGTCCCTTGTGACAGCATGACCAAAGTAGGTGAGACAAACTCTGGCCATTCTCACTTCCAAGGAGCATTCCGGCTGCACTTCTTCCAGGATAGAGTTGTTAGTTCTTTTAGCAGTCAACAGTACTTTTAGCAATCTTTGCCAATACCACAACTCAAAAGCATCAGCTCTTCTTCAGTCTTCCTTATTCATTGTCCAGCTGTCATATGCATATGAGGTGATTGGAAATACCATGGCGTGGGGTAGGTGCATCTTAGTCTTCAAGGAGATATCTTTGCTCTTCAGCACTTGAAAGAGGTCTTTTGCAACAGATTTTCACAATGCAATATGTCTTTTGATGTCTTGACTGCTGCTTCCATTGGTGTTGATTATAGAACCAAGTAATATGAAATCTTTGACAGCTTCAATCCTTCCTCCATCTATCATGATACTGCTCATTGGTCCAGTTGTGAGGATTTTTGTTTTCTTTATATTGAGATGTAATCCATACTGCAGACTGTAGTGTTTAATCTTCATCAGTAAGTGCTTCAAGTTATCCTCACTTTCAGCAAGCAAAGTTGTGTCATCTGCATATCTCAGGTTGTTCATGAGTGTTCCTCCAATCCTAATGCCATGTTCTTCATATAGTCCAGATTCTCATATTATTTGCTCAGTATACAGGTTGAATAAGTATGGTGAAAGGATACAACCCTGATGTACTTCCTTCCTGATTTTAAACAATGAAGTATACTCTTGTTCTGTTTGAATGACAGCCTCCTGGTCTACGTACAGTTCCTCATGAGTAAAATTAAGTGTTCTGGAATTCCCATTCTTCTCAATGTTATCCACAATTTGTTATGTTTCACACAATCAATTCACTTTGAGTAGTCAATAGAAAACAAGTAAACATCGTTCTGGTATTCTTTGCTTTGGGCCAAGATCCATCTGACATCAGCTATGACATCCCTCACTCCACATCCCCTTCTGAATCCAACTTCCATTTCTGCAGTTTCCATAGACCTTTTGTAAAGATACAAAAAAGAAAATATTATATATTCTTAGATTTCTTCTTGGGGGTCTGCTGTACCAAGAATCTGATTGTATCTAGGGTGGTTTCTTTGTTCCATATGAATAGTTAAGTATTTTTGTGGCTCAGAATAAACTAGAATTGTCTCTTAATTTAAATGGAGAAGTTAAAATAAAAAATATTTAGAAAAAAACTTTATTCCCTTTTCCTCACACCAGTTCAGATCTCTGCAGTTCTTTTTTAAAGAATTTTAGGATTTTTCTTTCAGGTGTATAGTGCAGAGTTTAACAAGAACATGAGAGTTTCTTTGGTGTTATAATTTGAACTAATAATAGCTAACACTTCCCTTTGAGTTTCTATAGCACCTATTATAATGGTACCTAATGTTATTAATATTTAAAAGGAACCATTAAAGGTTTAGGTATGAAACAAATTGAAAATTTTAGCATTAATTGAACACTGTTGTTAATGGCACCTTTGCTAATTCACTCTGAAGCCAACACATATTGCTTCATTAGGGACAGAAACCTCAAAGTACACTGATAGGAATAATCTCAGTTTGCAGCATTTCATTGAAGTTGGTAAAATAGCAAATGATATTTCATTTGGAGCATTAAGATCTATAACATCCAGGCATCTGAATGTAACAGTTGTCAGTATAATACTATGAGAAGCAGACAGGAAATATTTGATCTATCAGTGTAGTTGCTCCTCAAGTAATGACAACTTAAAGCACATGGAAAGGAAAGACTTTATGAACATAGATTTCCTACTGCTCAATTGTTGTCATACTGTGGTAGCTTGCATATTGCTGTGATGCTGCAAGCAATGTCCCAATATTTCAAATATAAGCAGGGTCACCCAGGGTGGAGGACAGGCTTCTTCAGATCTCCAGACTAAGACAGACTGAGAAGAAGGAACTGGTGGTCTATTTCTAAAAACTTAGCCAGTGAAAACCTGATGAATGGCAGGGGAACTTTGTATGATGTAGTGTTGGGAGATGAGCCCCTCACTTAAAAGGCACTCAAAATATGACTGGAGAGGAGCTGCTTTCTCAAAATGAGTTGACCCTAATGATGTGGGTGGAGTAAAGATCTTCATTTGCTGATGTTGCATGATATAAAATGAGAAGAAACAACTGTAAAAATTCTTTAATAATTGGAATGTGGAATGTATAAATTATGAATCTAAGAAAATTGGAAATTGTTGAAAATGAAATGGAATGCTTGAAAATAGATACCCTAGGCAATAGTCAGTTGAAATGGACTGGTATTGAATCAGACATTTTGAATCAGACAATGATATGGCCTACTATGCTGGGAATGACAAATTGAAGAGGAATGGTGTGGCATTCATCATCAAAATGAATATTTCAAGACCTATTTGGAGGTATAACACTATAAGTGATAGTACAATATCCATACTCTTATAAGGAAGATCAGTTAATATTTTGAGTACAATTATTCAAATTTAAACACCAACAACTAATGACAAAGATGAAGAAATTTAAGATTTTTACTACCTTCTTCAGTCTGAAATCGATCAAATATACAATCGAGATGCATTGATAATTATTGGTAATTGGAATATGAAAGTTGGAAAGAAGAAGACTCAGTAGTTCAAAAATATGGCCTTGGTGATAGAAATGATGCCAAAGATCACAGGGTAGAATTTTGCAAGACCAACAACCTATTCATTGGAAATGCTTTTTTTAAAACAACATAAGCAGTAAATATACATATGATCTTCACCAGAAGGAATACACAGGAATAAAATTGACTACATCTGTGGAAAGAGACGATGGAGAGGCATAAAACCATCAGTCAGAACAAGGCCAGAGCCTGATTGTGGAACAGATCATTAGTTGCTCATGTTGTTGTTGTTGTTACGTGCCATCAAATCGAACCGACTCATAGTGACCCCCCCTTGGGTTGCCGAGGCAGAATCACTACGGAAGTAGATTGCCCAAGCTTCCTTCCGAGAAGTGGCTGGTGGGTTTGAACCACCAGCCTTCTGGTTAGCAGTCAAGTGCCTTAGGCACTATGCTACCAGAGCTCCTTAGTTGCTCATCTACAATTCAACTTAAAGCTGAAGAGAGTGAAAAGAAGTTCACAAGAGCCAAAATACGACCTTGAGTACATTCTACCTGAATTTAGAGGCCATTTCAAGAATAGATTTGATGAATTGAAGACCAGTCAAGCTGTGTGATGATATCAAGGACATCATATATAAAGAAAGAAAAGGCAATTTAAGAATCAGAGGGAAAAATAAGTTCAAAATTGATGTCAGAAGAGACTCAGAAACTGCTCTTGAAAGTAGAGTAGCTGAAGTGAATGGAAGAAATGATGACATAAAAGAGTTGAAGAGAAGATTTCAAAGAGCAGCATGAGAAGACAAACTAAAGTATTAGAAAGAAATGTGTAAAAAACTGGAGTTACAGAACCAAAAGGGAAGAATATGTTCAGTTTTTATTAAGCTGAAAGAACTGAAGAAAAAATTAAAATGTCTAGTTGGAATATGGGAGCTCTGGTGGCGTAGTGCCTAAGGTATTTGACTGGTAACCAGAAGAAAGGTTGGGCAAAATACTTCTGTAGTGATATCACCTCAGAAACCCAAGGAGGGGTCGCTATGAGTTGGATCTGACTCAAGGGCAGTGAGTTTAGTTGGAATACTGAAGAATTCTACGGGAAAAACATTGAAAGACAAGGAAGCATCAAAAGAAGATGGAAGGAATAAACAAAGTCACTCTACCAAAATTAATTGGCTGAAATCCAACCATGCCAGGAGGTAGCATACAGTCAAGAACTGATGGTATTGAAGGAATAAATTCAAACTGCACTAAAGGCATTGGCAAAAAAAAAAAAAAAAAAAGCCCCAAGAACTGACAGAATACCAATCAAATTGTTTTTAAAAGCATATAATACTGGAAGCACTCATTGTATGCCAAGAAATTTGGAAGATAGCTACCTGGCCAGCCAACTGGAAGAGATCCATATTTATACCCATGGAAATTATCAAACAATATCATTACTATCAGACACAAGTAAAATTTTGAAGACAATTAACAAATGGTCGCAACAACACATTGACAAGGAATTTCTAAAAATTCACTGCAGATTCAGATGATGATATAGAACAAGGGATATCATTTTTGATGTTAGAGGAATCTTGGCTGAAAGAAGAAAATAACAGAAAGATATTTACCTGTGTTTTATTGCCTATGGAAAGAATTTGTGTGGCTCATAACAAATTATGGGTAACACTGCAAAGAACGGGAATTCCAGAACACTTAATTGTACTCATGCACATATCAAGAGGCAGTCTTTGGAACAGAACAAGCAATTACTGTATGGTTTAAAATCAGGAATGTTGTGAGTCAGGGTTGTATCCTTTCACCATACTTATTCAATTTGTATGCTGAGCAAATATCCAAGAAACTAGACTGTTTGAAGAAGAACGTGGCATCAGGATTAGAGGAAAACTCATTAACAACCAGCAATATGCAGATGACACAATCTTGCTTGCTGAAAGTGAAGAAGATTTGAAGCACTTACTAATGAAGACCAATGACTAAAGCCTTCAGTATGGACTATAACATATAGAAAACAAGTTTTCACAACTGAACCAATAAGCAACATCATAATAAATGGAGAAAACATTGAAGTCATCAAGGATTTTGTTTTACTTGAATCCACAGCCAATGCCCATGGAAGCAGCCAAAATCAATACACATTGAGCTTATCTGCTGTCTAAGACCTTCAAGTTGTTCAAAAGCAAAGATGTCATTCTGAAAAATAAAGTGTACTTGAACTAAGCCATGGAATTTCAATTGACTCACCTATACATTAAACTGGACAATGATAAGGAAGATGAAAGATGAATTGATGCCTTTGATTTACGCTGTTGGGAAAGAATATCAAATATACTAGATGGAGGGGTAGTGCCTAAGGTATTTGACTGCTAACCAGAAGTCTGGTGGTTCAAACCCACCAGCTACTCCTTAGAAGGAAAATTGGGCAATGTACTTCCACAGAGACACTGCCTTGGAAACCCAAGGAGAGGTCTCTATGAGTTGGGACCAACTCGATGGCGGTGAGTTACCAGAAAAATGGAAAAATCTGTCTCGGAAGACATAAAGCCAAAATGCTCCTTAGAAGCAAAGAATGCAAAACTTCATCTGACATACTTTGGACATGTCAGGTGGAACCAATCTCTTGGAGAAGGACATCATACTTGGTGAAGTAGAAGGTCATCAAAAAAGAGAAAGTCCCTGAAAGAGATGGATTGACACAGTGGTAGCAACAATAGTGGTTCAAACATAGTACCGATTGTGAGAATGGTGCAGGACTGGGCAATATTTCATTCTGTTGTACATAAAGTCTCTATTAGTTGCAACCAACTTGAAGGCACCTGACAAACAACAAAAACATATTATTGCTTTTAAACAAAATAACATTCAAATGTTTCTTGTCTTTAACTATGGTAGAAAATGTGTTTTAAGCTTAATTTTGCACATTCCAAAGTTTTTAAGACTTAAGGTGAAATTTCTTTTTACTATCTTGATGTTCACTTGCCGTTTGTTTTTTGCTTTATGATTAAGACATGCTGATACCAATACGTTGGCTTGTAGAACTTCTCTGCAAGAATGAAATGCAGGAATTGGGTTTTAAAGATGTTGGGAGAAAAGTTGGTCAAGAATATTGGTAGGAAAAGTAACTGGAAACAAGAGACTCATAATAAATTTTGCAGTTATTTTAGTGACGTTGGAGATTCCACAGTCTTCTTGTCCACCTTGAATGTGAGAAAATTTTCCTTACAATGAAATCTGGCCATCTTTCCATTTTGACCTTTCTGGATTTGCCTCTTGGTTTAACTTCTTTCCAGAGACCTAGAACTGAATTTTTACTGGATATCCCTAATTTACCTACACTTAACATGCCCTACACAGAAATATTCAACTTTTCCAAAAACCTCTACATTCTTTTCTTGATCTTAACCTTGTTAGTCACCTTTCTCTGAGATGATCAAGTTTGAATATCCTTTTTACCCAATTCATTTCATATTAAGACTATTCACTGAGTTCCTATGCAGAAAACTCAGATAGAACAGTAATCATGAAGTAAAGATGTATTTAATAAGAATTTTTTTTCTAAATGTATGTGGAAAAATTAAAATACTTGTATATTGCTGGTAGGAATCTAAAATATTGTAACCACTATAACAAAGGGTTAGCAGGTCTTAAAAAAGTCAAATACAGAAATACGATGTGATCCAGCGATTCCACTCCTAGATATACAGCCAAAAGAATTTGAAGCAGTGACTAAATAACAGACACATGTATATAAACATCTATTACATCATTACTCACAGTAGCCAAAAAGTGAAGCAACTCAAGTGTTCATAAATAGATGGATTGTATAAAATGTGGTTTATACTTACAACGGAGTATTTAATATTCAGCTATAAAATGAAATGAAGTTTTGATTCATACAATCAATACATATGAATTTTGAAAATATTATTTTAAGTAAAATCAGATAAACACAAAAGATAAATATTGTATGATCCAACTTATTTGAAATACTTAGGATAGACAAATCCTTGAAAACAAAAGAGGATTAGTAGTTGCCAGTGGATGGCAGATCCTGGGTTTTATCCCCTTTCTCCTGCTCTTCTGGCCTGCTACTCTGGGTGGGCCTGAGTTTCCCCTCCTCACCTAATCCCTTTGGCTGATTGCTCTTCTCTTTGGCTTCCTGGGTTTTACCCTTTTCTCCTGCTCTTCC
>NW_006921634.1:9956656-9957447 GCF_000298275.1 Orycteropus afer afer | reverse complement strand
ACAATTTACCACAATGCATCTGTTCCCCTCCCACCTCCTCCCAATAATTACCTCTTCCCTGTGTCCATCCTTCCATGCCCTCCTGCCTCCTGAGCATTGGTAGCCGGGCACCATCTAGTTCTTCTGGTCTCATGAAGACCTAGATGGTCATCTAGGCTGCAGATTGGATGGTGTGCCAATCGCTAGGACTGATTTTATCCATAAATTTTTGGTTTTCTTCATTCTTCTCTGCTCTGGACAAGGAGTGACCCATCATTGCATCTAGATGGCAACTTGCAAGCTTTTAAGATCCCAGTAGCTACTCGTCAAAGTAGGAGGTGGAACAATGTTTTGTGTAGTATGTTATGCCAATTGAGCTTGATGTCCCCTATGACTATGGTCCCAAGCCCACAGGTTCAACTGCTTGGAACCTCTGGGTAGCTGGCTGTGACCAAGCAGTGACTACCACCTTACCTCTTGTCAGCTCTACTATATACCTGGGAATTCAGATCATACACATAAACTTATAGGACCGTTGTTTGCCAACCCTATACATGTTCTTGGGTACACTCCTCGATTCATAGACGTACCTACTAGTTCAGCCTGTCCATCCATCTATCCACCTGTATATCCATGTTTGCCTTCACTGACAACGCAGTACTGTGCAAAAGGGTTCACCTTTGTTGTCTGTACCTCCCATGTACTTTTCTATGTCTTTCTCTTCCTCAATGCCACCATACTGATCACTCACATTTGGTACATTGCCCTTCTCTTCACCCAAATCAATACTTATCTCTACCTATCTAACAGTG
>NW_006921634.1:9923016-9956066 GCF_000298275.1 Orycteropus afer afer | reverse complement strand
GCTGGAGCAAGATGGTATCTCATTGTTGTTTTGATTTGCATCTCTTTAATAGCTAATGATCGTGAGCATTTCTTCATATATTTGTTGGCTGCTTGAATATCCTCCTTGATGAAGTGTCTATTCATGTCTTCTGCCCATTTTTTAATTGGATTGTTTGTCTTTTTGTTATTGAGGTGTTAGAGTTTTCTATAAACTCTAGAGATAAGTCCCTTGTCAAATATGTCATTACCAAATATTTTTTCCAAATCTGTAGGTTTGGAGATAAGCCATTTTATAATATTTTTTTCTGAATTTCAAGAAAATTGTGTTCATAATGAAACATAGGGAAAAAACTCAATGAATTTTATGATTCTATTCATAGTCACACCAAAAAGAAATATTCCAAATTGTCTAAATATGAGTTTACTTTAAAATTTAAATGCATGTACTTCCATATCTAAATAATGTCTCCTTATGAGAAAATATTTTTCTTCAGAAGGAAGATAGGGCTATATACTTCTATAGAGATATCACCTTGGAAACCCAAGGAGGGGTCGCTATGAGTCAAATTGACACAACAGCAATGAGTTTGGTTTTTAGTATGAGAAAATATTTTCACATAATATTTCACAAACTCCTCAATTAAATTAGTTTAAATACATTATGATTTTTAAAATTGCTCCTGAAAAAAAAATAATTAATCTTTCAAACAAGGCTAAATATTTGACAGTGTATTTCAAGAGCCATAAAATACTCCTACAGTTTATCCAAGTAATAATAATTCTAAAAATATATTTTAAGGACATTTCCTGAAAGAGAAAAATAAATTTATGCTTAAAAATATTGAGCAAAAAGTGAAACATTGGAAACTAGCTATAAAATACAATAATAAGGGAACAATAGGAGAAAATCAGTTATGACTTAACCATCATTACTATTTTGTGGAGAATCTTAACGGCCAGATGGAGAGATATTTTGGATACTAAAATTAATGATATTTTAAGCTATGCTATAAATGTACCATGTAGCAAAGAAGTCTGTGCCCCTCCTCTCCTAGGAATAGGAACCTGAATTCAGTCTTTGACTATTTCTCCCTCACATATGATGTTTCAGTAGCATACACTTTTCGTTTTTTGTATACACTGCTTCTTGCTCAAGTTGTTTTCTCCTAGCTTTCCTTAGACTTGTATTTCCCTCTTATCTACTCCCCCTCTTTCTTCTTCCCTATATCTTTTCCCTTTGCTCTTTGCCTCCTTTACTCTCATTCATTCTGAACAGCTGAGCTACATCTCTACCTCTATCTATGTTCATGCCTTATCATTTGTATGTACATGAAGTATGAATTTGGGAAAATTAGAAGTTGTCAAAAAATGAAATGAAATGCATAAAGATTGATATCTTAAGCAGTAGTGAGCAAAATGGATTGGAATTGGCCATTTCAGTTGTACAATCATATGGTCCACTATGCTGGGAATGGCAAATGAGTGGTATAGCATTCATCATCAAAAACAATGTTTCAAGATCTATCCTAGAGTACTTTGCTACCAGTAATAGCATAATATCCATAGGCTTAGAAGAAAGAGCAGTTAATATGACTATTATTCAAATTTACATACCAACTTCTAATGTGAAAGATGAAAAAAACTGAAGGGTTTACCAACTTTTGCTGTCTGAAATTGATCAAACATGAAATCAAGATACATTGATAGTTACTGGTGATTGGAATGTGAAAGTTGGAAACAAAGAAAATCAATGATCAAAAAATAAAAATGCCCTTGGTGATACAAAACAACAATAGAGATTGCATAATAGACTTTTGTAAGACCAATGACTTATTTTTTCAACAACATAAATTGTGACCAAATGGAAGTTGCCAGATGGAGGAGACAGGAATCAAATGGAATATATCTGTAGAAAGAGACAAAGGAGAAGAACAATATCATCCATAAGAACAAGGCCAGAGGCCTGCTGTGGAAGAGACCATCAGTTGCTCCAAT
This sequence comes from Orycteropus afer afer, assembly GCF_000298275.1. Classification (NCBI taxonomy): domain Eukaryota; kingdom Metazoa; phylum Chordata; class Mammalia; order Tubulidentata; family Orycteropodidae; genus Orycteropus; species Orycteropus afer. Next base: position 9,954,090 of record NW_006921634.1, on the reverse strand, counting down.
GCAAGGTCAAGTTGAAGCTGAAGAAAATTAAAACAAGCCCACAAGAGCCAAAATATGACCTTGATTGTATCCCTCCTGAATTTAGACACCATGTAAAGAATAGGTTTGATGCATTGAACACCAATGACTGAAAGCCAGAAGAATTGTGGGACAACATCAAGAACATCATCCATGAGGAAAGGAAAAGGTCATTGAAAAGATAGGACAGGAAGAAAAGACAAAAATGGATGTCAGAAGAGACTCTGAAACCTGCTTTTCAACGGAAAGTAGCTAAAGTAAATGGAAGAAATGACAAGAAAAAAGAGCTGAACAGAAGATTTCAAAGAGCAGCTCGAGAAGACAAAGTCAATTATTATAATAAAATGTGCAAAGACCTGGAGTTAGAAAACCATAAGCAAAGAACATGCTTGGCATTTCTCAAGCTGACAGAACTGAAGAAAACATTCAAGCTTCGAGTTGCAGTGTTGAAAGATTCTATGGGCAAAATATTGAATGATCAGGAAACATCAAAAGAAGATGGAAGGAATACACAGTCACTGTACCAAAAAGAATTGGTCAATGTTTACCCATTTTGGGAGGTGGCATATGATCAAGAACCAATGGTATTGAAAGAACAAGTTGAAGTTGCACTGAAGGAATTGGTGAAGAATGAGCCTTCAGGAATTGATGGAATACCCATTGAGATGTTTCAACAAACGGATGCTGTGTTGGCTTGCCTATGCCAAGAAATTTGGAAACAGCTACCTGGCCAACTGACTGGAAGAGACCTATATTTGTACCCATTCTAAAGAAAGGTGATTCCACAAAATGTGGAAATTATTAAACAATATCATTAATGTTACACAGGAGTAAAATTTTGCTGGTGATAATTCAAAACAGTTGCAGCAGTATATTGACAGAGAACTTCTAGAAATGCAAGCTGGATTCAGAAGAGGATGTGGAAGGAGGGATATCATTGCTGATGTCAGATGGATCTTGGCTGAGAACAAAGAATACCAGAAAGATGTTTACTTGTGTTTTATTGACAATAAACATTCAATTGTGTGGATTGTAACAAATTATGTATAACATTGAGAAGAATGGCAAGTCCAGAACACTTAATTGTGCCCTTGGGGAACATGTAGACTACAATCTTCAATTTTGATTACACTTCAACATTCAAGGAAAAGATCAATGTGATCATATCAGTTGATATGATTGAAAAAAAAATTGACAAAATCTAACACCCATTCTTGACAAAAACCTTCAGCAAAACAGGAATAGAAGATAAGTTCCTGAACATAATTAAGGGCATATACACAAAACCAACTGACAATGTTATTCTCAATAGAGACTGAAAAGACTCCCCTTGTGAACAAAAACCAGACAAGGATGCCCTTTATCACCCCTCCTATCCAATATTGTATTGGAAGTCCCAGCCAGAGCAAAAAGGCAAGAAAGAAAAATAAAAGGCATCCAAATTGACGAAGTATTAAACCTATCTCTATTTGCTGATGATAGAATCCTATACATAGAAAATCAAGAAAGATTCAGCAAGAAAACTACTGGAACTAATAGAGGGCAACATAGCAGAATACAAGATCAATGTACAGAAATCAGTAGGATTCCACTACACTAACAAAGAAAATGGTGAAGAAGACATCAGGAAAAAGAATACCTCTTCCAATAGCCACCCAAAAGATGAAGTACTGAGGAAAAAATCTGAGTAGAGACACAAAAGACTTTTACAAAGAAAGCTACAAAACACTACTAAAGAAACCTACAAAATGGGAGAATATACCATGCTAATGGATAAGAAGACTTAACATTGTAAAATGACAATACCACCCAAAGTAATAGACAATGAAATCCCAATCCAGAGTCTGTCATCATTCTTTAGAGATGGAAATACTAATCACCAACTTAATATGGAAAAGAAAGAGACCCCAAATAAGCAAAACACTACTAAAAAGAACAAAGTAGAAGGCTTCACACCTCCTGATGTCAAAACCTACTAAAGAGCCATAGTAATCAAAACATCCTGGTATTGATACAATGACAGAAACATAGACCAATGGAACAGAACGCAGAACCAAAAGTAAATCCATCCCCTAGACAATTGATCTTTGACAAAGGGCCAAAATGTATTAAATAGGGAAAAGATAGTCTCTTTAACAAATGGCACTGGTAAAACTGATATTCATTTGTAGAAAAATGAAACAGGATTTATATTACACACCATATACAAAAACTAACTCAAGATAGATCAAAGACCTAAATGTAAAATCTAAAACTGTAAAAATCATCAAAAAAAAAAAAAAATAGGGGCAAATTTAGGCCTTGTGATACATGGCATCAATACACTAACAAACATAACTAAAACTGCACAGATAGTAGAAGACAAACTAGATGACTTGGACCTCCTAAATATTAAACATTTATGCTCATCAAAAGACTTCACCCAAAGAGTAAAAGAAAGCTTACAGATGGGGGGGAAAATTTGGCAATGACATATCTGACAAGGGACCAATCTCTAAAATTTATAGAAAAGGTCAATACCTCAACAAAAAATGAAAAAAAATCCCATTTAAAAATGGGCAGAGCACATGAACAGACATGTCACCAAAGAAGGCATTCAAGTGTCCTGTTAACACATGAACATGAGCCATTAAAGAAATGCAAACCTAAACAATGAGATACTATCTTATGTCAGCATTAATAGCAAAGTTCAAAGAAACAGAAAACAAAAATGCTGATGATGGTATGGAGAGATTGAAGCCATCATGCACTGCTGGTGGGACTGTAAATTGGTGCAAGCAATATGGCACTTCCTCAAGAAGTTGGGAATAAAAATACCACATGATCCTGCAATCCCACTACTAGGTATATAATCTAGAGAAATAAGACCTATGACATGAGAAGATATGTGCACACCCATATTCATTGCATCTTTATTCACAGTAGCAAAAAGATGGAAACAACATAAGTGCCCACCAAAAGATGAAAGGCTAAGCAAATTATGTCACATACACATAATGGAATACTACACAGCATTAAAGAATAACAATGAAGCTGTGAAACATCTCATAACATGGATGAACCTAGAGGACATTATGCTGGTTGAAATTCATCAATCATGAAAGGACAATTATTGTCTGAGACCACTATTATAAAAGATTAAGAGAAGGTTTACACACAGAAAGAATCATTCTTTCCAGGTAACCAGGGTGGGAGGGAAGGGAAGGGAAAATCACCAACGACAATTGGTGAAGGAAAAGGCAACGTACAATAAGGGAGAGGTCAGCACAAAATGATCAAGGCAGTGGAAGACACTGGGAAAACACGAGAGTTAAAGGGAACAAAGGTGTATACTATTACATACACAATTCTGTAATAACAGCAGTAACAATCATCTATGAGGGGATATATATATAAATGCACAATCTGAACAGGGGTATGAAGATGAATGGGACAACACCCATGAATATTTATATGTCTGAGAGAGAATATCTCTATCATGTATTTATATGTGCTGCAAATACATCCATGAATGTAGTAGAGAATACTGGGGAGAAATTTATGAAAACTTCTTAGTCTTGTATTCCCTTGAGGGAATAAATCACTGGGCATAGAAATTCAGGACCACAGTCTCAAGAGACACTAAGATCAGTTGGCAGAACATAGTCCAGAAAGATAATGTTCTACATCCTACTGTGGTGAGTACCAACTGTGGTCTTAAATACTGGGAAGTGGCCATCTAAGGTGCAACTATTGGTCTCTCCCCATAAGGAACAAAGAAGAGTGAAGAAAATCAAAGGTGCAAGGAAACCGTTAGTCCAAAGGACTAATGGACCACATGAACCTCAGCCTTCAGGACCAGAAGAACTAGATGATGCCTGGCTACCACTCTGAAAGGGATCACAGTAAGTGGTCCCAGATAGAGTCAGGGAAAATGTAGAGCAAAACAGAAAATCATAAAAATGATCTGGCTTACTGATCTGATGAAGACTGATGGAACCCCTAAGACTATGGTCCTTAGACACCCTTCAAGCTAGGAACTGAACTTAATCCCTGTGAGTCAACTTTCAGCCAAAGGTTAGACAGACCTATAAGGTGAACATTACCAGAAGCCTATGCACTATTTAGAACAATCAAGCATAGGAGATCAAGAGGACAACATCTGTCCAGGGATAGAACTATGAAGGTGAGAGGGGATGGGAAGGAATAACAAAGGGAAGGTGTGGGTGCTGGGAGGAAGTGGGAAGAATTCTGTTACTGTGTGGGGATTGCAGTGAATGTCACCAAACAGAAAGTGTATGGTTTGTTGAATGGAAAACCAATTTTCTCTGTAAACTTTCACCCAAATCACACACACACACACACACACACACACACACAAACCTATATAGAGAGAAATAGACTGAGAATAACTTATAATTATACCCTTACTGATTATAGAATTTGAGCTGACCTAGAAACAGTTTCCTCTACTGATACTAAGCTTGGTTTCGCATTTAGCCATATGATGGATTGGATTTTCTCTATTCTAGTTGCCACGCTTTTACTTAATAGTTAGAGGCATGCATTATCTTTTTGGGGTCTAAAGTCAAGTTTTCAGTACTTGCACTTGTGAACTATCAAGAAAGAGTCTTTTCATAGCCATAGACTTACTAGAGTGAAGATCCCTCCAATATCACCCAGTTTTAGTTCTGTCTTCATGGGGTCAAGAGGAGGCCTGTCCTGAGCGGGCTGAGAGAGCTACCCTGCACTGAAGTAGTGAAACTTTGCCTACATGCTTCCTGATCCTGTTGTAGATTTTGATCGTGATACCAAGTTGCATGACATTATTCCATAACAAACCACTTAACTATAAAAATAAATAATAAAATAAAAACCACTGGAACTAATCTGGTTTGTAACCTGGGGACTGCCTATACTTTCTATAGACGTGTGAGTCTCATCTTCCCATTCCAGGAAGCTTTTCAATCCCAATCACTGTGACTTTCCATAATATTATTTCTGTCATATTTTCAGTGCCTTCAAAATCCATGTTAATGATCTTCCCACCATCCTGGTCTCTTGTCCTTAACTTACAGAGAATGACTGTGCTCACTGATTTCTGTGATTCTACTCTTTTGCCTAGAAACATTGTTACAATGCATTTTCCAGTCCCCAGGGCCCAAGTGACTTAAGTCTGGCCATGGGCTATGACTATGATTAAATTGATGCCTGCCACCTCTGGGCCTGACTTCTAAAACATCACAAGTCCATTCTATCTACTCTAGCCCATGTTCAGATTTAGATGATCCAGTGAAAGACCTTGAGTTCATTACATAGAATCTAGAATCTTGAATTACACATAGTCCTCCACTTTGCTGAAACAATCAGAACTATATTAAGAGCTAAAAATAAAGGCTAATTATAAGTCACAATAGACTCTATAACATACAGAAACAAGAACAGATAAAGGTTTTGAGGTTTTGTTTTGATCATAGATTTACAGAACAGTGTTGATCAAAAGGGAGAAAATACAAAACAAATTTCAAATGCTCATGGATTCTAAACTTTCTAGAGTCAATGAGGTTGGATGAATCCCTGAAACAATTGCTCTAGGATAATCTTTAAACCTCAAAACAAAAATATTCCCTTTCAATTCTTCTTAAAACCAACAAAGTTTTTGTTGTTGTTAGGTGCCATTGAGTCAGTTCTGAGTCATAGCACCCCTACATACAACAGAACAAAACACTAATTGGTCCCACGCCATCCTCACAATCGTTGCTATATCTGAGGGCATTGCTGAAGCCACTGTGTCAATTTACCTTGTTGAGGGTATTTCTCTTTGTAGGTAGCCCTCTACTTTCCCAGACATGATGTCTTTCCCAGGGACTGGAACCTTTTGATAACATATCCAAACTACATAAGAAAAACTCTTACCATTCCCTTTTCTAAGGACTATTCTGGCTGTACTTTTTTCCAAGGCAGATTTGTTCATTCCTTAGATTATATCCGTGGTATAGTTTAATATTCTTTACAAACACTATAATTTAAAGGGACCCTTTTTTCTTCAGTCTTCCTTATTCATTGCCCAGATTTCACATGCATATGAGGTATTGAGGAGCTCTGGTAGCATAGTGCCTAAGGCACTTGACTGCTAACCAGAAGGCTGGCGGTTCAAACCCACCAGCCACTCCTCGGACGGAAGATGGGGCAATCTACTTCTGTAGTGATACTGCCTCGGAAACCCAAGGAGGGGTCGCTATGAGGTGGGTCCGACTCAATGGCACATAATAACAACAACAACAACATGAGGTGATTGGGAGCTCTGGTAGCATAGTGCCTAAGGCACTTGACTGCTAACCAGAAGGCTGGCAGTTCAAACCCACCAGCCACTCCTCAGACAGAAGATGGGGCAATCTACTTCTGTAGTGATACAGCCTCGGAAACCCAAGGAAGGGTCACTATGAGTCCGGTCCGACTGGATAGCACATAACAACAACAACAATAACAACATGAGGTGACTGAAAATACCATGGCTTGCATCAGGTATACCTTAGTTCTTCAAAGTGACATCTTTGTCTTTGAACACCTTAAAGAAGTCTTTTGCAGCAGATATTCCCAGTGCAATACATCATTTGATTTCTTGACTGCCGCTTCAGTGAGAGTTGATTATAGAACAAAGTAAAATGAAATTCTTGACAACTCTTCTCTGTTTATCATGATGTTGCTTATTGGTGCAGTTATGAGATCTTTGTTTTCTTTATGTTAAGATGTAATCCACACAAAAGGCTGTAGACTTTGATCTTCATCAGTAAGTGCTTCAAATCCTCTTCACTTTCAGCAAGCAAGACTGTGTCAATTGCATATTACAGGCTGTTACTGAGTCTTCCTCCAATTCTGATGCCATGTTCTTCTTCATGTAGTCCAGTTTCTCAGATTATTTGCTCAAAATAAAGATTAAATAAGTGTGGTGAAAGGATACAAATCTGATATACACCTTTTCTGATTTTAAACTATTCCCTTGTTCTGTTCAAATGACTGCCTTTTGTTCTATGTGCAGCTTCCTCATGAGTACTATTAAGTGTTCTGGAATTCCCATTCTTCCCAATGTTATCCACAATCTGTTGTGATCTACACAGTTGAATGTCTTTCTATAGTCAATAAAACACAGGTAAACACCTTCATGATACTCTGTGCTTTCAGCCAAGATCCATGCATTATTAGCAATGGTTTGGCTTATTTAATAACCTCTGCTAAGCATTGGGTTCTCTTAAAAACTATCTAGAAAAGACTAAACCCACTGCTTTCAAGTGGAGTCTAACTCATAGCAACCACCATTGGGTTTCCAAGGCTGTAAATCTTTATGGAAGTATATTGCCTCATCTTCCTCCTGCAGAGCAGCTGGTGGATTTGAACTTCCAACCTTCTGGTTAGCAATTGAACATCTTACCCATTATGTCACTAGAGCTGCTGTAAGAACAGTCTAAAAGAGGTCAAATTGACAATAGTAAATCAAAGGCTTAAATAGGAAACTTAAGGGACAGTGGATCTATGTTAACAGGAAGGGACAATACAAAAAAAAAAAAAAGGTGGGAATGGTTGCACAATCTGAAGAATGTAAACAATGTCACTGAATTGTACATTTAGAAATTATTGAATTGGTGTATGTTCTGCTATGTATATTTCAACAACAACAACAAAAATAAATAAAATAAATTCTAAATGCAGGGAAAAAAAGTACTGAGGGATGATTTTGTTTTGTTTTTCTCTTAGAGTAGATTCTTCTTCATCCGTAAATTCCTCCACCATAACTTAACCATTCACAGTGAAGGCATAGGCTAAGCTGAGATATTTTATATTTCCAGGAAGTACAACTCCTCCATAATCTCAATTTTAAACATTCCATCCTCTTACCACCATTTCCCATATCCCAGCTCAGTCCTTCTAATGTACAAATCCCTTCTGGAATCTACCATTCAATGATCTTATCACTGTCTGTCCCTAAGTCCCATTCTACATTCATTTTTGTTTTTAATCAGTCCATCATTATAATCACTTCTTTGCATACATCACGTATTTCTCTGGCTTTCTCTCACTCCATTTACTTGCTTGACAAAACTCTTATTAAAACAAATTTACCTATCCACACTGCACAACTGGAACCCCTCAGCTAAACATGGAGGAACACACAACCATTTGTTGATTAATATCAATTCAAATCCATGACCATCATCATCTTGCTACCAAGCAATTGTACTACATTCTTCCATCAAATCACTCTTCCAACACCTACATAACCATTTCACACCTTATTTCTCCTTAAATCTTTAAAACCTGCTTGCCCATCCTCACTCTCAATTGATGATTTTCTTTTCAATCTAACTTACACATTTCTAACACTAGATCTACTCAACCTTTCTTGTACCTACGCTCATTTATTCTGCCTTCCCTCATGCTGTTTCAGACGACTCAACCCTAGGTAAGGCCACTACTTCATCTTTTGAGCTCTGTTTCTCCGTTTATTCTCACCTATTCAAGGTCGCTCCTCCCACCCCACAATTTTCCTTAACTTCTCTGCAGTTCTGCCCCCTCTCTACTAGGTCACTTCTACCATCACACAAGTATGTTGTGATTTCTGTCCTCCTCTTTCCAAAATCTCTTTCATCCAATTTCTCTTCTGTATAACTTCCTATTTTTTGTGACCCCCATATAATGAAAGCACTTTAAAAATGTGTCTGTTCTCATTTTCTTTCAATATGCCCCCTCTCATTTTTTTTTAACTCATCAAAGTTATACTTGTGGCTCCTACCATTCACTGAAACTTCTCTTGTTCAATGACATCAATAATTTCTGAGTTGCTTGATTCAAAGATTATATCTCAGTCTTCATCTTATTTGACCTCTGAGCAGCATTTGACACCATTGATCACTCCTTCTCAGAAGGAAAAAAAAATTACCTATATTTTTCAAGGCTGTATGTCCTCTTAGATATCAGGTGAGAGAGGAATGTCAGTATTTCTTTCCTATGTCCCTGAATTTACAGTCTTACCTAGGCCCTCTGAATCATCCCTTTTGCTGGTCTCTTGTATACTTGCTAACATTGGTTTCCTGATAGTATAGCTGAGAAAAAACTGGAGTGAGTGCATCATATTTAAGCCCAGTTATGTAGAAACAGCTTTTGCCATCTCTGGATAAACTGGCCAGGCTTATAGTTCACTATTATCTGCTTGGCTGATTTAGTCTAATCTTTCAGCCACATAAAAATGCCACCTGCTACTCACTTGATTGAAGATGGAATGATGTGAGCAACTAGTAAAAAAGACAGAAAAATAACACAGCATTTGTGATTCATGTGTTCATATTCACTCTCATTCTTTCTCTTTTCTTCCCATCTCTCTCAGTCATATTTTTTTCACAAGAAACTATGTATACCCAAATATTGAACTCTTTACATAATTGTATTTCTACTTTCATTCTGCACAATTTGTGCTCAAAATATATTTGTCTATTCAATTGGCTCTTCTATGAAAAGATTATTGATAGCAAAGTCTACATCAGAGATTTTCAATGAGGTACAGCATATTCCCTCAACAGTCTAAAGCAAAGATTTATAAAGCCATTGTAGAATATCATTCAAATACCTTGGCCCATTAAGTTGCAATTGATGCTTAACTAATGTGCTTTTTTCTTGAAGTGCCTATCTTTTCATAGCACTGGATAGTAATATGCCAAGAAGATGGAGACATGATAGGTGAGAGTTCAGCCTGAGATTGCTATACAGGAGAAAGGCTAACTAGAGTTCAAGGGGTATTTTATATTCAGATACAATTATATCTGATGCAGTAGACTTTCTATAATCAGATTAAAGTATTTTTTCCTACCCAGACTAAATCTCACATTTTTACTGCTATTTGTAACTAAATTAAAGAAACAGAAAATATTATTCAGCTTTACAAAAATGGAAATCATTTACCTAGCAATAGAAAAAAAAGACCATTACAAACTCTTCACATTTTCAGACCAAGGAAAAAAGTACTTTGCAGTCCTGGCTCATTTTTAATATATGTGTGCCCTAACTTTTCAGAGATAATACTTGATAGATCAGTCCTAATTACTTTTTTTAAATCACAGACTCAAATTTCCATGAAATGATTCCTAAACATTCTCACACTGATTTCCAGACAATACTGCAAACTCAGCATTTTAAAAACTCAACAGCTTCTCTGACCAAGACTACTTATCCCTCTTTCTTTTAGAGAAATAAAATTGCTTAGTGGTTAACTACCAGGACGCAGGCTTGAGTCTGCTTGGTTTTGAGTCTCAGCTCTGACACTTCTCAGTTTCATCTTGGTCTTTACTTTTCTTTTCTGGAAAATGGGGATTAAATAAAGCAAGTACACCTCATGGGGAAAGAACCTTGGTGGCCCGAGTATTAAGCCCTTGGCTACTAAGCAAAAGGTTTGATATTTGAACTCCATGGCAGTGAGTTTGGTTTTTTTTTTTTTTTTTTTTTTTTTTTAAATGGCTCTGCAGGAGAAAAACATGGTAATCTGCTTCTGTAAAGATCACAACCAAGAAAAACCCCTGGGGCAGTTTTACTCTGTCAAATGGGGTTGCTATGAGTAGAATTGATTTGATGGCTCCTAACAATATGCCTCATAAGTTTATTTCAAGGTTTAAATGCTGAACTCATATGAGTATTGTGGTAATAATAATTGTTATTATTTCCTTATTCCTTATCTTAAATAATAGCAATGATCATTTTTCAAGTTATCCAAGAGAAAAACTTCAAGTTCATATTTGATACCTCTTAACTGAAAAATAATTTAGCTACCTACTTTTGTTTTTGTCTCAGAAATAATTCTCTTATTTGCCTCTCCACTTTTCATTTTCTCTGTAATTATAGTAGGTTCTTTCTAAATTATGTTTGTTTGTTTGGGATTATTGCTTTAGACTCAACACTTCTACCTCTTTCTAACTTATTTGTCACACTGCTTTCTGACTTCCCTGCTAAATAGTGAGGTAAGATCATGACTTCTCCATTCTCTAAACACTTCAATGTGTCTCCAAATAACTACAGTAAAAGTTCCACAATCTGATACTAAATTACTCATTCTAATCTTATGTTCTGCTACACTCTACCCTCTTCATACCTAGCTTTTGACCAACATTTTCATATTTCTGGATCCTTCTCCCCACATTTTCCTCAATTGTTCCTACTTCTCTGCTTACCAAAAATCTATTCACCCTTTAAGCCATATCTCAAATTTCCTTTGTGAAATAAAGCAATTTTAATTCTGACTAATTATGACAGTGTTTCTTGTCTTTCTTCCATTATTTGCCATTATTTATCCCATTCTGTCTGGAATAAAATATTATATCTATATATATATATATTCAGTTAGGAGTTCTGGTAGCATAGTGTCTAAGGCACTTGACTGCTAACCAGAAGGCTGGTGGTTCAAACCTACAGCCACTCCTCAGAAAGAAGATGGGGCAATCTACTTCCATAGTGATACTGCCTTGAAAACCCAAGTAGGGGTCGCTATGAGTTGGGTCCAACTCGACTGCACATAACAACAACAACAACAGCATATATTCAATTATAAACTCCTTGATATCAGAAACTGTATCCTCTTCCATTTTTTATATGAAACTCATTTCACAATACCTATCATGGAGACACTCAATAAATGTTAAAAGATCAACTCAATTTATTTCCACAAATATTTATTGAATAGATCTACTTGCCAAGCATTTTCCTAAACAGGGGACTGAATGTAGTCAATAGAAGTGTGTTGTCTTTACCAGTCAGAAGGGGTTGAGTCTGCAGTATCCATTTTTGACCTTTGTTAAATGTGTTATTTGCCTTTGGGTTTCACTTCTTAATCCTCAGGTTTGAAATTATAATATCTACACCAGGGTGTTGTGAGGGCTAACCAAGTTCACATATTTAAATAATTTAACATTTTGCCTGGCACAGAGTAGCTTCTCACTAATCATTAACTCATTGGTTCATGGTTATTATTGCTTTGTTATCATTATTATTATATTATTATCATTACTTTATCTTGAATAATTCAGATTTTTGCCTATTGTTTTGGCAGGTATGAATCAGCCTTCTTATTCTCAGTCATTTGCCTTCCCAACTCAGTGGTCAGCATTTTCACTTAGGTAATCCTTCAAGCTATGAACAGAGGCTTTTATCAAAACTCACCAAATCTCTTCCTCGTCTATGGAATATTCTCTGTCCACTGAAATGTGCACTCAGGCAGTGACGCGGGAATCAGCACAGCAGGAGCTAATGATCTGGTTCCATTAACAATTGCTCATTTGGGTGGTAAGTTACCTGAGATGAAGAGAAAATGCAATTTTGCCTGCCAATACAGTAAAAAATGGTTGCCATTACTGTTCTATAGAGACTATAATCAATGCTACTTTTTATTGGCTCAGTTGAACTACACTGTAGCCAATTAAATTCCTGTTTTGATGACATGGAGTAAAATAAAGAGTCTAGCATCGTTCATGGCTTGTACAAAATTAGCTCATGTACAACAGCTTTAGCCTTAATGCCTTTTTAATGGCAGAAAGTAACCTTGTTCACCTGACAAATGAACCTTGTTTTAACCAAAGATTTCCACATTAAAAAAAAAAAGTTTTTACCTCTTCAAAGAAGAAAATGATTATCCTTATGCCTTACAGAACAGTTATCTTTATGTTCCTAAGTAAAAGTTTTCTTGTTCCTTTCTTAAAATATCTGAAGATCTGGTGAAATTTTGTTTTGTAAATTTGCAACTTTAACTGAGATTTTATTTCCAATTGACTATATAATATGGAAAAATTATTGAAGATTTAAAATTGTTACAGTTCACTATTATCCAGAATATTATATTATTAAACATCCATATAATATTTTGTCTAATATTGTTATTTGTATTCAATGATGCATAAAATTATTTTCTTTTCACAGGTGTGAGCATATAGGATAAGAACTTTTGGACTAAGCTGGACTTTCTAAATATTTACTTTTTGCCTGGTAATCATCATATTTTCAAATCAAATCACTATTTTGTTTCTGAAAGATACATATCCTGGAATTCCATTAACCTAGTCAATCATCTATGGTGTGGTGCTTTCTAAGCTTCTACAGTAAGTTTTCATAGTATTGAAAGCTTTGATAGGATAAAACATGTTATATGCTCCACTAAACCATTCAACTAGACTGATTTCCTATCACAAAGTTACTGAAAAGAGAAGCTGAAATAAGAGGGAACCCAAGTTCTTCTACCCTTTTTGCATCTTAAAAATGTACTTTTTATTTCTTATTGTCTAGTGAAAGCTGGACAATGAATAAGGAAGACTGAAGAAGAATTGATACCTTTTAATCATGGTGTTGGCAAAGAATATTGAATATACTCTGGTGGCATAGTGCCTAAGGCATTTGACTGCTAACCAGAAGGATGGCAGTTCAAACACACCAGCCACTCCTTGGAAAGAAGGTTGGGCAATCTACTTGCGTAGTGATACGCCTGGGAAACCCAAGGAGGGGTCACTATGAGTCAGATCCAACTCCACAGCAGTGGCTGATTGTTGATTGTTGTCAGAAGAATAAACAAATTCTTCTTGGAAGAAGTACAGCCAGAATGTTCTTTGGAAGTAAGGATGGCAAGACTGTGTCTCATTTACTTTAGACATTTTATCAGGAGGGACCAGTCCTTGGAGAAGGACATCATACTTGGTAAAGTAGAGAATCAGTAAGAAAGAGGAAGAGCCTCAAACAGATGGCTTGACACAGTGGGTGCAACACTGGGTTCAGTTATAGCAAGGATTGTCAGGATGGTGCAGGACTGGCCAGTGTCTCATCATATTGTCAGAACCTAGTTGAGGGCACCTAACATTCACAATAACAATAGTTATTGTTTCAAACATTATTAAGCACGTAGTTTGTCATGGATACTCTGTGCAAAGCTAAATATATGAAGATGAATAGGACCCAGTTATTTCCATACAGTTTTTCAGTCTTGTCTTTCCATGAACAGATAAAGTAATTGTGCCTGTATTTGACTGAATATTGCTGGAGGGGGGCTATCTAGGCAAGAGGTAAATAGAGTCACTTGAATAGCTATAAAAAATTCTGTCATTTGTATGAACACCATAGCTGTTTTCTTCAGCAGAATTTATGTCTTCTTTGAAGGAATATAAACAAATTCTTATATCAAAAGTCCTATTAGGACCTGACAGTCAGGATCTTATCTAATTACAGATATGGGAAACTTCCAGTCTAGGGAAGAAACTGAGAAATGGGTAAGGTAAGAATTAAAAAAAAAAAAAATTGTCTCATGAGATTTGTAGGACCCCTGGTAGTATGGCAGTTAAGTGATTTATTAATTGAAAGGTTGACAGTTTGAACCCAACTTTGTTGGAATTACCTTGACTGCAGTGAGTTTGTTTTTGTTTTTGTTTTTTTGAGTGGCTCTGTGGGAGAAAGATTTACCAACCTGCTCCCACAAAGATTACAGCCAAGAAAGTCCTACAAGGCAGTTTTACTCTGTTACATGGGATTGCTGTCAGTTGAAATTGACTCAATGGCACCTAACAACAACAAAGAGATTTGTAGTTTTAAATAACTTTTATTACTTCTTTCAAGTTGTAAGCACTAGGAAAAAACACATTATACTTTCTTTTTGTTATTACCCAGACAGATGAGCTCGCTGTCCACCAGAAAATAGGTACAAAATAAGTTCAAACCACTTTTATTCATAATAGTCAAAGTACAGAAATGAACAAACAAACAAAACAAATGTTGCTAGCAAATCAACTCTGACTCATGGAGGCCTCTTATGTGTCCGAGTAGAACTGTGCTCCATAGCGCTGCTAATGGATTATTTTTTGGAAGTAGCCCTTTCTTCCAAAATACCTCTGGGTGGACTTGAACCTCTAACCTTTTTGTTAGGAGCTGAGCATTTTAACCATTTGCATTACCCAGGGACTCCAGAAATGCTTTGCGTGTGCATAAACATTAAAATGGTTAAATGATTTGAAGAAAAGTGGAATATAGGTAGTGAGAACATGAGGAGTGAGAGAAAATATAGTGCCTTCCAGGCACCTAAAGAATTTTATTTTGACTAGAATATAAGTATAAGGAAGAGAATTAAATGAAAAGCAACTAGGTAGTTAGGAAGGGCACAAATGGAGAAGAGTTATAAAAATTACAGTAAGAAATTTGTACTTTTTTACCAAGAGTGTTATGATCAGATAGATTTGTATCTTAGAAAGAGGCAACAGGTGCAGAGAGTAAAATGTATTGAGGCAGATTGTGGTGGTGTGCATACAAGGATATTCACATGACAGGCTCCTTCACAGCATTCAGGAATCAGGTTAAGTTTAACTTCTTAAAGAGTCTTTCCTTAATTTCTCTTTATAAAATAAATCCCTCTCTTTCACTTGATTTGACTCTTATGCAGCTCATTAATTTAGTTTTTCATCATTAATGGAAATTATATCATACACATGCTTGATCAAGCCTTCTTTACTATGCTGGAAGATCCAGGAGAGATGAACTTTATCTATCTTTTTATTGTTAGATCATCAACACCAAGAATGTTATCAGCATATAATATGGATTTAATAAATGTTAGTTTTATGAATTAATAAATACATCACAAAAGTACTACATAATATTCAAGTATAGTTGAACTTTTATAGGAACTCCCATGCTTTTGCCCCACCTACTATCTATATATTTAATTCATACTAACTCAATGTATGATGACATTAATATAGGCAAGTGACCAGAGTGGGGTAAAAACAGATTTCAACTGTCTGAAAACCAGTTGGAATACTCATTTATGTGACAACTTCTCATATTATTTGCTGACTATATCATTTCTAGAAATCAAGGGTAAGTATGAAGTTACCATGACACCCTTCTAATCCTCATTGTGACTGACTGCCAAAGATGAAACTGACAAGAACATTGGACAAAAATGAAAATTTCATTCCAGAATATATGATAAGGAGCAATAAGTTAGATAAAGTCATATATCTTGTGGTATTTTGGGTAGCAAGCTTCTGAAAATCTGTAGAAAAGAGAGATATGATTTATCTTTTCTTTTTTATTTTCAGTATGAGGTTTGAAAGAGAAGATGGATTGCATTGGAAAGCTCCCACAATAGCAACTCTGATTATATGGTTAATAATAAAATGTAAACTGTGTGAGGGAGGTGTTGGGCAATATGCATAAAGCACTATGTTGCTGGGGTTTTTTATTTATTCAATAAATATTTAAGTGAATGCTATACAGCAGACACAGTATCCGGTGCTGTTACAGATGGTATACAAGAGAGATTTGCTACCCTTGTGTCACTTATGATCTAATAGAGGATACAGAGAAAACATAGACAATAAAAATATAGTGCCACATGTGCTATGTATGGGTATTGACAACAACATGGTAGCACATGTGTAGACCACACCTACTCTCACCACATGATGAGCAGAGAGACAGGGAAAATATCCTTAGGAAGTAAAGTCTATCTATATGGGGCTTGAGGAATGAGTAGGAGTTAGACTATGGCTGATAGAAGAAAATTATGAGAAAAAGAAATAATGTAATCACATACCCAGAGAACATGTTTTCAAGTGCTCTTTCAAAGGAGCTCAGATTGTTTCTGAAAAACATGTACAAATAATGGAATGAAAACATTAAAAAATTGGTTTGTAAAGAAAAGTTTTGTAGTAAAGAATAATATGAACTGATTGATTTCTTTAAAGTTTAAGAATGGCCGAAAGGAGATATATATATATATATTTTTTTTTTTTCCTGTGCATATAGTAAGAGTCAGACAAAAATTAAAGAATGAAGAGACCTGCTAGTTGAAGCATACAATGGAGTCCTGACAAATAATACAGCAGGCTAAGCCTTTGTTTCTATCTCAAAGAAGAAAAATCTTCAGAGTGGAAAGGGTAGAATAAACTGCCTTTGGTCAGGGGAAATGAAACACAAAATGGGTAAAAATACTTTAGGGAGTCATCTAAAATTAATAATATCCTGATCCATTCTATATTCTTGTCAGTGCCATTAAGACTCAACAGAGTAAGAGTTACAGCATGTGTGACTGCTCATTAAAAAATAACCCTCGGCTAGAAAGACATCCCATTCAGCAAAATTAATCAGGCTGCCCTTGAGAGTGATCACACATCTCTGTCTTTTGGAACATTAACTAGGATTCCTGCAAGAGATATGGGAGGCAATGGAGATCTTGGTGAGGAACTGAAGAGGAATTTATATAGCTTGGACACAGTATTGGGTAAAGCTTTCTTTGAAAATATGCAGAACATTGGTATTTTTTATTTTTTTGGGAAATGTTTTATAATTTTGTAGTTTAGCATAACAAATAGATCTCTGACATGATCCTCCATTTATGTAGTTAATTTCATATACTTTTGAGAGTTGCCAAGTACAAGTACAGAATAGTGGTTAAGTATATAGTCTCTGGAGCCATAATGTTAAAAATAACATGCTTTCTACATGACCTTGGATGAGTCATTTAATGCTCAGCAAATGAGTTTCCTCAACTAGAAAAATTAATTTGATGATAAATGTCAAAAACTCTGAAAGGTCTGAGATTTTATCCTGCATCCAAATAAAAAGTTAGACTGACACATTGTCATGGAAGCTGGCAGAAGATACAAGACTCTTGACAAAGGATTTTATAACTCATCTCACAGCACAGCAAGAAGGATGAGTTTTATGTTCCCATGGGTTCCCTTTGGCCCTCAAATACCTTAGGGGCAATGCAATAATGGACCTAAGGGGATGCTATACATATAATGGCCTGGGTCACAGCTGAAAAATCTAAGCTTAGAAAACCCCCAATTTTAGAAGGGCATTGCAAGCAAATCTGCACAACCATTTCCCCAAATGGAAACATTATTATCTTGGTCAGCAAGCAAATTTAACATCTCTACCTGAGATGGAGAAATTATCTCTATCTACCAAGATTGTTTGTGATATGACGAACCTACTTGAAAAGACAGTCTGGAACAAAAGCTGTTATTTATAAGATATGCAGATATGTGACAGAACCATAGAGAATTACCTCCTAACAATAATATTACCTACTCCATAGGTTTATTGAGAAGATTAAATGAGTTAATGAGTATAGCATCTAAAACAATGCCTGATTCATAGATTTTTGCATGTTGGTTACACTAGCATTACAATCATCCATGTATATATAGACACTACTTTGCAACACTAAGGAAGGTGGATCATGCTTAAACGTTCCTAAAACTATATATTCTGTTGAGTTTCTCTTCTACAACATTGTCACTGAAACATGATTTCCTGTATTCACCCTGCTCAGTTCTTAGCCTCTTTAAGAGAAATTGGCCTTGACTGCATACCTATAACCTTAGTACTACTAATAGAAAGATATTTGTTTTAGGCTATATCTTGTTTTAATAGTTTTACATATATTAACACATTTCATCCTCATAGCAACACTGAGATAAGTGCTGGATTTCATTCCCATTTTCTAGCTGATGAAATAGAATCACAGAGAAAATAAATGGCTTCCCCTTGGCCACAGCAATAGTACATAACCAAGCTAGGCTTTGAACTCAGGCAACATACTACAGAGTCTGTGCTCTTGTTTTTCTTATTTTTCCTCTGGGTAATTTATACAAATGACTCTCAGCATATCCAATTTCATCTCTCCTAGGCCAGTGTTGCACTAGGAGACAATCTAGTCCAAGCAAAGGAGGACATTTTAAATGAAACTCCATCACAGATTTTAGGAGAATTAGAGACAAGTATGAAACTTGGAAAACAGTGAACAGCATTCTGATCTTCAAAAAGTGGAAGAGGATGGATACTTCAAATTACACATAATAAATTACAGATACTTAAACTTGATGCCTATTTTCAAAAAAATTCTTAATTTTTCTTCTTTTTATTTTGAAGAATGACTGATAAGCATTTGTTTTAAGAATCAATTATCACCAGAAAACTATGGGTGTTAGTATTTTAGAAAAACCTATTAATACTTTATTTGTTTGAGAATAGTTCTAGATATACATAATTACTACAAACAAAGATAGTACAGAGAATTTCCTTATACCCTATACTCAGGTTCCCTTATAATTAATATTTGCCTTTAGCATGGTACATTTGTATAATTAGTGAATGAATATTAGTTCATTACTAATTTAATTATTAATTGAATTACTACTTCGTTCTGCTGTGCATAGGGTCACTATGAGTCAGAGACGACTTGACAGCACCTAACAACAAAAGAAAAATTAATTGAAGTCTATACTTTATTCATATTTCCTCAGTTTTCCATAATTTCTTTTGCTGTAACAAAATCCCATCCTAGATCCTACATTACATTTAGAACTCATGTTCTCTAAATTTCCCTCTAAATACTTGAGTATCATCACAAGCATTTCAATATTCAAGGTTTTGATTTTCATTCAACTCAAAATACATCCTATTTTCTCTTTTGATTTCTTCTCTGACCCATAGGTTATTTAATTTTTTATTTGTGAATTTTCAGAAAAAAAAATCTTTCTTTTGTTGATTTATCATTTAACTCCTTTGGATCAGAGAACACACTTGGTGTGACATGAATCTTTTTTATTTTTAATTTATTGAGACATGTTTTATGGTCCAGAATATAGTCTATTACAGTAACTGTAGCATGTGCACTTGACAAGAAAAGGCATTTGCTGTTAGATAGTGTTGGTGGTAGATAATGTTGTTCACATCTTTTATATTTTCACTGATTTTCTGTCTAGCTGTTCTACAAATTAATGAGAAAGTGATATTGAAATCTCTAACTACAATTGTGGATATGTATATTTCTCCTTGAAAGTTCCATCAGGTTTTGTTTCATGTATTTTAAAACTATGTTATTCATTGTTTAAGTATTTAGAGTTGTATATTCTTTTGTAAATTGACTTCATCCTAATGAAATGACATTTTTATCAAAAAAAATCTTTTGTATGTGATATTAAGGTAGACATTTTGGCTTTCTTCTTATTAAAATTAGCATTGTATATCTTTTCCATCCTTTTACTTTTAATGAATTTATGTTTGTATTTAAAATGTTTATCTTATAGCCAACATTTTCCACTTTAAATTCATCAGACAATTTACACATTTTTGTTGATATATTCAGACCATTTATACTTCATGTGGTTGTAGATATGTTTAGTTAAAATCTATCATCTTGCTATTTATTTTCTCTTTGTGCAATCTGTTCTTTTTTCCCTTTAATCCTTTTCTTTTCTTGTTCTGCTTTCTTTTACATTATATATGCTTTATGATTCTATTTCATACCTTTTGTTAGCAAATATCTCTTTGTTATTTTAGTGATTGCAGTGGGGCTTATACTTCACATATTTAGCTTCTCAGTGTCTATATTAAAGTGATATAATGCCATTTCACATGTAACATAAGAATCTTAAAACAGTTCAGATCTATTTCTCTTTCCTGGTCTTTGTGCATTGTTATCATACATTATACATCTATGTACATTGTACTTCCACATGCATTTTACTTTTGCCATTTTTCCTTTAAACAATCAATTATTCTTTAAAGGTATTTAAATAATAAATAAATAAAATAATAAATAAATATTTTATTTTATCCTTGTAATTACTATTCCCAGAGCTCTTCATAGAGTAACCCACATTTCCATCTGCTATCATTTTTCTTCTATTTGAAAGACTTCTGTTAACATCTTTTGTAGTGATAATCTACTTTTGATGAATTCTCTTAGGTTTTGTATGTCTGAGAAAGTCCTTATTTATTATTCATTTTTTCTGAATTTTATAAGGTTTTATTTTTCTTTCAAAGCATATGGAAAGTATATTTTAAAAAGAAACATATTTTAGGCTATAGTCATATCAATTTATCAGCTACTGAAAATTTTAAAATTTATTGTAAAGGGAAAACATATCAATGGAAAAGATATCAAAAAAAGAAAAAAGAACAGACCTTATAGAAAGGAATTGTGAAAAGACTCATTTTTATGTTGTTCAAATTACCTATGGTAACAAAAATCTATAGAAATAACAATTAAAGTTTCAGATTGGTTATGTAATAGCATAAATGCAATTATATTGCTAATGAAGTTCACTAATTAATCTCAAACACACATTGGAGTTGTAGGACTGATCCTGACTTAGTTCATTTGGCCATCAAAATAGCCTAGGGTATCTTCACTTCTGGCCTTGCCCTAAACTAAATCACAGTCTCACTGGGCTGGATGAAATACTTCATATCAGTGGTATCTCAGTCACCTTATAAACAGGATAATAATGCAAAATTAGTAAGTGCTTTACAGGGATATGCTATGTAGTCTGTTCCCATGTTCGCATTTTTTAAGCACAAGTAATCAGCTAATGGAAAGCTTTGACTCTTGTAGAAGAGTTCTGTGTTGAATTCTGGATGGAGACTGAGTGACCTTTATCTGTCATTCATTTTGAATGATATTTTTGCAGAATGTAGCATTTCGAGTTGACTTTTTTCCCTCCTCATTCAGTACCTTATGGATGTACTTCTATCTTCTGGTTTTTATTGCTTCAAACAAATAGTATGCTGTCATTCTTATATTTGTTCCTCAGTACACAATGTGTTTTATTTTTCCTGTTGATCTTTTTTAATATTTAAATATTAATTTTTAATATTTTCTCTTTATCACTGACCTTAACCAAATTATTTATGTTGTTGTCTGGTGGTTTTCTTCATTTATTTTGTACCTGGGGTTCATTTACTTTCTTGTATCTATAAATTTAAAATTTTTATCAATTTTGGAAATTTTGAAGCCATTATTCTTTCAAATATTCTTTTTTCCTGAACTCTCCTCATTCTCATCTACCTCAGGCCCCCAAATTTACATGTATTAGACCAACAGACAATGAATCTTTATTTATTTCAGTCATTTCTCTTTCTGTGCTTTCTTTTAGTTAGTTTCTATTTTTATTATTTCCAGTACATTAATTGTCCTCTGAGGTGTGTAATCCACTGCTAATTCCACCAGTGTAATTTTTGTCTTGGTCATTGAGGTTTTATCATTAAGAGTTTTATATGGGTTTTTTTTACATCATCATTGCTTCTCTCTGACATGCTCACTCTTTGCTCTAGCTTTATGAATATAAGGAATACAGGTATAATAACTTTCAAATATCCTTATCTACTAGTTACACCCAGTCTTCCTTCCAAGGAATGGCTGGTGGGTTTGAACTTCCAGTCTTCTGGTTAGCAGTCAAATGCCTTAAGCACTACATTACTAAGTACACCATCTGCGTCATTATTGTGTCACTTGAGATTAATTAGCTATTTCCACCACACACAAAAAAAAAATACTCACTGCCATCGAGTTGAACCCAACTCATAGTGACCCCTCCTTGGGTTTCTGAGGCGGTATCACTATGGAAGTAGATTGTCTTACCTTCCTTCTGAGGAGTGGCTGGTGGGTTTGAACTGCCAGACTTCTGGTTCTAGTCAAATGCCTTAGGCACTATGCAACCAGAGCCCCTTCCACTACAATAGATTTTATTCATTTATTTATTGCTTCTCCGCATGCTTGGTATTTTTTTACTGGATGTGAGTAAGACTGAATTTTGCCTGGTTGAGTATTGAATACTAAATATCTCCATAAATATTCTGGAGATATATTCTTTGACAGATTTACATTATCTATAAATAGCTCACATTTTTCAGAACTTACTTTAAGCTTTGTTGTTGTTGTTGTTGTGTGCCGTCGAGTCGAACCCGACTCATAGCGACCCCTCCTTGGGTTTCCGAGGCAGTATCACTACAAAGTAGGATTGCCCAACCTTCCTTCCGAGGAGTGGCTGGTGGGTTTGAACCGCCAGCCGTCTGGTTAGCAGGCAAGTGTCTTAGCCACTTTGTTAGGTAGAACTAAAGCAGTGTTCAATCTTGAGTTAATTCTCTCCACTCCTGAATTCTCTGACTTCCTTGAATTAAGAGGTTTTCTACTCTGGGTGTTAGAAAAAGAGCTATTCTTAGCTCTATGCACTCTTTCATGATAATTTCCTTTAATCTTTCTGTGTGATCTCTGATGATCGATATCTAGTGATCATTCCATCTATTATTTTTGGATGGTTCTTCTCCCAAATTTGGATGGTTTTGTCACATGCATACTCTGATTAATTCTGAACTCAAGATTGAAGGAAAACCTCTGTAAATCTCAGTACCTCTTTCCATTTTGGTAATCTGTTTTGCAAACTCTAGTCACTTTGGCCTCCTAATCTCTTAGCTCCATCTCCTTAATTTAGTGAGAGGATCAAACTCTGAGTTTTCTCTCCTTATGAAGTTTTGACCTGGAAACTCTCCAGGCAGTAAACTTAAACAACTAAAAGGCTCACCTCATTATTTCTCATCTCTTAGAGAGATCACTGCCTTTCTTTGTTGGATAGCTAATATCTTGAGGTTTGTTGATGCATATATTTTATCTGGAATTTTCTGGTGGGAGAATACATGAGCCCTACAACTAAATATTGATTGGAAATAGAAGTCACAAAATAGTTTGTCTTTGTTTGCTTTTTCTGTCCTATTGCATAATAATAGGAGCTCTGGAGGCACAGGGCCTAAGGCATTTGACTGCTAACTAAAAGGCTGGTGGTTCAAACCCACCAGCCACTCCTTGGAAGGAAAGTTGGGCAATCTACTTCTGTAGTGATACTGCCTCGAAAACTCAAGGAGGGATCGCTATGAGTCGGGTCTGACTCCACTCCACGGCAGTAAGTTATTGCATTATAAAATGTCTCATCCTGTGAAACTATCAGAAAAACAATGTTTTCCCAATGACTAAAGCACAACAACAAAGCACAATGTTTCAAAATTATGCATATATAAAATATCCATTCAAATTTTAGACAGATCAATTGATTTTTGTGTAAAAGAGTGAAAAATTAATTGATATGATTTCCAATTCTACAAATTAAAAATATACAAAATTATCTGAGACTATTTCAAATTCTCCTCTATTTTTCAACCAAACATCCATCTGAAGACAGATTTTCTTTGTACACGTCAATTGAAACACTATACAGCAACAAATCAACTGAAGAAACAGATAAGAATCCAGCTATGCTCTATGAAGCCAGATAATGAAGTTGGCAAAAATATAAAATGATGCCACTTTTCTCACTATTTTTTTTTAAATAGTTATTTTTTCTTGAAAGATCTTAATTATTTAATATGTAAGGGGTTCACTATCATTTTAAATAAATTAATGTTGTTATTACTGGTAAGTGCCATCAAGTCTACTATGGACACTATGGACAACAGAATGAAAAACTGACCAGTCCTAAGCTCTCCTCACAATACTTGTTATGCTTGAGCCCATGGTTCCAGCCACTATTTCAACCCATCTCATTTAGGTCTTCCCTGTTTTTTACTGACCATCTACTTTACCAATCATGATATCCTTCTTCAGGGTTTGATCCCTTCTGGCAACATGACCAAAATATGTGAGACAAAGTCTGGCCAGTCTCACTTCTAAGGAGCATTCAGGCTGCATTTCTTCCCAGACAGATTTTTTCATTCTTCTGACAGTCAGTGGTATTTTCAGTATTCTTCACCAATATCACAACTTAAATGAATCAATTCTTCTTTGGTCATCCCTGTCTTCCCTGTTCAATGTCCAGCTTTCACATGCATATGAGGCAATTGAAAATATTATAGCTTGGGTTAGGACACCTTAGTCTTCAAAGTGACATCTTTACTCTTTAACACTTTTGTTCTGGTTACCTAGTGCTGCTCTGACAGGACATATACCACAAATGGGATGGCCTTAACAGGATTTTATTCTCTCACAATTTGGAGACTTTAAGTCCAAGTTCAAAATGCCAGGCTCTTGGGGCTGTGTGAAAGCCCCTCATCCTTGGGCTTCAGATCTGCCTTTGCTCCACTGAAGCTAGAGGCTTTTCTTCACTCAGGCAGCTACTGGCTGCTGGGGCTAATAAGCCCAATGTCTACAGATAAGATGGCACAATCCCAATGTTAACAAATCACATGGCATGGCAAGCCATTAATTCAAGTCCATTGAAAGTCCCAAGGTCAGCAGAGCATGGCAGGCTGCTGAACAATAACATGGCTACATGCAGGGTCCACATGTGCCATAAGCTAGAGACCATTCCCCAAGGCTTCTGCTTATAAATAGGAAGCAGACCACATTCCCTAAGGCAGCTACTCAGCTGCTCACAGTAGATTCCACCATGGAGTTGATTACCAGTCTCATCATGGGGAATACTACATCCAGCTGCCCAGCCAGACAACCAGGCCCAGCCAAGTTGACACACAAACTGAACTACCACAACTTTTAAAAAATCTTTTTCAGCAGACTTTCCCTATGCAATTCAACCTCTGATTTCTTTATTGCTGCTTTTATGAGTGTTGATTGTGATTCCAAGTAAAATGAAATTTTTGACATTTATCTTTTCTCCATTTATTGCAACGTTGCTCATTGGTCCAGCTGTGGGGATTTTTGTTTTCTTTATGTCAAGATGCAATCCATATTGAAGACTATATAGTCTTTGATCTTCACCTGAAAGTACTTCAAGTCCTCTTCATTTTCAGCAAACAAGGTTTTGTCATCTGAATATCACTGGTTGTTAATGAGTCTTCCTCCAATCCTGATGCTATGTGCTTCTTCATATAGTCCAGCTTCTCAGATTATTTGCTCAGCATACAGTTTGAATAAGCATGGTAAAAGGATATAACTCTAATGCACACACTTTCTGATTTTAAACCATGCAGTATTCCCTTGTTCTGTTCAAAGATGAACATCGTTTTATATTTTCCCAAGTTTTTAATAGGGTGATAGTTAAATTGTCTACATAACTAATTACATTTACAGAGTTCTTTGAAATCCTAAATAATTTTTAAGGGTGTAAAGAGTTATAAGATCTCAGAATTTGAGAATCACTATATTAGAATAATGAGAGAATCTTGTGAGCCCCTTTCCCTAAGATTGTTAAATGAGAGAAGGTTATTCATCTTTTGCTAACCCATTTCATCCTAAGAACCTGTTAGATGAGTGTGTTTATGTATACACCAGACTAAGGTGGAGATTCTATATCATTCAATTATCCATATAACTAAGAAAAGCTAAGGTAAATGATAATATGCACCATAGAAGGAGCTCTGGGGGCTCAATGGTTAAGTGCCTGCCTACTAACTGAAATGTTGGTGGTTTGAACTCATCCAGTGGCTCCATGGGAGAAAGACCTGGAGATTTGTTCTCATAAAAATCACAGCCTAGAAAACCCTATAAGGTGGTTCTACTTTATCACATGGGATCACTATGAAATGAAATTAACTTGATGGCACTTAACAACAAAACAACACTTATAAAAATAGATTCTAGTCAGCTACATCTACCTTTAATCTGTCAGTTTGTTGTACTGTGGTGGCTTCCATGTTGCTGTGAGACTGGAGGCTATGCCACCAGTATTTCAAGTACGAGCAGGTTCACCCAAGGTGGACAGGTTTCAGCTGACCTTCCAGACTAAGACAGACTTGGAAGAAGGAAGGGCCATCCACTTCTCAAAGAATTGGCCAGTACAAACCTTACGAATAGCAGTGAAAAACTATCTGATATATTACTGGAAAGCTTTATGAATAGCCTTGAAATATTATTGGACGTAGTGCCAGAAGATGAGCCCCTCAGATCAGAAGGCACTCAAAATATGACTGAAGAAGAGCTGTCTCCTCAGAGTAGTGCCAATCTTAATGATGTGGATGGAGTAAGTCATGTGGCATGACTAAAAATGGGAAAAAACAACTGCAAACATCCGTTAATAATTGGAACATGGAATGTATGAAATATGAATGTAGGAAAATTGGAAGTTGTCAAAAATGAAATGGAACACATAAAGATCAATATCCTAGCCATCAGTGAGCTGAAATGGACAGGCTTTGGCCATTTTGAATTGGGCAAACATATGATCTACTATGTGGGGAATGACACATTGAAGAGGAATGACATGGCATTCATCATCACAAAGAATGTTTGAAGATCTATTCTGGAGTACAATGCTGTCAATGATAGGGTAATATCCATATGCCTATAAGGAAGACCAGTTAATACTACTATTATTCAAATTTATGCAGCAACAACCAATGCCAAAAATGAGGAAATTGAAGATTTTTACAAACTTCTGTGGTCTGAAATTGACCAAACACACAATCAAGATGAATTGATTATCACTGGTGATTGGAATGCTAAAGATGGAAACAAAAAAGTATCACGAGTAGTTGGAAAATATGGCCTTGGTGATAAAAATAATGCCAGAGGCCACATGATAGAATTTTGCAAGACCATCAACTTATTCATTGCAAATACCTTTTTCAACAACATAAATGGCAGCTATACATATGGACTTCACCATATGAAATACAAAGGAAACAGATTGACTATATCTGTGGGAAGAGGTTATGGAGAAGTGCAATATCTTCAGCCAAAACAAGTCCATGAGCT
Organism: Orycteropus afer afer; assembly: GCF_000298275.1. Lineage (NCBI taxonomy): Eukaryota > Metazoa > Chordata > Mammalia > Tubulidentata > Orycteropodidae > Orycteropus > Orycteropus afer. The sequence goes on along the minus strand of NW_006921634.1, from coordinate 9,926,594 downwards.
AACTGTGGAACAACCATCAACTGCTCCTATGCAAGTTGAAGTTGAAGCTGAAGACAATTAAACCAGGTCCATGAGAGCCAAAATATAACATTGATTATATCCCTTCTGAATTTAGAGACAATCTAAAGACTAGATTTGATTCACTGAACACCAATGACCAAAAAACAGACAAATTGTGGGATGACATCAAGAACATCATCCATGAAGAAAGTAATAGGTCATTTGAAAGACAAGAAAGGAAGAAAAGACCAAAAAAGATGTCAAAAGAGATTCTGAAACTTCTCTTGAATGGAGAGTGTTGTGGTGGTGTTGTTATGTGGTATGAAGTAGAACCCAACTCATAGTGACCCCTCCTTGGGTTTCTGAGGTGGTAAAGGTAAAGGCCAAACCTTCCTTCCAAGGAGTGTCTGATGGGTTTGAACCACCAGCCTTCCAGTTAGCAGTCAAATGCTTTAGGCACTATGCTACCAGAGCTCCTTGAATGAAGACTAGTTAAAACAAATGGAAGAAATGACAAGAAAAAAGAGCTGAACAGAAGATTTCAAAAAGCAGCATGAGAAGAGAATGTCAATTATTATAATGAAATGTGCAAAGATCTGGAGTCAGAAAGCCAAAAGGAAAGAACACGTGCGGCATTTCTCAAGCTGAAAGAACTGAAGGAAAAAATTCAAGCCTCAAGTTACAATAATGAAAGATTCTATGGGAAAAATATTGAATGATGTAGAAAAATCAAAGAAGATGGAGGAATACATTGAGTCACTGTACCGAGATGAACTGGTCAATGTTCATCCATTTTGGGAGGTGGCATATGTTCAAGAACCAATGGTCTTGACGGAAGAAGTCCAAACTTCACTGAAAGAATTGGTGAAGAACAAGGCTCCAAGAACTGATGGAATATCCATTGAGATGTTTCAACAAACGGATGCCATGCTGGAGGTGCTCATTATGCCAAGGAATTTGGAAGACAGCTACCTGCCAGCTAACTGGAAGAGATCCACATTTTTACCTATTCAAAACAAGGTGATCCCAAAGAATGTGTAAATTATTGAACAATATCATTAATATCACATACGAGTAAGATCTTGCTGAAGATAATTTAAAAATGGTTGTAGCAGTATATTGATGGAGAACTTCCAGAAATACAAGCTGGATTGAGAAGAGGACATGGAACAAGGGATATCATTGCTAATGTCAGATGGATCTTGGCTGAAAGTAAAGAAAACCAGAAAGGTGTTTACTTGTGTTTTATTGACTATACAAAAGCATTTGATTGTGTGGATCCTAACAAATTATGGATAACATTCAGAAGAATAGGAATTCCAGAACACTTAATTGTGATCATGAGGAACCTATAGATAGACCAGGAGGCTGTCGTTCAAGCAGAACAAAGGAATACTGCAAGGTTTAAAATCGGGAAGGGAGTGCCTCAGCATTGTATCCTTTCAATATACTTATTCAAACTGTATGCTGAGCAAATAATCTGAGAAACTGGACTGTATGAAAAAGAGTGTGGCATCAGGATTAGAGGAAAGCTCATTAACAACCTGTGTTATGCAGATGACACAACTTTGCTGAAAGTGAGTATGACTTGAAGCACTTATTGGTGCTTATAGATTAAAGTCTATGGTCTGCAGTATGGATTACAACTCAACATAAAGAACACGAAAATCCTCACAACCAGAGCAATTAGCAGCATCATGATAAATGGAGAAAATATTGAATTTTTCAAAGATTTCATATTACTTGGTTCCAAACTGACATCAATGGAAGCAGCAGTCAGACGGCTTATTGCACTGGGCAAATCTGCTGCAGAAGACCTTTATAAAATGCTGAAGAACAAAGATATCTCTTTCAAAACTAAGGTGCACCTAACCCAAGATATGGTATTTTCATTTGCCTCATATGCATGTGAAAGTTGGACAGTGAATAAGGAAGACCAAAGAAGAGTTGATGCTTTTGAGTTGTGGTGTTGATGAAGAATACTGACAGTACCATGTATTGCCAGAAGACTTAACAAATCTGTCCTGGAGGAAGTCAGCTGGAATGCTCTTTGGAAGTGAGAATGGCTAGACTTTGTCTCACCTATTTTGGTCATGTCAGAAGGGACCATTCCCTGGAGAAGGATATCATGCTTGGTGAAGTGGAGGGTCAATGAGAAACGGGAAGGTCCTCAAGGAGATGGATTGACACAGTGGCTGCAATGATGGGCTCAAGTGTAGCAAGGACTGTGAGACTGTCACAGGACTGGACAATGTTTTGTTCTGTTATACACAGGGTCACTATGAGTTGGAGACAACTCGACACCTAACAATAACAATCAGTTACATTAACTTGTTATCTTTGGTTTATAGTACATGTTTAGTCAACACATAATTAATATCTGAAACCTGGCTATAACAGTATTATTTTGTGTTCCTATTTTTCAAGAATAAAGAAACAATTACTTCTCTATCTTTCTTCATTATAACAACAATGTTAGATTTTCACAAAATGAAATAATCTTAGAACTCTTTCCCATTAATTTACAGGAGTTCTGGTGGCATAGTGCCTAAGGCATTTGACTGCTAAGCAGAGGCTGGTGGTTCAAACCCTGCAGCCACTCCTCAGAAGGAAGAGTGGGTAATCTACTTCCATAGAGATACCACCTCAGAAACCCAATGTGGGGTTGCTATAATCTTAGAACTTTTTCCCTTTTTTACCAAGTATTAATTTAGTATCATTTACAGTGACAGAAATGCCGAGAAATACTCCCAGTATTCAAGGATCTTAAAATCTCATAGATTTTCCTAATAGTTATATAAAATATTATAATTCATGGAACTATGTTGTGGAAGGGGCGCTCTGGTAGCATAGTGCCTAAGGCACTTGACTGCTAACCAGAAGGCTAGTGGTTCAAACCCATCAGCCACTCCCTGGAGGGAAGGTTGGGCAACCTACTTCTGTAGTGATACTGCCTCAGAAACCCAAGGAGGGGTCCCTATGAGTTGGGTCTGACTGGACAGCACATAACAACAATAACAACATGCTGTGGAACAGGACGATAATTTAAAGCATAGATTAATCATAAAGATATGCCAATAGCAAATACTTCATTTAATCATAAGGTTTAAATGTCGGTGCTATAACAAACAATTCTGTCTTCCTGTGACAGTAAAGTGTTACACAAAAATAATTATAAGAGTGTAATAGACCCATTCATCTATGGACAACTGATCTCTGACAAAGGCCCAAAGCCCATTAAATGGGGAAGGGATAGCCTCTTTAACAAGGTTGCTGCCAAAACTGGATATCCACCTGTAGAAAAATGAAACAAGACCCATATGTCACCCCATATACAAAAATAAACTCAAGCTGTATCAAAGACTTAAATGTAAAACCCAAAACTATAAAATTCATCAAAGATAAAATAGGGGACAATCTAGGCACCCTAATTTATGGCATAAATAGACTGTCAAGAATAACCCAGAATGTGCAGGAGATAGAAGAGAAGAAAGATGACTGGGACCTTTTAAAAATTAAATTCTTGTGTGCATCAAAAGATTTCGTCAAAAGAGTAAAAAGAAAACCTACAGATTGGG
>NW_006921634.1:9908236-9921231 GCF_000298275.1 Orycteropus afer afer | reverse complement strand
CAAACAGCAGTGCATAATTATGAGAGGCACAGGGGGAGTGTTGCAGGGTAGGGAGGGGAGGAGACTGGGTTAGGGTTGGACATGGCGAATGGGAAATGAAACTAAATGTACGAGTGACTTTGAATGTAAAACAAGTTCTTAAAAAAAAAGAGTGTTAAAAACTATCTTTGGGGATTGGCTTTTTTGGGTTTTTAAGAAAGGCAAAACCTAGGAAACATTCTTTCTTTCCAATTTGAATATTGCTATTTTTGGAACTTTTTTGCTTCTGAAAAGATCCCTAACATAATTTATTCAAAGTAAAAAATCATATTCAAATGGAATCTGAATGTTTAAGAAAAAGAATAAAAATATTTAGGAAGAAAAATGTTATTTTTACTTTAGATCATAGTTCAGTTCAGAATGTTTATTCTACTGGTAGCTAATCAAGAAGAAAAAGCAAGTGTACCTGTCAGGAAAGCCAAGAGAATCAGCTCTACATTTCATTGTTTTGTCAGTTTCTCTGGATTTAAAATAGAAAGAGTGCCCTTGTACTCTTAGGACTATCTTTAGCTCACTCAAATGATTTATTTCTTTCCTCCTTGGGAAGTAGCATACATCAGGTAATTCCCATGTGGATCATAAGAAATGAAAATAATTTGATTTGATTTTTCATCTCTTCACCTTAAAAGTTGAATATCTATTCCTTCCCACCCTCTATACTGATAAGGTTATGAGTGGCATTCACCTTTTGCTTGTCTCACATGTGTATTTTAATGGCATAAGCATCGGTTTATTGTTTTAATTACTTAACCATTTTTCAATGTTATTAAGATACTATTGATTCCATTGCACTGGATATACTTATGATTTTAATAACAATTTAGTTTGAGTGCTGAAAATTTATCTCTATTTAGTATCATTTGAGCATGCAAAAAAACTATACACCAAAGAGTTTTTAATGGTTGAATAATACTGATTTAATGTTCTCATTTTTCTATATGTTATAGACATAGCCAGGTCCATACTGCTTAATAGTCTGCATTCTAAAGCTGTAGCCTATATACAAAATTGGGTGAAACACACCTCATAATATTGATCTTATTCTAGTATAATTATGAACACTTATTCATTTCTACATTTGTTTATATCAGCTAGAATTGTGAGTGCTGCAAAACTATACCTGAAATTTCTCTTATATAAGAAGGTTGTTTTCATTTGCATAAGAAAGTTATTCAGTATATGAAATGAGGAAAAATATTCTAGACGTTTGATAGAGATGAAGAAGTAAGATAACAAGAATTAACAAGATTTGATTAGATTAGAAATTTTCATCATATAATCATAAAATTTTAAACCAGGATGGAACTTTGCAAAGTATTCATTCCAATTTTTGTGTTTCACAAGTGAAGTGATTACAATTCAGGGGAAAAAAAAAAAAGTCATTTGCCCAAAGTTACAGATAAATGGTTCTTGACAGGGTTAATGCTAGAACCTGGTTTCTATGCAAATCTTTGTTGTTGTTGTTATGTACTGTAGAGTGAGATCTGACTCAGAGCAACATCTCCTTGGGTTGTCAAGGCAGTATCACTATGGAAGTAGATCGCCCAACCTTCCTGCCGAGGAGTGGCTGGTGGGTTTGAACCGCCAGCCTTCTGGGTAGCAGTCAAGTGCCATGCAAATCTTTAGTACTTACTAAGTTAACTATGCAATATGGTTAAAGAACTGATTTCACTTAATTTAGCTTAAAAAATAAAAAAGAGAGATGTAGAATCATTAGAGAAGTTTTCTTAAATAAAATTATTAATGAGGGGGGCAATATGAAATTAGATATATGATAGAAGAGAAGTTGTCCAAATGGAAGAAATTTTAGCTGCTAAAGCCAAGTAAAAGGGTTATATTGTCAACTCGAAATATTGAAATAAAGTTGTTGTTTCTTTTTTTTTAAATCTCATTGATAATCCCACTTAATCAAAATTATTAAAATGGCAATCACTTCCTAATGTATTACTATAGGGACTCTTTAGTTTACAGAGGCCGGACACACTAAGAGGACCTGATACAACGTAATTTACAGCAAAATGTCTAGTACTGTGTGATAAATATAGTGAATTTTCATTGAATTATACTAACTAACCAACTGATTGAATAAATGCAATGCACAAAATAAAAACATAGAAAGGAAAATATGGCTGCAGATGCTATTGTCTGTTAACATATTATGCATTAAACTATCACCACCTGTAGCTAAGTATGTGGTACTCAGTCATCTGATATTTTTTTTTGGAAGAGAGGGAATAAACATAAATAAATTATGAAGAACCTATAATGAAAAATAGTGCCTATACTTACTGAATGGAAGTCAGTTTCTACATGGTATTAAAGACTTCCAATGAGTCGTAAGTTCTACAGTGAGTATTCACGTTAGGAACAAGCAGAAAAATTCCTTCCATTCCCTGTGGATTATGAGTAGACTAGTCAGCCAACAAACCAAGTGAAGGAGTTTCCAAGAAAAAACAACCAAATTGATTGGAGATGCCTTCAAGCAGGAGAGTCAAAGTTCACATCTTACCGTCTAACTTCAAATGCCACTTACACACTATCAATTGTTAAATGCTTTTACTAACTTAAAAATCTTCCATGAAAAGTAAATCAAATTGTACATCCAGTCATTCCACTAAGATATTTAATACCACACACCTGACACATCCAAAACTGAACTCCCAATCTGCACAGCCTCCCAAAGACTTCTTCCAGACTTCCCCCAGACTTCTCCCTTCTCATTCGATATCAGTTTATTTCTTACAAGTTCTCTGGTAAATATTATTAGACTTATCACTGTCTTTTGTCTATTTCCCATACTTTCTCTTCAGTCTATCACTAAATTCTAGCAATTCTTGCTGCAAAACTCAACTAGAATCCATTCACTTTTTCCAACTCCCTTTCCAACAGTGCTTCTCAGGTCTAAGCTTCCAACTCTTCCAATTGGTCCCTTCCAATCTATTTTCTTGCCATCTAAAAAGAAAATTTTATTATGCCACTCCTCTACTTATTAAAAAAAAAAAAAAAAAAGTTGCCATTGAGTGAATTGTAACTTGTCTGAGTAGAAACTATACTCCATAGAGATTTTAATGGTTGATTTTTTTGAAGTAGATCACCAGATGTTTCTTCTAAAGTGCTAACTACTAAATCCTTCTCAAATCACTGAGGGTAAACTCCAAAGTCCTTATAATGGCTTCTATGCTCTCATTAACCTTGCAGCCTCACCTGGCCCAGCCCACTATGCACTCATACTTCTTAGGAACTCTTTCCTTTACCTTGCTCACCTCATCTCTTTTTCCATCTCAGGATCTTTGTACTTGCTCTTCTTCTTCTGCCTGGATAGGTATATCTCTTTTGCTTACTTTCTTCAGGTCTCTTCTAAAAAGATTCTGAAACTGAGACCATGATCAATCGATACAAAATAACATTTATCCTGTATTGCTGCTTTTTTTAATCTATACTTATCCTCCTATTTTAATTTTTCTGTAGCCTTTATCACCATGTGGCATAGCATATTTTAAATATGAATTTATTATTTGATCTTCTGGAACTATGGAATTGGCAAAAAAAAAAGGGGGGGGGCTACAGGAATTGATGGAATACCCACTGACATGTTCCAAAAGATGAATATAGCACTGGAAGCATTTATCTATGCCAAGAAGACAGCTACTTGGCCAGCTGACTGAAAGAAATTCATATTTATGCACATTCCAAAGAAAGATGACCAAAAAAATGTGAAAATTATTGAACAATATCATTAATGTCACACACAAGTAAAATTTCCTGAAGATAATTCAAAAATGGTTGCAGCAGTATATTGGCAGGGAACTTCCAAAAATGCAAGTTGGATTCAGAAGAGAACGTGGAATGAGAGATACCATTGGCTGAAAGCAAAGAATACAAGAAAGATGTTTACTTGTGTTTTATTGACTATGCAAAGGCATTCAACTGTGTGGATCATAACAAATTATGAATAACAATGCAAATAATGGGAATTCCAGAACATTTAATTATGCTCATGAGGAACCTGTACATAGACCAGGAGGTTGTCATTTAAAAAGAACAAAGGGATACTACATAGTTTAAAATCAGGAAGAGTGTGTGTCAGAGTTGTATCCTTTCACCATACTTATTCAAGCTGTATGCTGAGCAAATAATCTGAGAAGCTGGACTACATGAAGAAGAACATAGCACTTGGATTAGAAGAAGACTCATTAAAAAACGCAGATATGCAAATGACAAAACATATCTTGATGAATGAGAAGAGGACTTAAAGTACTTACAGGTGAAAATCAAAGACTATAGTCTTCAGTGTGGATTACACCTCAAGATAAAGAAAACAAAAATCCTCACAACTGAACCAATGAGCAATATCGTGATAAATGGAGAAAAGGTTGAAGTTGTCAAAGATTTCATTTTTTGGAACCACAGTCAACACCCATGGAAACAGCAGTCAAAGAATCAGAGGCCCTATTGCACTGGGAAAATCTCCTGCAAAAAACCTTTGAAAAGTGTTAAAGAGTAAAGATGTCACTTTGAAAACTAAAGTGTGCTTAACCCAAGCGATGGTATTTTCATTCACTTTATATGCAGGTGAGAGCTGGACAGTGAATAAGGAAGACCAAGAATAGTTGATAACTTTAAGTTGTGGTGTTGGTGATGAATACTTTAAATACCATGGACTTCCAGAAGACACTAACAAATCTGTCCTAACAGAAGCAGCTGGAATGCTTCTTAGAATAAGACAGGCCAGACTTCGTTTCAACCACTTTTGTCATGTTGTCAGAAGGGATCAGTCCCTGGAAAAGGATATCATGATTGGTAAAGCAGATGGTCAATTAAAAAAAAAGGGAAAGACCCTCAACAAGATGGATTGACACAGTGACTGCAATGTTGGATTCAAGTACAATAAGGATAGTGAGGATGGTGCATAACTGGGCACTGTTCCGTTCTGTTATACATAGTGTCACTATGAGTAGGAGCTGACTCAATAGCACCTAACAACACCAACACAAAAACTAGAAGATAACTCCATGAAGGCAGAACTAAGTATATTTCATCCATTCCTCCATCTAGAGTTGCCAGATAAAATAAAAGACACCTAGTTAAATTCAAATATGAGATAAGTATAAATAATTATTTACTATAAGAGTTTCTCAAATATTTCATGTTTCATATTAATGAATTATTTGCATTTGTCTAAAATTTAAATGTAACTTGACACACTGTATTTTTATATGTGAAGTCTGGCAATCATTTTTACATTTCCAGTGTTGAAAACAGTAACTGGCATAGATTAAACATGCTAATTGAATAAAAGAATAAGTGATATGGTCAGCAATGGTACAGCATTAATAGAATGTTCTTGGGAGAAGCTTATGTGTATCTCCATAGGTTTAGAGGAGTATGTGAACCAAGAAACAGGAAATCAATTGTCTCTTGCTGTGAAAAATCTGAAGATTAAAGATCTACAGAGTAAAAAGAGGATTAGTAGTTAGATAAACTGCACTTTTCCCACCTGATAGGGCAAGTGCATAAGGGTTTCCCAGGGAAACTAGACTGGCACAAATAATCTTGAAGATACTTTGGCCAAGAGGATTTATCATCTGGTATAGTGGCATAGTGCCTAAGGCATTTGCCTGCCAACCAGAAGGCTGGTGGTTCAAACCCATCAGTCACTTCTTGGAAGGAAGGTTGGGCAATCTACTTCTGTAGCGATACTACCTCAGAAACCCAAGGAGGGGTCACTGTGAGTCAGATCCAACTCCATGGCAGTGTGTTTGGTTTGGTTTGTATAGTAACAGGACCCCAGTAATTAAAGTTTATAGCTGAGCCACTAAGAAAAAGATTTGAGATTTCATTTGTAGGAAGGCATTTTACAGAGAGACAACATCCAAGGCAGGAAGCTTTAAATTTTCCTGACTTTCATTGAATAGCCAGAATTTAAAAAGTTTACCATGACATTGAATGGGAATGGCTGAATTATAACAATACCATTCATTTAAACATTTTCTGTCTTCCTGTAAACCTTTTTGGCCATATGCGAAATCTAGATATAGGAAGCAAAAGGAAGAGAAAGTCAAGGAAGAGTTCAAGAAGAGATTATGTGCTCATCTCCACTTTGTGAAATTCTGAATGGAAGTCAAGGTAAAAGTAATAGGAGAGGAAAGCATGGTAAATTTTATGTAAAACTAAAATTATAAATAGATTGGATTATGGCACATGTGGAATTGAGTCAAAATCTCCAAAATATGAGACAATTATTATATAAAATTATTAAGTAAAACTATTATTATAGCTTAAAGTGGTTCAAAACATATGGAAATTTGACAAGGTTTTAATAAAAGGATGAAGAAGTAAGAATTTGATTGTAGGAAAACCTAAAGCCATGTCATATAGTCTATTAAATTGAACCCATTCACTACTAGATAATAACTTTTTGAATGATTTGAAAAAGCAAGGGTGAAGTAAAAGTAAGAGTAATAAAAATTGAAAGATAAATGGAAAGAAACTTGGGATGAACATATTTGTTGAAGGAAGGTAAAATGCAATTCAAACATATCTCACACACTAGAGCAAAAGATGAACAAAAAATCACTTTAGAATTTAAGACATTTAAATATAATTATAATTTAGATTAATTGTCCTCACAGGGCAGTTTAAGTGACATGTACTTATTACAGTTTAAGGAAACAAAAAATGAGATATCATGAAAATATACATAGTTAATTGTTAAATGATGTGTACAGAAAATGGATATATATGGGAAGGACATAGAAGTTTCACTAGGGTAAATAAGGAATATTATGAGGATGTGAGGTTTTAGTTTCATAATTAGTAAAACAAATTATTTTTATTGATGGAACAGAGAGCAATCACATTTTAGGCACTCAAAATGAGTAAAAGAAAAAGGGTAAATATTAAAAGACAACGAGATTACTCCAGCTTTAGTAGAACAACAAATTAGATAATCTGAAAAGTTGTCCTCTTTAAAAAAAATCTAAATGGTGAATAAATTGCAACAAATATATCTTAAATGCATCATTGAACCTTCAAGAAAATAGAGAAAATCACCAAGGGCCAAATATTTTATGAGCTGTAAAATAGTACAAAGGAAAAAGATAAAGATGCCTACTATAATTCAACATTTTATGGAAAATTATTACTAGTCCAGAAAGGAAAGTAATATGTTATGTAACATACACACACACACACACACACATACACATATATAGAGAGACAGAGAAAGACAAGATTTTAGTAAAAGAATGCATGAAGAATGTGTATATATACATATATGTGTGTTGTTGTTGTTGTTGTTATTTGCCCTCGAGTTGGACCCAACTCATAGCGATCCCTCCTTGGGTTTTCGAGGCAGTATCACTACGGAAGTAGATTACCCCATCTTCATTCCGAGGAGTGGCTGGTGGGTTTGAATCACAAGCCTTCTGGTTAGCAGTCAAGTACCTTAGGCACTATGCTACCAGAGCTATATATGTAAACCAAACTCACTGCCATCGAGTTGATCATAGCGACCCCTCCTTGGGTTTCCAAGGCAGTCTCTCTACAGAAGTGGATTTCTCAATCTTCCTTCAGATGAGTGGCTGGTGGGTTTGAACTAACAGCCTTCTGGTTAGCAGTCAAATGCCTGAGGCACTATACCACCAGATATATTTTTTTTTTCATTGTACTAATTATTTTAATTAATTTTGAAAACCCATATATCTATGAAAGAAGTTTTTGTGATGCAGTGCCTAAGGCATTTGACTGCTAACCAAAGAGCTCACAGTTCAAACCCACCAGCTGATCCACAGAAGGAAGATGGGGGCAATCTACTTCCATCAAGATTCTTTACCTTGGAAACCCAACAGGGGTCTCTAGGAGTCAGAATGGACTGAATGGTGGTCAGTGTGATTTGGTCATAGATCTGTGAACAATTGGCTTTTAACAAGGGTGTCAAGTACATTCAGTGGGAAAAGAAGAGTCATTCAACATATGGTGCAAGGATGACTGTACTTCAACATGCAAAATAATAAAGTTGGATCTTTACCTCACACAGTGTATGAAAATCAACACAAACTAGATTAAGTATAAGAGCTTAAATTGAAAAACTCTCGGAATAAGGCATGGAGGTAGATACTCATGACCTTAGACTTTCTCAACATTAAAAAATTTCATATGTTAAAATACAATGCCAAATGGGGAAAAATAGCCTACAAATTGTGAGAAAATATTTGCAAATCATCTCCTCATAAGGATTTAATATCTAGAATTAAAGAACTTCTTCAACCAAAACATAAACAAAAAATTAAAAATGGGTGAAATACTTAAATAGATAATTCTCCAAAGAACATATGCAAATAGCCAGAACTCACTTGAAAAAATTTGGAAAGTCATTAGTCTTTACGCACTGCCATCGAGTCATATCTGACTCATAGTGACCCCTCCTTGAGTTTCTGAGGCAGTATCACTATGGAAATAGATTGCCCATCTTCCTTCCGAGGAGTAGCTGGTGGGTTTGTACCACCAGGCTGCTGGTTAGCAGTCAAATACCTTAGGCACTTAGGGAAGTGAAAAGTCAATCAGAAAGAGATACTCCTTGATACCCATGAGGATGTCTATTGTTAAAAGGTGACAACAATAAATAAATACATGAATAGAAAATAACAATTGCTAACAAAGAGATGAAGAAATTGAAACTCTAGTGCATTGTTGGTGGAGATGTAAAATGGTGCAGCAACTGCATAAAACAGTTAGGCAGTTCTTCAAAAAGTTAAACATAGAATTACCAGATGACCATTGAATCCCACTCATAGGTATATAAATTAAAAAATTGAAAAGAAGGACTCAAACAGACACATGTATATGAATATTCATTTTAGTATTATTAACAGTAGCCAAAAAGTAGAAACAACTCAAATATCCATCAACAGATAAATGGATAAACAAAATGTGGTATATACCTACTACAGTGAAATATTTTCAGCCATAAAAAGGAATGGAGATTTGAGACATGCTACAACATGAATGAACTAGAAAGCACTATGCTAAGCAAAATAAGCCTGGTACAAAAAAACAAATATTGTATCATTTTAGTTATATGAAATATCAGAATAGGCAAATTCGTAGAGATAAAAAATAGACTGAAACTTCCTGGGAGCTTAGAGCAGTAGTTATTGCTTGATGGGTGTAGGGTTTCTGTTTCAGGTGATGAAGGGTTTTGGAAATGGATAGTGGTTGTGGTTGTTCGGTATTGCAAATGTAATTACTACCACTGAGTTGTACACCTAAAGGCGCTTAAAATGGTAAATTTTTATATCACATATATTTTACCACAATTTAAAAAATATTCATTGTAAAAATTTGTAAGTTTATGTTAAGCTTTATATAAAAAGCAGTAGCCCCTCCCCCAAAAAATGTGAAGATTAATATCATCAAATACTATCTATCAGCTTTTAAGAATTATTTTACACCTAAAGAAACTCTGGTAGCATAGTGACTAAGGCACTTGACTGCTAACCAGAAGGCTGGCGGTTCAAACTCACCAGCCACTCCTCAGGAAGGTTGGGCAATCTACTTCCATAGTGATACAGCCTTGGAAACCCAAGGAGGGGTCGCTATGAGTCGGGGCAGACTCAACAGCAAATAACAACAATAACAACAACATAGAAATTAAGTAAGAGGGACTCAATAGACACTTTTTCTGAAGATAAGTCTATCCATTCCCCAGCTTTGTTTTCCTCTGTTGCATATGCTGAATAAACATCTATTTTCTTCACTATTAAAAAAGGAAAGAAAGAAAGAAATTAAATAAGAGAAACAACAATACACAAGGACACAGAAAACAAAGAAGGACAGAGAACAGAAACAGAATCATGCATGCACAAAAAGTTGATATTGGGAGAGATGGCATTGTATATCTTTGGGGAAAGGATAATTTATTAAATAAATATTAGTAGAAGAAAATGTTATATGAAGAACATGAAATTGTTTTCTTACTTGACAACACTCATAAAATATAATCCTAGGTTTTCTTCTCCTGGAATGAGTGTATATGTAAAAAATAAAAAAGTTTAGACAAGAAAACAGAGGAATGTCTTCATAGCCTCAATGAGTCATAAATGTCTTAAAAAGACAAAAAACCCAGACCAGAACGGAAAAACATTCTTAAGTTCAACTACATTAAGAAATGTTAAGTCTATTCAAAGGACATGTTAAAAAGTTGAAATGTCAGTTTATAAACCAGAGAAGGTATTTGCAGTGGTAATAGGCAGTGAACAAGTACTTGTTGTTAGGTGCCATCGAGTCGTCTCTGACTCATAGCTTCCCTATGCACAGCAGAATTAACACCACCTGGTCCTGAGCCAGCTCCATGATTCTTGCTACACTTAAGCCCATTGCCGCCACCATCGTGTCAATCTACCTTGTTGAGGGCCTTCCCCTCTTTTGTTGACCCTCCACTTTACCAAGACAAAGTCCGGCCGCTCTCACCTCCAAGGAACATTCTGGCTGCACTTCCTCCAGGACAGACCTGTTAGTTCTTTTAGCAGTCCACGGTACTTTCAGCAGTCCACGGTACTTTCAGCATTCTTCGCCAACACCACAGCTCAAAAGCATCAATTCTTCTCTTGTCTTTCTTTTTCATTGTCCCGCTCTCTCATGCATATGAGGTGATTGAAAATACCATGGCTTGTGTCAGGTGCACCTGAGTCTTCAAGGAGACATCTTTGCTCTTCAGCACTTGAAAGAACTCCTTTGCAGCTGATTTGCCCAGTGCTATATGTTGTTTCATGTCCTGACTGCTGCTTCCATTGGAGTCGATTGTACCAAGCAATGTGAAGTCTTTGACAACTTTAACCTTTTCTCCATTTATCACGATGCTGCTTATAGGTCCATTTGTGAGGAGTTTTGTTTTTTTTATATTGAGATGTAGTCCATACTGCAGACTGTATTCTTCAATTTTCATCAGTAAATACTTCAAGTCATCCTCACTTTCAGCAAGCAAAGTTGTGTCATCAGCATATAGCAGGTTGTTAATGATTCTTCCTCCAATCCTGATCCCACATTCTTCCTCCCATAGTCCAGCTTTTTGAATTATTTGCTCAGCATACAGATTTAATAAGTATGGTGAAAGGATATAACCCAGATGCACTCCCTTCTTGATTTTAAACCATGCAGTGTTCCCTTTTTCTGTTTGAATGACAGCTTCCTGGTCTATCTACAAGTTCTTCATGAATACAATTAAGTGTTCTGGAATTTCCATTCTTCTCAATGTTATCCATAATTTGTTATGATCCACACAATCAAATGCTTTTGCATAGTCAATAAAACATAAGTAAACATCTTTCTGGTATTCTTTGCTTTAAGCCAAAATCCATCTGACATCAGCAATGATATCCTTTGTTCCACATCCTCTTCTGAATTCAGCCTGCACCTCTGGAATTTCTCCATCAATATACTGCTGCAACCATTTTTAAATTATCTTCAGTAATATTTTACTTGCATGCAATATTAATGATATTGTTCAATAATTTCCACATTCTGTGAGATCACCTTTCTTTGAAATGGGTACAATATGGATCTCTTCCAGTCAGTTGGCCAGGTCTTCCAAATCTCTTGGCATAACTGAGTGAGTGCCTCCAGAAAGGCATTCATATGTTGAAACATTTCAATGGGTATTCCGTCAATTGCTGGAGCCTTGTTCCTAGCCAATTCCCTCAGCACAGCTTCAACCTCTTCTCTCAGTACCATTGATTCTTGAACGTATGCCACCTCCTGAAATGGATGAACATGGACCAGTTCTTTTTGGTACAGTGATTCTGTGTATTCCTTACATCTTCTTTTGATGCTTCCTGCATCATTCAATATATTGCCCAAAGAATATTTCAATATTACAACTTGAGGCTTAAATTTTTTCCTCAGTTCTTTCAGCTTGAGAAATGCCAAGCGTGTTCTTCCCTTTTGTTTTTCTAACTCCAGATCTTTGCACATTTCATTATAGTAATTGGCTTTGTCTGCTCTAGCTGCTCTTTGAAATCTTCTGTTCAGCTCTTTTATCTTGTCATTTTTTCCATTTGCCCCCTAGAAACAGGAAAGGGAGGGACCAGGAGTGGCATCAGGGACCTCAGGAGTGGAAGGATATCCAGGTTAAAAGTGGTGAGAGGCAAAGGTAAGCCCCAAGCCCTCTAGAGCCAGAAAACAGAGGGACCAGAAGCCGGGGACCACAGAGTGGCAGGTTTCATGTAGGAATTAGGTAGGAGGACGGTGCAGAGGTTTCCAACAGCTGTTGTTGTTATATGTCGCTGAGTCAGACCTGACTCATAGCGACCCCTCTTTGGGTTTCCAAGGCAGTATCACTAGAAAGTAAATTGCCCTATCTTCCTTCCAAGGAGTGGCTGGTGGGTTTGAGCTGCCAGCATTTTGGTTAGCAGTCAAATGCCTTGGGCACTACGCTACCAGAACAAACTTTTCTGTCAGTTTGTCATCCTGTGAGGCTTAAACATTGCTGTGAGGCTTGAGGCTATGCCAACGGTGTTTCAGATGCCTGCAGAGTTGCACATGGTACAGAGGTTTCAATGCAGCTTACAGACTAAGACAGACTAAGAAGAAGGAGGAGGCCACCCACTTCTTAAAAACTGTCCAGGGAAAACCTTATGAATAGCAGAGAAACACTGTCTGATACATTACTGGGCAACTTTATGAATAGCTTGGAAACATTATCTGACACAGTGCAGGAAGACTAGCCCCTTGGGTTGGAAGGCACTCAAAATAGGACTGGGAAAGAGCTGCCTCGTCAGAGTAGAACCAATCTTAATGACATGGATAAAGTAAGTCTTTCAGGATCTCCAGGTGCTGATAGCATGACTCAAATTGAGGAGAAACAGCTGCAAACATCCATTAATAATAAGAACATGGAATGTACGAAGTATGAATCTAGGAAAATTGGAAGTTGTCAAAAATGAAATGGAATGCACAAA
>NW_006921634.1:9903351-9907731 GCF_000298275.1 Orycteropus afer afer | reverse complement strand
GCTATACACATGGACTTCGCCAGACAGTGTACACAGGAATCAAATTGACTACATAGGTGGCAAGAAGCAATGGAAAAGCTCAATATCTTCAGCCAAAACCAGGCCAGGAGCTGATTGTGTAACAGACCATCAACTGCTCATATACAAATTCAACTTGAAGTTGAAGACAATTAAAACAAGTCCACGAGAGCCAAAATATGATCTTCAATGTATCCCTCCTGAATTTAGAGACCATCTAAAGAATAGATTTGATGCATTGAACACCAATGACTGAAAACTAGAAGAATTGTGGAATGATATCAAGAGCTTCATCCACAAATAAAGCAAGAGGTCATTAAAAATATGAGAAAGAAAGAAAAGACCAAAGTGGATGTCAGAACAAGTACTTAGAATACATAAAATGTGAATAGTAATTAAGAAAAAGACACAGAAAAAACAGAATAAGCATTTTGTAGAAGTGGGGATGTAAGTGGCCAAAGAACATTTAAAAATGTGTTCAACTTTGTTATCATGAAAACAGAAAAGTAAAGTCACCATGGATATTTATAGCTGCTAAATTGGCAAAACTGGCAAAAACTTCAAAGTCTGACAATACAAGTGTTAGAAGCATATGGGGCAAAGGGATCTCAGCCATTAGTGGCAGAAGTATAATTGGCAAAAAACAGTTTGAGAAATAATTTGGCATTTCCATGAATGTTCTATAGCTACCAGCATCTCATCTACATGGATAAATTTCAAAAACATAATTTTGAGTTAAAAAAAAAAAAGCCAACGACAAAGGAATGCATATAGAATAGCCATATATAAAGTTTAAACATAAAAAAGAAGTACATATTTCAGTGATAAACATGTATATAATAAAACTATAACTAGAATCAAAGTTTAATAAACATAAAAATTAGAATGGTGCTTATCTTGGATGGAGTATAGGATATAATCACTAGGTAGATGAGATACATAAGGACCTCAAAGGTACTATTAATATAACATCTCTTCAACTGGATAGTAGGTACTCAGAAGTTTGATGTATTATTGTTTATATCTGATATATGCTTATAATATTATTATTATTATATAACAAAACACTGATTTTATAGTCATGGCCAAGTGCCTTATATGAAACATATGAAAAGAATGCAAGCCCCTATAGGTGAATCAAGGATCCCTGGTGGTGCAGTGGTTAAGAGCACAGCTGCTAGCTGAAGAGTTGACAGTTCACAATTAACTAGCTGTTCTGTGGGAGAAAGAGGTGGCAGTCTGCTTCCATAAAGATTTACAGTCTTGGAAAATCTATAGGACATTCGTACCCTTTCCTATAGATCTGCTATGAGTTGGAATCTACTTGATAGTAATTGCTATAAGTGAATCACAGCTCAGATCATTAGAATTTTGGAGAAAATCTCTGCCATCCTATCAAAATAATTAGCCTCCTTTTGAGAAATACCTTATGTCATTCTACTGTATCTTATTAGTACTTGAACATTTAATCATGACTCACCAAGTTACCATGTGATCTAAGCAGCTTTTCATGAACTGGGTAGGTAGGTATTGTTTGACCCATCAAGCCAAAGTTGAACATCCAAAACAGCTCTGCATAATCAAATGGAAATGGTATATATGGTATCAGGCTCAAGCAGACCCTAAACATACTAGTAAATTACAAGAGGAAGTGGCCTACATGTTCATGATCCCCACTCCACTACAAAATATTTTCTCCACCAAGCCACAGACATGGTCACACACATAGTCACATATGATTAGTCAACTGAAGAAGACTTGAGCCTGATTTATGCGTAGTTTTGTATGGTATGCAGGCATCATCTGAAAGGGAACTGTTGCAGCACTACAGGCCCTTTCTGGGGCATTTTTTTTTTGCTTAGAAGGAGAAGTGCCCAGAAGTGTAAGTGTATGCCTATTTATGGTCTATGGTCAATGGTTTGGTTGGATGGTCAGGGACGTGCAAAGAACATGATTAGAAAACTGGAAACTAGGAGTTCTGGGGAAAAGGATGTGAAGTCTAAATGGGTAAAAAGCATGACAGTATCTGTGTCCCAAGGAAGGGTTTTAATAACTACATAGATAAGATGACCCATTATGAGTACCAGTCAGCTTTTTGTTCATCAGTAACTCCTATCATTTCATAATGTGTCATGAAAAAATTGCCACAATGGCAGGAATAGAGGTCAGGCATAGTTTTAGAAATACGGACTTTCATTCCATGTTTCATTCTGAGGCCACCCTGGCTACAGTAACTGCTAAATGCCCAATATGCCAGCAGCTGAGAATAACAATGAATCCTTAAACTCGATCAGACCATAAAGACGTCAGTAAGATCCAATCTAGTGGGTAGCTAAGGCCATATCTGGAAATGGTGCAGGATTCCACATATAAAACTTAAGCTATGAAAAATCAGAACATGTTAAAAGTATTTGGTAAATGTATAAATACCCAAAGAACAGGTTTCAAAGGAAAATATTGCATGAATAAGGTCAATTTTGTGCCTTTGTTGGGATAAAAGTTTTAAGAAAGACTCAGCAAATCTACCTATGACTCAAGTTGACTCAATATGGAATAGATAGCCTATGAACTATAACCAGTTTTTGTTCTATAGTCTTCAGCTAACAAATTAAACTTTTAGAGAATATGTTCTTTTAAGTACTATGAAGATCAAATTCTCTAATATGAACTATAACCAGTTTTTGTTCTAAAACACTATACTAACTTCCAAAACTCTTCTGTCAGTAATGTCAGTCCTCCTCAGATGATAAATCAGTTCCATCAGAAGTGATAAGCAATTAAATAAAATGGTGATGATGTAAATTATATATATATATATATATATATATATATATATATATAGTCTTAACCTTAGGAAATTTTTTTGTATGGTTATTCAATTGTTTATTTTGTTAACTTAAATAATATGGCACATTAATCAATCTGAAGTAGCTCTGGTTACACTGTGGTTAAAGGATGCAGCTGCTAACCAGAAGGTCAGTTACTTGAACACACAAGCTGCTCTCTGGGAGAAAGATGGGGCAGTCTGCTTCCTCAAAGATTTACAGCTTTGGAAAACCTATGGGATAGTTGTATTCTGACCTATAGAATGGTTATGAGTCTAAATTGACTCAATGGCAGTGGGTTTGGTTTGGTGTTTTTGGTTAATGAATTTGACAATTGGAAATACGTCATCAATTTTAGGGTGTGTGGTCAGGAGTAAGATATTGGAGAATTTGATCTTCATAGTACTTAAAAGAACCTATTCTCTAAAAGTTTAATTTGTTAGCTGAAAAAAATTGGTTAACTAAGGTTTTGTTTGTCAGTGTTGTAAATCAGTCTACAAAGTAGTTGAAAGGTTTTTAAAACAAAATAAAAATGAAATATATAAGTAGTCTTCAAATGTGTGAATTTAACTCAATTTTGAATAAGAATAGTTTTCAATGAAAGTTTAATCTATTAAGCTGTATTTATGTGATTGTTCATATATCTGATGAAAATTACTTGATTGATGATAATGTTAAATTGATTTATAGGCTTAAGATCCAGACTGATAATGTGCAATTTTAATAATACAGATGTTAATTTAAAATTGACATGATTGGAAGTAGTCTTGGTCACACACAAATATATCCTTGGACTTCAAAATAAAGGGAAAAAACATTATCAGGAAGTCAAGAGAAATTGCAAAAATGCAAGGCAAATAAAAGAGAAAAGAAATAATTTGAAATGGATGATGCTAGGATTTGAGGAGTATTTCCAAAATAACACAATGTGTTCAGCGTAAGTTGTATAACAAACATCCTCAGATTCCGATTCAGCACATCCCCCTATAACTTTTTGACTACGAGTATTTTACTCTTAATTAACGTTATCAGGTCATATATGCTACTTCACATACTACTTTCCTCCCACAAGTTTTCTGTCAATACTCAATCGTATGATGCCTGCAAAGCACAAAGAGTGTGTGCACAATGCCTGACACAGAGCATGTATTTTATAAGTGTTAGTGATAATCACTATTGCTACTACTCAAAGAAGTTAATTATTGCAACTCAGTTAAACACTTGGTCGGTTCAGGCAGAAATAAGATGAAATTAGGCATCTGTTGATATCACACTAGAGTTTTAAAGAGTTGATGCTTATTCAAACACTTTGAACTTAGGTACAGAGTAATAAATTCACAAAATGAGAATTTCTATACAAATAAGAAGAACCTGACCTATGTGTCATGTCTGTTATGTCTAAATAAATGCTATGTTCTAGTTTAAATTGGTGAACAAATATTAAAAGTAATGTGTTGATTGGGAGCTCTGGTAGCATAGTGGCTAAGGCACTTGACTGCTAACCAGAAGGCTGGCGGTTCAAACCCACCAGCCACTC
>NW_006921634.1:9895410-9903251 GCF_000298275.1 Orycteropus afer afer | reverse complement strand
TAGTGATACTGCCTCGGAAACCCAAGGAGGGGTCGCTATGAGTCAGGGCTGACTCGACGGCACATAACAACAACAACAACAACAATGTGTTGATTGCCTTTATATTGGATTCTTATTATAATATTTTTTCTCTGTTTGAAAGATGCAGAAAGTAAGGCACAGACAAGTAAGTTAACTTACCTAAAGTTCTGTAGTTAGTAAGTGGGAGGGACATCTTACAAGGGCATCTTTCTCCCAAACCAGATATTATTCCTCCATGCTTCCTCTGAAATGTATTATAGTAGAACACGTATTTTTATCTTTTCTAATCAGTTGTAATGTTACCATGATCAGAAATAATCTTTTCCATCTTCATAATCCCTACTTTACTTAATATACTGTTCAGCCATATATATTTGATATAAAGGCAGAAATCAGTTGAAGGCTATCTTTTTTATGTTTTTTGTTTTTTTTCTGCTGACAAACAAGGACAAGGAGATGTCACTGTCCACTCTCCAAATTTATGAATATTGAGAAGTGATTGCAACAACACCACAATTTGACACATAATTTCAGCGTCTGCTTACCAGCCTGGTGGATGCTGAGAAGCACTGGAGTTGCAGTGGCAGCATGAGTCAGCATTCCAGTGTTCAGGAAGTTGCAGCAGTGACCACCTGCTCCTAGCATTCTGCTATATAATTGTTAGCTATATAGCTTTGCAGCATTATGCAGTTTATTCCTAAGTACAGTCATATTTATGGATCATATAACACATAAATCTATATATCATGGCTTTTGAAATCTTTCTTTCTCCAGAATATCTTATCTTTCATGTAATACCCTCAAATGTTGCATTAAATTAAATATTTCCATAAACTCAAAAATTTCCAAAAATTGTTTCTTACAATAATGAAAAATCAAAATTAAAATCACCTAATATCCATCTATAGGTAATAATTATTCAATCCAAGTTACATCATAGAGATAGAACACTCCACAGTAACTTGAAAAAAAGAAAAGTTTATGGAAATGTATAATAAAATGTATTGTTATAATGGAAAATAGAAAATCCAGTTTAAAAATACGTATGTGAACACATGCACATAAAAATGAAGTAAAACGTATGTGTAAGGAAATTACATTATATTAAAAAATGTTAATAGATAATATAAAAATTATCTGATTTTTAAAATTAACAATACTGTGGCAGTTAAGGTTATGTGTCAGCTTGGCTGGGCCTGGTTTTGAGTGGCTGGGCAGCTGGTTGAAGTTATTCTCCAAGATGAGACTGGTAATCAACTCCATGGTAGAATCTGCCACAAGCAGCTGAATAGCTGCTTTAGGGATGTGGTCTGTTTCCGGTATATAAGGAGAAGTTTTGGAAATGGTCTGCAGCTTCTTGGCACACCTGGACCCTGCACATAGCTGAGTCTTCATTTAGCAGCCTGCCATGTTTTCCTGTCGATCCTAGGACTGTCTCTGGACTTGAACTAGTGGCCTACCATGTTGTTTGGTAATGTTGGAACTGTGCCATTTTATTTGTCGACCTTGAGTTTGTCAGTCTCAGTAGTCAGCAGCTGCCTGAGTTAAGAAAAGCCTCCAGCTTCAGTGGGCCAGGAGCAAGAGGCAGAGCTGAAGCCCAAGGTTGAGGGGCTTTCACCTAGCCTCTAGAGCTGGCACTTTGAACTTGGACTTCTAGCCTCCTAAACTGTAAAAGAATAAATCCCTGTTTGTTCAAACCATCCATTTGTAGTATTTTCTGTTAGAGCGGCACTAGAGGTAACCAAAACATCTGCTGGTGAAGAATTAATTTTATAGTAGAAAAATTAAACTTAAAAACACTCAAAATAGATTTTTTTCAATTTCTAGAAATGTGAAGCTACATCAAGAACAAAATAGAAAATTTGTAGGATACACAATTTTAATCATAATTCCAAATTCCAGCCTTTTTAAAATATTTAATGTCACTTTCATAATGACCTCAAATAATATAGTTTCCTTTCCTGGGTCTTTAAATGGTTCGATGATTTTTAGTGAAAGATAAACAAAAAATAACTGTCACTTTATTCTTCTGCCTCCATCTACCCTTTCCCCTTTTCTGTATTATTTTTCTATAGTATAAGGCATATTTAGGTTTTAGCCACATATTCCCTCACTCAAATGTCAGCTAGTGGCTATCCTAACCTGATAAATGACAAATTTATAAATTATAATTTTACTCCTTACTTCTCACATCTTGTATTTCTTTCTAAGTGAACACTTCTTATTTTTTGGCATGCAGAGTTCCCATGTCCTCTTTTGAAACCTTAGTCCTTCTCAATCCACACTGAGATGTTGGAGACTGTATTTTTTCAAATAGGCTTATCAAGGAATATTTAATTCCAAATCTCTCTCTGCATAAGAGATATTCTCCTTCCAACAAATAAAAATATAAAATGTCTTCTAATTTCTTATGTATATAATTTCACATGAAATTTTTCATGTAGTTTTCTTACTTGTACTGTTTTTATGTATGTACATATTTAAAAAGTGCATAAGTACTTGAATATAAGTACTTACATACTTTAAAAAAAAATACTTACTTACACATGTCACACATGCTTTGGTCATGCTGTCAGAAGGGACTGGTCCCTGGAGAAAGCTATCATGCTTGGTAAAGTAGAGGGTCGGCAAAAAAGGGAAAGACACTCAACAAGATGGATTGACAGACACAGTGGCTGCAACATGGCTCAAGGATAGCATGGATTGTGAAGACAGCACAGGACGGGGCAATATTTCATTCTGTCTTACAAAGGGTCACTAAGAGTTGGAGCTGACTTGATGGCACCTAACATTCTTCTTTAATTTTAAAAAAAATATATGCACTGAATGAAAAAAATGAGCAGCAATCTCTAAAAACAGTACTCTGAGGCCTGTGAGAAAATGTGTCTTTTCCTGTATTGCTCTAGTGGTTGTTGTTTTGTTGTTAGTTGCCATGAGTCCATTACATCTCATGGTAACCCCATGTGTGAAAAATACAACTTCTCCACAAGGTTTTTAAGGGTGTGACCTTTCAGAAGCACATCATCAGACCTGTCTTGTGAAGTGCTTATTGGTGGGTTTGAACCACCAATCTGGTAGAGGCCATTAATTTCATTGCACTCTATATTTCATTGCACAATATTCATCACTGAAGTTTTCCTATTTTCAGAAATAAGGCTTCAGAAGTATATTGATATTTGAATTTGGCCACATGTTATATATGACTTTCCCAAGAATCTCAGAGGCAAGAAAATGAAAGGCTCTTTCTTTCTTTTTTGTGATATGGAACAAAAAGAATTAATGGAAAATTATGAAGATCAGGTTCCCAAGAACATCTACAGCACAACGAGAGAGAAATTGCTGCCAGATACAAGATACCCTGAGTTTTCTGGCAATTTTCACTGATAATACATAACAAAGGTAATATGGAACTCTTGTTTTTTGTTTTTGTTTGAATACAGGTAACTATAGAATGGATATTGTCCAATAGAGTAGTGGAAGTTGACCTTCTGAATTGCAATATATTCAAAATACAAAGTGGCCACAACAGTGGGCTCAAGTATACCCATGATCATGAAAATGATGCAGGATGAGGCAATATTTTGTTGTGTTGCACATGGGGTTGTCCTTAGTAGGAGACTACTTGATGGCAGCTAACAGCAACAACAATAGGATTACCAGATTGTAGAATTTGTCAGACCATTGGGCTAGAGGATAGTACTAACTTTTCTTTTTCTATGTCTGTCCCTCAACTCTATCTGTCCCAGTATCATCAATATTCTAAAAGGTATTCTTAGAAGCCGCTGTTTGTTATCATTCTACTTCAGATTCAATGAAACAATGAGATAAATTAAAATCTAATTTAGTACAGTTGGTGGAAAGAGAAATTAATAGGTTCTTAACTTTTATATTCTAAAAAGATTTCCCACAAGAAATAATTAAAAGTCTATGCACTGAATCATTTAAAATGGAGATGGGCAATAGAAAGTGGATGGGTATGCATTGTGATCTAAATGTTTTTCTGTACTTCTCTATAGTATGAGGCATAATTATGTTCTAGTCACATATTTACTCATAATGTCGGTTAATGGCTAGCCTAATAAAACAATAACCTAATGAATTATAAATTATTTCTACTTTGTAAGACTCCTCCACTTCTTGATATTTGATATCTTTAAAAATTAATAACTACAACAGTTGAATTCATAGATGGTAACAAGCACATAATATTTAGTCTGAAAGTTATTTTCAAATATCAAGTTAGAATATAATGTAAAATAAGTAAGGGGTTTCCACAAAAGATGACAGAGTTAGTAAACATTTACATAACTACTCTCCTTGAAGTCACTTGAAATGAAAAAAGTAAATAAATGCAAAAAAAAAAAAAAAAGTAATGAAATACAGAATGTTTCCTAACATATGCTTGCAAATTCAAGGATGACTACTGTTTACAATAGAATTATAAACACTGGACAGTGTCCAATTGTATGACAATATTGGAAGGTGATGTACATTTCTTTTGATTAAGAGGATAGGATTATGCACAAAAATTGAGAAGAAATTGAAAGGGCCCTACTGAAAAAGCAAACAAATAAAAGGGGAAAAAATCTTATTTGAGAAGATGAGAGCTCAAATATGGGTGGGACCCAGGAACCATAACAAAAATCTTTACCTGTTTGAGTGTCTGTAAATTAAAATATCTTAATGAACCCAAAAGTTTTCTATTGATCTCACCCATCCCCTAACCCAAAAGATGAAAGCTGTGGAGTTGAACCTGGACCAGATATGAAACTGAAAATAAGAGCTTGAGGAGCTATAATTAGCTGTTGAATTGCCACCAGGATGGTGAAAGCAAAAGTTCTTTATGTCCACTGACTTCTCACTAATGTTTGTGAATACATGTGCAGACACCATACTAGTTGCCCTTCAGTTGATTCTGCCCCACAACAACCCTATAGGACAGAGTAGTACTGCCCCATAGGGTTACCAAGGCTGTAATCTTTATGAAAGCAGACTCCCACAACTTTCTCCCACAGAATGGCTGGTAAGTTTGAACTGTCGACCTTTTAATTAGCAGCTGAGCACTTATCCAGTGCATCATAGGGTTCCTTCTGTTAAGATTACAGCCAAGAACTCTGTGAAGCAGTCCTACTCTGTAACACAAGGGGTGGCCATGAGTCAGAATCTTCTAGATGGCAGCTGACAAGAACAATATAATAACTATAAAATACTGACGAAAATATTACATACTTACAAAAAGGGCAAGGAGCCAACATCTTCTGACCTCCTCTAACTTCACAAGAGGGAGACAGAATCACCATCAGCAACCCAAGGCTTATTCCTATGAAGCCAGACATGCCACCACCCCCCAGTCTTTTTAGAAACTCTGACACCATCCCTCCCTCCCACTGCACTCACTACTTGGCTGCTCGGTTCAATAATTTGTTGCAATGGTCACATAGAACTCACAGACAATACTCATAATTATGGGGTTTATTAGGGAAGTAACAGGCTAAAATTCAGGTTCAGGATCACTCTCAGCATATAATTCTTGGATCAGGACAGTCTCCTCTCTGCCATGTCCTCAGGCGTGCCTCTCTGGACCTTGGCCTGTCAGCCTGGCCTCTGCTCTGCTCCAGCAAGTGTCACACGGCTTTTGCTGCTCTGTCAATACGTACACTCACGTGTATCCCACTCCACCAGCAAGCCTCCTGCCTAAAAGCACCGAGCCTCCTCGTTGCATGGGCCGGCAAGCCCAATGCTCTGTCTTGTGCCCCTCGCTTCCTTAGCCAGTCGTCTCAACCAGTCATCTCTAATAAGGAGGTCCAGCACAGAGATCTCAGGTCCAAAGACATGCTCCATTCCAACTCTGGCTCTCCTCTCTTGATGGCAGTGAGATCCTCTCTTCTGTCTCAAGGAGGGCTCATTTTAAGCCCAGCAGCATAGGAAAACTAACAGATCATCACATTAGAGTTCCATACACCTTATTTGTATGGTTTCAGCCAGTTATCTGGTGGAAGTCACAAAGACTAGTAGAAAAGCCGTACCAAGTTATTCATTGTACCAGAGTATTTAAACCTTTAGGCCATAGTCAAACTGAATAATATTCTTCAGTTAAAGAAAGTTATTGCAAAATAAGAAAAACCTAAAATTTATATATTAGTAAAGAGAAAATTAATAAAACTGATAAATAAATCAAAGAACATATTCCTTGAATAAGAAAATTAATATGTAAGAAATACAAATCCAAAGTTATTTTGATGAAGAAAGAGGAAAAGCATAAATACACAAAATTCATCATGACATAAGAGAAAAATCACAGATACAAAAGATTTTTTATAACTATAAATATGTTATTAATTTTATGCATTTAAGACTAAGAGGAATATCCTACTAGTAAGTTGCAGCTTCCTTGAGTTGCTGAAGCCATTTAAATTATTTTGAATATAAATAAATATTTTAGTTAATATATATTTAACATACTCTATAAATGAATATAAATAGAGGTAGAGATGATTGAAACTCAGAATCTCACGAGATTCTATCAGCCACAAGGCCTGCATCTCCTCCACCAAAGATGGTAAGCAGTGTCTTGATCTAAACAAAATTCAAGGAAAGTTTAAGACTTTTTAAAGTAACATTCTGTCCTGTTACCAATATTATCAACAAGGGCTAAAATGTGGCTCACAAAAATATTAGTAACAACTATTGTTATGGATTGATTTTTACCACTTCCAAAATATGTGTTGGAAACCTAATCCTTTTTCCTATAGGATACTTTGGAGGGAGCACAACTCAGCCAACACCTTTGATTTCAGATCATGTTTAGAAATAGCGTTCCCATTCATGTTATGTTAATGAAGTCGCTGACTTGTGATACTTGTGTCATAAGAGCACTAAGCAACTAGACAATTATCTTGGGTAATGGGTAATTGAGGTTTTGACACATTGTTTTGTTTTACTACACAAGTGTTAATTATTTTCATATCTAAAAATAAAAGTATTTTTATTATTGAAAAAAAAATAAGAAATCCTGAAAAAAATTAAGAAACAACAAAATAGACAGGAATTACTATGGGCAAGAATTGCTAACTTTTTTCTCTTTTATTGTAGTTTATGCTTGTTACTGTTTAGGGTACTATGGAGGCTTTCTGGTTTTATTGGAACTTATAATAAACTTTTTCGAAACATCAAACTAAAAATTTGCCCAAAATTTTTGTAAAATTCTGTGTGGTAGTAATGAGGAGTGCTTACTGATATTCAGGTTTTTTCCTTAAAAACATGGTGGAATTTTACCTCCACATTTAATAATAGGTATATGAATGGATTTGGGCAATGGGAAGGAAGCAGTTACATGCATACCTTCTGGGTAGAAGTCTTTGAGTCTGTACTTTTATAAATGCTCCCTAGAATCAAACCAAACTGGCTACCATCGAGATGATTCTGACTCATAGCAATCCCCATTGAGTAAATCTTTACAGAAGTAGATTGCCCCATCTTCCTTCCATGGAGTGGCTGGTGGGTATGAACTGCCAACATTTTGGTTAGCAGTCAAACACCTTAAGCAGTGCACCACAAGAGCTCCCTAAGCTCCCCATTATCTCCTGTCACTATAAGAGTGTTCTTCCACATAGTGGAGGGTCAATCAGTGTATATCCTTGAAGGTGATTATGTACAGTGTGTTAATTTCCTCGTGTTTCAACAACAAACTTCTGCAAACTTGGTAACTTAAAACTACAGAAATTTGGAGGCGGGGCAAGATGGCGGACTAGGCAGAAGGATTGCACAGACCCTCTTCAACAAAGAAAAGGGAAACCAATTAACACAGACACAGAAGATAA
>NW_006921634.1:9861363-9874178 GCF_000298275.1 Orycteropus afer afer | reverse complement strand
AATTGTGGGGAGGAAGTGGGAGGGGAGCTGTTGCATTGTGGTAAACTGTGGTCAATGACATGAGACAAAGTATATGTGAACTGCTGTATGGAAAGTGAACTTGCTCTGTCAATCTTCACTCAAATCACAATAAATTTAAATAAATAAATGATGCTGCTTCAGAGGAGGGCATAAGTTAACTATGCAAAATAATAATTGCATTTCTGTCATTAATTTTTACATCACATATTAAATACACTTGGCATCATTAAAATTAATGTCATATAAAGGAAAATTACTGAGTTTTTCTTCCAATATTGAACCAGTTTGACTATTTTAGCTTGCTTAACCAATAAATTAATTAATTAAATGGCATATGAATGGGTACATGTGTATGTATGTGGGGGAATTTTGGTGTAAAGTGAGGGAAAACATATTAGTATCTATTTAGTATTCAGTGAGTGGCCAACATTGTTAAAGACCCTTCTCACATATTTTATCTCATTTAGCCTTCCTCATACAGATGATAGGTATATATCATTATCCTCATCTTATACATGATAAAACTACATCTCAAAGAGTTTAAATACTTTGGCCAAGGCAATAAAGCCAGCAAGAAGCAGTCTGAATTCTGATCTAAGATTACTGATTAAGAAAGATAATTTTCTTTCCACTACCGTACATTAATAGATTGAACTAATTTGCTGTAATTGTTCAAAGACTCAGAGAGTAGTAAAACATTTTTAAACAGAGAGATTTACTTATAGACACATTTAGAGCAGATAGCTCATATCAGAAGCTACCTTTGCAAAAGCACTGTCCTTTGCAAGAACAACTTTGGCTTACAAAAGAGTGATATTTTCCTTTAAACAAGAAAGACAACTGGCAAACGGAAAAGCATCAATTGATTTTAAGCATAGAGACCTATTACAAAAAGGAAGAATACAATAGTAGCAAAAATATAAATCCACTTTAATTATTGGTAATAATGTACTAGGCTAAACAGTCTATTCCTACTAAAATTTTGTCTTAAGGCTCATTTCAATATTTCACTAACAGGAATGCACCACTGAAGATCCAATATGATTGTGAAAATTTGGTAAAAATAGATCACAATATTTAACAGCTCTCTTTGCAATTGTCTATAAACAACCATCTAATTCAAGTTACGTTTAATCTTGCCTGCCTGAATCAGGTAATGTGTAGGAGCAAACAAAATTTTTACAATTATTAAGTGACAGAAAGCCATAAGCTCTAGTTTATGTCTCTGGTTATGATTTAAATAGATGGTATATATGACTATAAGCATATATGTAGGAGTTTGGTGGCATAGCGGTTAAGGCATTTGGTTTTTAACCAAAATGTCAGCAGTTTGAACCCACTAGCCATTCCATGAGAGAAAGATGAAGAAACCTGCTTCCAAAAAAGTTGTAGTCTTGGAAACCCAATGGGCTCACTATGAGTGGTAATTGACTCAACGGCAGTGAGCTTGTACAAAGCCTATTTGTATATATTTATATATACTTATTTTTAGGTATTTTGAGTCAGCTCTGACTCATAGTAACAACAGAACGAAGTACTGCCTGGTCCTGTGCCATCCTCATACTTGTTATACCTGAGCCCATCACTGCAGCCACTGTATCAATCACCATCTTGTTGAGGGTCTTCCCCTTTTTCACTTACCCTATACTTTACCAAGCATGATATCCTTCTTCAGGGAATGGTCCCTTCTGACAACTTGACCAAAGTAGGTGAGATAAAGTCTGCCCACTCTCACTTCAAAGGAGCATTCCAGCTGTACCTCCTCAGGACAGATTTGTTTGTTCTTCTGGCAGTCCATGATATTTTCAGTATTCTTCACCAACACCACAATCCAAAGGCATCAACTCTTCTTCAGTCTTCCATATTCATTATCCAGCTTTCATATGCATGTGAGGTGATTAAAAATACCATGGCTTGGGTTAGGCACACCTTAGTCTTCAAACTGACATCTTTGCTTGTGTGTGTGTATATGTGTGTGTGTATATTTTAGAAGGTAAATCCACTTATCCTTCCAAAAAAATAACTCTTTTCATAATTACATCTCAAACATTTATAAGGTAATGTTTCACTTCTTTTTTTCCTTTTTGTTAAGTCTGGAAACAGCAAATAAATAATGCTAGCTCACTACTGTTGAGTCAGTTCAACTCATAGTGACCCCTCCTTGGGTTTCTGAGGCAGTATCTCTACAGAAGTAGATTGCCCAATCTTCTTTATGAGGAGTGGCTGGTGGGTTTCAACCACCATCCTTCTGGTTAGCAGTCAAATGCCTTAGGCACTACACCACCAGAGCTCCTTAAATGATGAACACCAAGTGCTTGAGACTAAAAAAACACAAAGAATCCATCAATAATGTTTGCAATATAGAGCAAAAACAGTGAGTGGGCTTTTTATTGTTGTTGTTGTTATTATTTTGTAGTGGGAAAAAAAAATTCAAAATGATTCACCCATTTTTATGTCATCAGCTTACCTATTAAGAAGTGGTTTGTGAAATCTTACAAAAATCATAAATGAAGAATCATTTCTGTTCTCATTTATTCTGTTTGCTAGCTGTGTTTGTCCCATTTGACCATTACTTACAATTTTACAATTTTTAGCTTCTGTGTTTTAAAATTAACCTTAACATAAAAGCAATTCTGTTATGGTTTCAAATGTTTTTCAATATTTCAATTTTCCTTGATTATTTCAGTTCTATTTCAAAGTCAATTTACTCACTTTATTCTTTTACTTGAGTTGCCATAAGTTAAGTTTTAGTCAATCTTTAAAATAGAAATTCTTAGATGGAAGTTGAGTTTAGAGAACTACAATCCACAGAGCCCCGTTGTACAGCAATCAAGTTCATTCTCCTGCACATTTTCAAAATGCCAATATTTAAGGAAAGGACCCATGTATATAGTCTGCTAAAGTCAGATGCAAAGCTTTCAACTTCAGTGAT
Organism: Orycteropus afer afer; assembly: GCF_000298275.1. Lineage (NCBI taxonomy): Eukaryota > Metazoa > Chordata > Mammalia > Tubulidentata > Orycteropodidae > Orycteropus > Orycteropus afer. The sequence continues at coordinate 9,871,225 of NW_006921634.1, read as the reverse complement.
CTGTGTATGCATACAATCAGTTTTCCTCAATGACCTAAAGTGATTATTTATTAGGTAGTGCATTTAAAATGATTGTTTGGATAAGTGACTTTTAAAACAATGACTATTAAATGATTAAACTGTAAATTTAATGAGCCATAGCCATAGAATATGTGATGGTGAAAGAATTACAGAATTCAATGGCTCCTGTAATAGAGTTTTTCAAATCATAGAAAATGCAGAATCAGCTTTCTCTTCACCAGAAAGCTAAAAATAAAAACACACTCTCCACCGTCAAGTCGAATTCAACTCATAGTGACCCCTCCTTGGGTTGCTGAGGTGGTATCTCTACAGAAGTAGATTGCCCAATCTTCCTTCCAAGGAGCTTAAGAAAACTCTCCCTTTCATTATGGTGTGTAAAATGATATGATATGTCTCAAAGGCAGCTGAATGACAGAAATAGGTAAAAGGTGATTACAAAGTTACACACAAAAGCTGTTGATATGAAGAAATAATATATAGATACATCAGAAAGAATGCAATACAAGCATACCTGAAAGATATTGTAGTTTCAGTTCCAGACTTCCCCAATAAAGTGATTATCACAATAAAGTGAATCACACAAATTTTTGGCTTCCCAGTACATATTAAAGTTATGTATACACTATATTGTAGGCTATTAAGTGAACAGTAACATTATGGAAAAGTTTAAAATATTGTGAGAATTACCAAAATGTGACACAGTGACACAAACTGAGCACAAGTTGTTGGAAAAATGGTGTCCATAGACTTGCCTGATACAGGTGCCACAAACTTCCAATTTTAAAAAAATATAGTATCTGCCACACTCAATAAAGTGAAACACAATAAAAGAAGTTGTGTCAGTTGTTGAGATAGATGTTACACAGATTTATAAAACAGATTTTATATGGAATGGACTCAACTGATATCTGACGAGTCTGGTGCTCAGAATGAAGGAATGATTAATTGGCCACCTAAGAAAATGCAACCACAGCCAAGTTTCTTTTTCATTAGTTTTGTTGAGCTTATGCTACAGTATTTTCTCCTATTTGTACAAGGTACATGTGATAGACAAAAAGAAGCTGCAGATCTGCAGATGGTTTTGTGTTGTAGTGATCATACTACATTCAATTAAAATAATCATAACTAGAAATACAGAAATGAAATCAATTATCTACTTATACACGAACTTCTAACAGTTTTAAGAAAGGTGTCAATAATTCTCACTTGGAATGATTGAGTAATCCAAGTACGAGAAGCTATTCATTAGAACACTTCTCTGGAAGAAACATCTTGGGATCTGGAGCCAGCCAGGAAAGTCTATTTTGAAAGTATTATTTTCAAATAATAATTTGTAGACTTTTAGAAGGAAGAAGAAGAGGGATTTTGAAAGGGAAAAAGTTCTATCCGTGTTAAATCAATAATAGAGCCAATGCTGGAGACCAAGATAAATCAGAAGCTGTAACTAGCTGGGCTAGGTGGAAGTACATATGGAAAGTGACCTGCAAGGGCTGTCATTAAAGGATATTGAAAGCACCACGTCAAGAGAGAAGATGTGAGGTGGGTTAAATGAAGTATTTAAAGATTTAAGTCTGATAATTTGACAGGAGTATGGGGTGTGCTAGATATTTCCTCTCTCACACAGTGCAAACTTGTCTGGACAGAGTACTTCCTTAAAGTAATCAGACTGAGAGAAAGAGTTTGAGAACTTTCTGCAATGTATATAAAATATCCTAACGTGAAGAGGTGATAATAAACTACAAATTTAAGTGTGAATGACATAGATTACCATTATCGATCAAAAGACAATACAAAACCTAGATTATTCAAGGAAAAGCAGATTAAAAACTAGATCGGATAGAGATATTTTTGTTATCTAAATCTTAAAGGAGCTCTGGTGGCATAGTGGTAAGCCATTTGGCTTCTAACCAGAATGTTTGCAGTTCAAACCCACCAGCTGCTCCATGGGAGGAAGGTGAGGCAATCTACTTCCATAAAGATTTATAGCCTTAGAAACACAATGGGGGTCACTATGAGTCAGATTGACTCATGGCAATGGGTTTGAATTTTTAAAGCTGTATCTGTATTTTTCTAATTCCTCAGAGAGAAGACATTGCTAGCTCTGGCAAGAAACTCATTAGATAGACTAAAAGTTATTCTGCATGCATAATGTGATTCTGGCAAACACAACTTATTACCTTTAAAAAAATTTACAAATTAAACAAATACTTCAGATTTTTTTAAATTTATTTATTCATTGGATAACATTCAACAAATATTTCTGGGTTCCAACTGTGTGAAAAGTCTTATTCCAACTCCTGGCAATAAGAAAATGAGCCAAACAGATTTAAATATTTTCACATTATAGTGAAGAAGGAAAGACAATAAATAAAAAAGTAAAATATACATTACGATAGATGGAAGAACTAAAGTTGAGAAAATTAAAGTAGGAAAAAGAATAAGGAATGCTAGGGGGAAGGTGCCTAAGGCATTTGACTGCAAACCAGAAGGCTGGTGGTTCAAACCCACCAGCCACTCCTCAGAAGGAAGGTTGGGCAATCTACTTCCGTAGTGATACTGACTCAGAAACCCAAGGAGGGGTGGCTAGGAGTCGGGACCAACTCAACGGCACACAACAACAACAACAGGGAGAAGGTGAATTTTTAAACAGGGCCTCATGGAAGTCCTCAAGGACACTATTACATTTTTACAAAGCCCTGATGAACATTGCTAAGATAATATCTGGAGAATGATAGCTTCTGGTGTATATATACTCACTGCTGTCAAGTCGGATCCAACTCATAGCAACCCGTAAAATGCAAAAACTCATGGCCAGGAACATGTCTAGTGCATTCTGAGAACAGAAAGAAATTCAGTATGGCTGGTCAGGGCACAGTGATGTGGGTTTTATAGGCCAATGAAACAACAGATTTTATATGAAGTGGACACAATTGATATCTGAAAAGAAGACTCTGGTGCTCAGAATGAAAGATGAATAATTGGCCACCTAAGAAAATGTAACCACAGCAAAGTTTCTTTTTCACTAGTTTTGGTGTGCTTGTGCTACTGTTGTTTTCTCCTTTTTTTAAATTGAGGATGTGATGCATAAACAAAATGGACCAGAAGAATACTAAAGGTTTTTCTAAAGTAGGAATTTCTACACTTCTTTTTATGTTGCTGTTCTTATTGTGTGCTGGCAAGTCATCTCTGACTCATAGCGACCTTATGTACAACAGAATGAAACACTACCTGGTCCTGTGCCAGCCTCACGATTCCTACTATAATAAGCCCATCGCTGCAGCCACCATGTCATTCCAGCTTGTTGAGGGCCTTCCTCTCTTTCATTGACCTTCCACTTTAGCAAGCATGACATCCTCCTCCAGAGAATGGTCCCTTCTAACAACATGATCAAAGTTGGTGGGATGAACTCTGGCCATCCTCACTTTTTAAGGAGGATTCTGACTTCATCCAGGACAGATTTGTTAGTTCTTTTAGCAGTCCATGGTACTTTCAGTATTCTTAGCCAATACCACAACTCAAAAGCCTCAACTCTTCTTCGATCTTCCTTGTTCATTGTCCAGCTCTCACATGCACGCGAAGTGATTCAAAATATCATGGCTTGGGTCAGGCATATCTTAGCCTTCAAGGAGATATCTTTGCTCTTCAGTGCTTGAAAGAGGTCCTACACAGCAGATTTGCCCAATGCAATATGTCTTTTGAGGTCTTGACTGCTGCTTCCATTGGCATTGATTGTAGAACCAAGTAATATGAAGTCTTTGACAACTTCAAGCTTTTCTCCACCAACCATGATGCTGCTTATTGGTCCAGTTGTGAGGATTTTTATTTTCTTTATATTGAGGTGTAATTCATACTGTAGACTGTAGTTTTTAATCTTCATTAATAAGTGCTCTAAGTCATCCTCACTTTCAGCAAGCAATGTTGTGTCGTCTGTGTATTACAGGTTGTTAATAAGCCTTCCTCCAATCTTGATGCCATGTTCTTCTTCATATAGTCCATCTTCTCAAATTATCTGCTCAGCATACAGGTTGAATAAGTATAGTAAAAATATACAACCCTGTCAGACTCCCATCCTGATTTTAAACCATTCAGTATACCCTTGTTCTGTTTGAATGACAGCCTCCTGGTCTATGTACAGATTCCACATGTGTACAATTAAGTATTCTGGAATTCCCATTCTTCTCAATGTTATCCACAATTTTTTATGATCCACATAATCGAATGCCTTTGCATAGTCAATAAAACACAAGTAAACATCTTTCTGGTCTTCCTTGCTTTGACCTAAGATCCATCTGACATCAGCAATGATATCCTTCATTCCTCATCCTCTTCTAAATCCAGCTTGCATTTCTGGAAGTTCTCTGTCAATATGTTGCTGCAATTATTTTTGAATTATCTTCAGTAAGACTTTACTTGTGTGTGATATCAATGATATTGTTTGATAATTTCCACATTCTGTGGGATCACCTTCCTTTGGAATGGCTACAAATATGGATCTCTTCCAGTCAGTTGGCCAGGTTGCTGTCTTCCAAATCTCTTGCCATAGCCCAGTGAGTGCCTCCAGTGCAACATCTGTTTTTGAAACATCTCGATGGATATTCAGTCAATTCCTGATGCTTTGTTTTTCACCAATTCATTTAGTGCAGCTTTGACTTCTTCCTTCAGTATTGTTGGTTCTAGATCATATGCCACCTCCTGATAGATGACCATCTACCAATTCTGTTTGGTATGGTGATTCTGTGTATTCCATCCATCTTTTGATGTTTTCTGCTTCATTCAAAATATTGCCCATGGAATCTTTCAATATTGCAACTTGAGGCTTAAACATTTTCCTTAGTTCTTTCAGAGAAATGCCAAGCATATTCTTTCCTTTCAGTTTTCTAACTCTAACTCTTGACACATTTCATTATAATAATTGACTTTGTCTTCTCAAGCTGCTCTTTGAAATTTTCTGTTCAGCTCTCTTATCCTGTCGATTCTCCCTTTTGCTTTAGCTATTCTCTGCTCAAGTGCAAGTCTCAGAGTCTCTTCTGACATCCACTTTGGTCTTTTCTTCCTTTCCTGTCCTTTTAATGATCTTTTGCTTTCTTCATGGATGATGTTCTTGATGTCATCCCACAATTTGTTTGGTTTTCTGTCATTGGTGTTCAGTGCATCAAATCTGTTCTTTAGAAGGTCTCTGTGTTAGATTGGATTCTCTAGAGGAACACAAAAAACCAGCAAAGTATATATATATATTTAGAGAGAGAGAGAGAGAGAGAAATTTATCTTAGGAAAATGGCTCACAAGCATATAGAAGCCGACAAGTACAAGCCGAAAAGTCCATCTCTGGAGGAGATGGGGCTTGCGGCCACCTTGGCTTCCACAAGCACAGGGGAGCCGAGAGATTCAAGCTGGCATGCAGTATACTGGTTGTTGATTCCAACAAAAGATGAATCCGAGATCTCCAGGCCGAGCGGTGGGCCGCTCACTCAAGGAAGTCTGTAGTTCACACACCAGGGTTCCAATCCCTTAAGGAATGCAGGTCTTCCAGGTTGTCCTTGGATATCATTGCAAGCAGGCCACACCCCTAGGGAAACTCCCCTTGGGAAGACTGGCCACTCAGGACACAGTCATCTGATCCCATCATGGGAACAACCACACAGAACTGGGGTCTAGCCAAGTTGACACACAGCTCCAACTATCACAGTCTCTAAATTTAGGAGGGATATAAAGGTCATATTTTGACTCTTGTGGACTTCTGTTAATTGTCTTCAGCAAAAAGCCAGCCTATGTTTTTTTGGAGGATGGAACTGGTAGGAGAAGGCCAGGAAGTGGGAGTGGAACAGTTTGGAGCTAAGGGAGATTAACGCATCTGTCAGTTTGTTGTCCTGTGAAGACTTGTATGTTGCTGTGAGGCTGGAGGCTATGCCATTGGTGTTTCAAATGCCAGCGGGATTATCCATGATGAACAAGATTCAGCGGAGCTTCCAGACTAAGACAGACTCTGAAGAAAGAAGAGGCCATCCACTTCTCAAAGAATTGGCCAGTGCAAACCCTATGAACAATGGTGAAATACTGTCTGATATATTACTGAAAAGTAGCCCTGAAATATTATCTGATATAATGCCAGAAGATGAGTCCCTCATGTCAGAAGGCACTCAAAATATGACTAGGAAAGAGCTTCCCCCTCAGAACAGAGTTGATCTTTATGATATGGATGGACTAAAGCTTTCAGGACCACCTTTTGCTGATGTGGCTTGACTGAATATAAGAAGAAACACCTGTAAATATCCTTTAATAATCAGAACATAGAATACAAAGTATGAATCTAGGAAAATTGGAAGTTGTCAAAAACAAAATGAAACACATAAAGATTGATATTTTAGGCATTAGTGAGCTGACATGGACTGGTTTTGGCCATTTTGAATCAGTCAACCATATAATCTATTATACTAGGAATGACAAAGATGAGGAAATTGAAGATTTTTACCAACTTCTGCAGTCTGAAATCAATGAAACATGCAATCAAGATGTGTTAATTATCACTGCTGACTGGAATGCAAAAGTTGGAATCAATGAAGAATCACCAGTAGTTGGAAAATATGGTCTTGGTGATAGAAATGATACTGGAGATCACATGATAGAATTTTGCAAGACCAATGACTTATTCATTACAAATATCTTTTTTCAACAACACAAACATTGGCTATACATATGGACTTTGACAGACAGAGTATGCAGGAATCACATTGACTACATCTTTTCATGTCCAAGAAATAAAAAAAAGTCTATGAAAAACTTTCAAAATAAAGACAAATTTACACTTCAAACTACTTAATGAACAATCCAGAAATTTTCAGCAAAATATGGCCATAGAAAGAAGGTATTATTTCTAGTCTACCTTACCTTTAGTATCTGTGGTAGCTGGGGTTGTTTATCAACTTGGCTGGACCATGATTCTGAGTGGCTTAAACAATTGTGATGTGATTATTCCCATGATGAGATCTGATGTATATGCATTGGACAGCCAATCCATGAAAAGGAGTTTCCCTAGGGGTGAGGCCTGCTTCCAATATATAAATGGACATTCTGGGAAAATCAGAGAACCTTCTGTGGATCTGGATCCTGTTATGCTGCCTACAACTGTCCATGAGCAAATAATCCACCATTCTGCCTGGTGATCTTGGATTCATCATCCACCGAAGTCAACAGCTAGTATACTGCCTGCCATCATTGAGCTTGTCAGTCCCTGCAGCTGACTGAGTCAGGAAAAGCCTCCAGCTTGATGTTTGATTGGAACTTTGGACTTGCCAGCCTCTATGACTATGAGTCATTTTCCTAAGATAAATTTGTCTCTCTCTATATATAAGCTTTACTGGTTTTGCTTCTCTAGAGAACCCAGCCTAACACAGTACCTTTATCAGAAGGTCTGATGGTCCAAAGGTTAAGTGCTCAGCTGCTAACCAAGAGGTTGGCAGTTCAAACCCACACAACAGCTCCACAGAAGGATCTAGTAATCTGTTTTCATAAAAATTACAGCCAAGAAAATCCTGTGTCACAGTTCAGTCTCATGGGGTCCCGGTGAGTTGACATCCGTTTGGTGGCACCTAATAACAAGCATTTGAATGCTAACCAGAAGGCTGGCAGTTCAAACCCAAACCATTCCTCAGAAGGAAGATGGGCAATTTACTTCCATAAAGATATTGCCTCAGAAATCCAAGGAGGGGTCACTATGAGTCAAATCAATTCAATGGCAGTGAGGTGTTTTTTGTTGTTGTTGTGTTGTTTTTTAATAACAACAACATGGTACTGAAACACAAGAATGACCATATCTATAAACTTATTTCTGTACATATTTAATCTATGGTATATTGGCATATATTATTTGGAACTATACCTCATCAGAGACATTACCACTGTTTTAACAGGTCTAAATTTTGTCTCACATATATCAATTTATAATTTTTTTCTTCATATTGGGAAAAATTAAAACTGGTAAAAGTATTCTAATAATTTTCAATGCAAAATATATGCCTTTAACATCAGATACAATTTATCAAATGAAAGATAAAGAATGATTATTTCTGTAACTGCCCTTTCATCTTTTTGTAAAATCAATTGTGCGTTAATCTTCTAGGAAATTAGAAATTAATTTGGAAATAAATTGCTTTCTCATTTAAAATAGCTACTTGTATTTTTTTCCTCTGATTTTCCACATCATTTGCAATCTGTCTACAAAATGTATAAAACTTGTATGAAATCCTTCCTAAGATTTTCAGACAAGAATCAAAGTCTCACTTTTCTATAGATAAATTATAAATTGTAAGATAAGTTATATATTGACCAGACGTATAGCAGATGATTTTTCAGGATTTGACCTAAAGACACAAAAATAAAAATAATACATATATACATAGTTTGGAATACTTTAAATCATAGAAATGTTTTTTAATATATATGGCTCAAAAGAAATCCAGTACGCAAGACACTTTCTTGATTATACTTCCCTCAGAAGAAGCAGTCTGCTGCAAAAGATTTCTTTAAAGTCGTGAAGAGCAAAGATGTCTTTGAAGACTAAGGTGCACCTACTCCAAGCCATGGAATTTTCTGTAGTATCATATGCATGTGAAACCTGGACAATGAATAATGAAGACTGAAGAAGAGCTAATGTCTTTGAATTATGGTGTTGACAAATACTGAAAATACAGTGGACTGCCAGAAGAACAAACAGATCTGTCCTGGAAGAAGTGCAGCTGCAATCCTCCTTGAAAGTGAGAATGGCCAGACTTCATCTTACCTACTTTGGTCATATCAGAAGGGACCTTTCCTTGAAGAAGGATATCATGTTAGGTAAGGTGGAGCATCAGCAAAAAAGGGGAAGATCCTCAACAAGATGGGTTGACACAGTGCAACGATGGGCTCAGGAATAGCAAAGATTGTGAGGATGGTGCAGCACCAAGCAGTGTTTTGTTCTGTTGTACATAGAGTCACTATGAGTCAGAGACGACTTAGTAAAACCTAACTAGAAGAAGAAGAAGAAGAAGATATAGCAAATAGATTGAGGAAATTTGTAAAACTGGCGATTTATTTTTGCCATACCATGCAGAATTCTAATTCACAGAAAGAGAGTGAGAGAAGAGACATAATCTCATTAAGAGTCTAGTTACTCTATCACAAGTGAACACTTGGATGAAAAGGAGATGTAGTTCTAAAACTAGAGGTTTTTTTTTCTGAGACAATTTAAATAATAAAATATGTTTTGTTCTTAAGGAAATGAATAGGAGGTTCAGCACTAATCTCCACACTCTTCTCTAGCTTGTGAACTTTCATTTCTGACTTTTCAAGATATCGTGAAATCTCTACAGCTGCACTGCCATTAAGGAGGATTTACTTAGCTTGGCTCACATAGAGTATACCTAGTATTTTGACCTTAGATTTCAAGAATATATGTGCCTGTATTAAAAGAAAAACACTTGAAAATATTGGGGGAGGGGCCTCTTTGCAGAGGAATCAGTTTTTCAAAAAAGTTTCACTGCCAACTGTAATTGGCTCCTAACCACCTCTGTCTAGAATAACTCACATTTAAGACCTTACAGAAAAAATAGAATTAGAAGAATAAGATCATTAGTATCATCCTGAAAGCCTCATGAATATATTTAATTTTTGTAAAAAGAAAATAGACAGTACTCATTATAAAGATATCATTTATATTGTTGTTGTTGTTGTTGTTATGTGCCGTCGAGTCGGCCCCGACTCATAGCGAACCCTCCTTGGGTTTCCGAGGCAGTATCACTACGGAAGTAGGATTGCCCAACCTTCCTTCCGAGGAGTGGCTGGTGGGTTTGAACCGCCAGCCTTCTGG
>NW_006921634.1:9860522-9861263 GCF_000298275.1 Orycteropus afer afer | reverse complement strand
GGGTTTGAACCGCCAGCCTTCTGGTTAGCAGTCAAGTTCTTTAGCCACTATGCTACCAGAGCTTATCTTAATTACTAGAAAAGGGCAAAGTACAATTAAATATTATTTATTGTCTCTTATTTCCAGAAGGAGTTAAGAAGATTTTTATAAATTGGTTTTACCCTGTGGGTGTTAATATGTATGTGAAGACTACAAAAATAATAGCAGTCACCTTCACACAGTGGGCGTCTTTCAAATGCGCGATGCTTTATTGAGTTTCTAACTCAAAGTATCCAACTGGTCCCCTGAAGCACATATCAAAACAAAGCATAAATCAGCAGATTCCCTGACTATACAGGTCTTAGCTCCCTAACTATTAATAGACATGGGAGTACAGTTCTACAGGGCATCTTGATTCTCTCGGCTTCCTTTAGCTCTCCAGAAGTTTTCATTTACCTTTTATTTTACCTTCCATCTCTGATTACAGAATACCAGTTTCTTCTTTTTATAATACTAAAGTGGTATCTTAGTTTCTTAGTGCTGTTGAACAGAAATACCATAAGTGGGTGGATTTAAAGAACAGAAATTCATTTTCTCCCAGTTCAGGAGGCTAGTGGTCCAAATTCAGGGCACCAGCTTCAGAAAACTCTTGCTCTGTCAACATCTGTAGCCTTGGCATTCCTCAGTTCCTTGGCCATCCTCATGTGGCATCTATTTTACCCCTATTTGTGCTTACATGTCTCTGTCTATGTTATTCTTTTT
>NW_006921634.1:9826314-9853038 GCF_000298275.1 Orycteropus afer afer | reverse complement strand
CTGTGTGTCTTTGGTTTTCTTCATTCTTCTTTGCTCCAGTGAAGAGACCAGTTGTTCCATCTTACATGGCTGGTTGCAAGCTGTTAAGACTCCAGTCACTGCCCACCAAAATAGGAGGTAGAAAAAAGGTTTTTATGTAGTGTATTATATCAATTGAGCTTGATATCTCCCGTGACTATGGTCCCGAGCCCATGGACCCAGTGACTCACTCCTTTAGGGTGTTTGGCTGTGGCTAAGAAGTCTTCATAATTTTGTTCCATTAGCTATATTATATATGGACATTCTTATAGCACATACAAATATGCATGTAGAAATATCATCTGCCAAACTTATATATGGTCATGGGTATATTACCTTTTGTCTAAACATACCAAATCACCTAGCCTGTCTGTCTATGTATCCACCCATAAATTAATGTTTATTATTACTGATAATGCCATCAAAAAACTCACTGCCGTCAAGTCAATTCGACTCATAGTGACCCCTTCTTGGGTTTCCGAGGTGGTATCTCTACAGAAGTACATTGACCAATCTTCCTTCCAAGGAGTGGCTGGTGGGTTTGAACCACCAGCCTTCTGGTTAGCAGTCAAATGCTTTGGACACTATGCCACCAGAGCTCCCTATAATGCCATATGGTATATAAGTATTTATCTTTGTTGTCTATACCTCTTGGAAAGAATTTAATCTTTACTACTCTATTGGACTTAAAATTCTATAGATTTTTCCAAAGAACTATTGAAAACTCAGTCTGTCTTCTCAAGTCTTAACTGTCTCACTTGGGGCATTGCCTCTAACAGGTGCATTGTCAGGGAACACAAACTAATTGTAATTTGGCCAAACATAATTAAAATGGCAATTACTCCCCCCTCCCCATATATAATGCATTTTTAATTGATTTTGGATTATCAGCTCCACTGATTTCTCCCTCGAGTAAACAATGTGAAATTATATTTATATAGTAACATAGGAGAGGAAGTGAGTGTTTAAAATATAGCTACAAGAAGAATTGCTTTCAGGAAGTTAAATTTTCTCTTCTGTTTGCTCACTATGGCATAAATTTGACCTCATTCACCCCCCTTCCCAGTAAGCAATTCCCAAGTGTGAAATAAAGAAAGCAGTTTAATCAGTATACAGTTTCAAAACTGAGAAGATTTAGAAATGTGCCTTCTGCCTTGCTGTCTTCTTGAGATACTTGTTCTGGAGTAAGATAGTTGCCATGTCATGGGGACACTCAAGCAGTCCTATGGAGAGGCCCATACAGTGAAGAACTACTTACTGACTCCAGAAAATGTCCAGCATTACCTTGCCAGGTGTGTGAGTAAGCCACCTTGAGAGTGGATTCTGAACCCTTCAGATGACTACAGCTCAAATGATACCTGGACAGAAATTTCATGAGAAACCCTGAGCCAGAACCACCAACAAATCCACTCTCAAACTCTTGAGCCACAGGAACTGAGATATAAATGTTTTCATTTTAAGTCATTGGACTAATAACCAAAAGCTAGGCAGTTTGAATCCAACAGCCACTCCACAGAAGGAAGTTGAGGCAATCTACGTCCATAAAGATTTACAGCCTCGGCAACCCAATGAGGGCTGTTATGAGTCAGAATTGACTCAATGGCAGAGAGGTCTTTTTTAAGCTTTGACCTCACATATCCACTGATAACTAATACAGGTTCTCTATTTGAGTTAGGATAACTATTCAGCTATCCATCCTAGGAGTCTGCCTTTTGTCCTCCTGGCTTTTAACCTGCCTCCCTACTTTGTATATGGTTAGTATGGGTGAGTATGAGTATCCCTGAAAATGTTGTTGTTGTTATGTGCTGTCAAGTCGGCCCCGACTCATAGCGACCCCTCCCCTCCTTGGGTTTCTGAGGCAGTATCACTACGGAAGTAGGATTGCCCAACCTTCCTTCCGAGGAGTGGCTGGTGGGTTTGAACAGCCAGCCTTCTGGTTAGCAGTCAAGTGCTTTAGCCACTATGCTACCAGAGCTCCTATCCCTGAAAATAAGGGACTGCATTTGCTTTGTACCCTTCCTCACTGTTGTTGATCAGCTCAAGAGTGCAGCTTACCTCCCTACAATTTTAATGCTGTTATATCCCTCCCAGTAATACATTTCCAAATTCCTAATTGTCACAAAACCCCTAAGAACAGAGACACTCAAGGAATTCCATTGTTTATGAGTTATGTTAGAATCATATTCCCCAAAATTGTTGTAAAGGTGTCAAGAAAAGTTATGCAGAGATTTATTCCTGGGAAGAAATGCCACAAGAACTCAAGAACAGCTCATCAGATAAGAGAAAAATCCTTTCTGTTCAATCTAATAAATCCCCATATTCCTTCAGACAGGGACCTTGGGTCATTACATTCTCTTCTTGGCAACCCAGAGAGCTCCTTCACTCGGCCCTGACTAGAGGAAATAAATCAGTTAACTGAATAGGTATTTAATCTCTTTCCAGGGCCAGGAAAACCAGGGAGGAGATTAGGATTCATGGTTACTTCACTGAAAAGAGCTTAACCGTATAAATTTGTAATTTGCTGAGGATAGTGCCACAGGTATTGCTGGATGAAAATAACTAAGCTTACTAATTAAAGGTATATGGTGGGGGGGGGTACAGCACACTAATTCCAGAGGTTAAATATTGACTTCATTAAATTTCATATTTAAGCATTTATCAAGTAACAGTATACTATATAACATAATTGGAATTTTTCACATTTTACAAGTTTTCTTTGGCCACCAATTTACCACTCCTTACCAGAGGAAAGCTGACATTACATTTCTTCTTGTATCATTAAAACACACATTCAGTTTTGAGTCAATGAAAAATGATGATAAAAAGTAATGGGCATATTTTGGGTCCTGTTAGGTGGAATATCTTTGTTTAGGTGGTACATACCCAAGTATTGAGGATAGCCAGCCAATGCTAAGCTCACAAAGAAACTCAGAGAAAAATTAGTGCACAAGGAGATGAGGAATACCTGTAAGAAACTATGCTTCTTAGGATTTTTTTTCTTTTTTAACTCCATAGGTTAGACTGACGGATATGGAACATGTGGTCATTTTCACAGCAGGCTGCACTTGCCAGTTATTCCCCTGTTACTGATTCCATGAGTCAAATTAATGAGAGGAGGTAGAGTTTAGAATTTCATTAAATGCCACTGCACAGTGCTTCTGAACATGCCTTATTAACCATTTAAACTGTGCTACTGCAACTCTCTTCCTCTCTTTCTTTTTCCCTCCACAAAGAGAATAAGAATACCAGCTCCCTTTTCTTTCCCTCTCGAATCCTGCTGCTATTTACTCTTTTATCTGTCATTTAATATCTGTAATCTTTGTATGCTTCTCTCAACAATTAATGAATCTGTTACTCAGAAATCAAGAAACTCATAAACACAAAGAGTTTTAGTATTTTGCATGTGTTGAAGTTTTGTTTTATAGCATTGTCCTTTTTGCAAAAAAAAATATATATATATATATACTTTTCCTTATTAGTAAACCAGCAATGTTTTAACCTACTTTCTGTCACTAATGCTGCTTTGCTCTTGAAAAATGCTAATATCCAATGAAATGAAATCAAGCCAGCCTGTCTTTTAAGACTTTTTTTTCTTTCACTCATGAAATTCATAATAGTAAAGCTGATTGCCTGGCCAACTCCATTATTAGATAACCCCAAAATGTCAAATGGTACTATTTAAATTAGGTGAGCAACACGGAATTACTAGTCCTACGTAGGAAAGTTGTGGACCATTATAAAATAAGTGAAAAGGAGAAAAGAAGCTTATGAGAATTTGTTGTTGTTGTTATGTGCCATCGAGTCGGACCCGACTCACAGTGCCCCACCTTGGGTTTCCGAGGCAGTATCACTACGGAAGTAGATTGCCCCATCTTCCTGCCGAGGAGTGACTGGTGGGTTTAAACCACCAGCCTTCTGGTTAGCAGTCAAGTGCCTTAGGCACTATGCTACCAGAGCTCCCTATGAGAATTTAGCAATTTGAAATTAATAGTTGGGTTTGAGTATCTGTATTTTTTTTCCACATTTCATTTCCATTCAGGACTTTTAAGCCACTAAAATATTCAGAAGCAGCAATTAAACTTCTTGACACCATGAACTTTCCTGCAATTGGGTCATGACACTGTAGGCAATTAGAGGGCCCAGTATAGGTCAGTCAAAATATCATCAGTCTCCTTCTACATTCTTCCAAGAGATAGGGAGTACTCAAAGCTAATCACCAAGGTTACTTGGATTTTATTTATTTAGTTGTGGTTGTTTTTAAATTCACCTAAGGGACATTTCCATTCTTATTAACTTCACTTAGGAAATGCAAATTGGTTCTTTTTTTCTATTCACTTGTTACTGAGGCAGAACTCATGTAAACACATCTTAAAACATAAATCCTACCATTTGTGCTATATTATTACTAAACTTGTTAGACTTTTTCAAAGAAAAAAAAAAAATTCCAAAAAAAAGATAGTGCTCATTCATAGGAGTAATATTTCATCAAACCCATCCTATTCCAGGTGGTTCTAAAAGTGTCTGTACTATAATTGGCCCAACTAATAATAGAAACTAAATTAGAGAGGAAAGCCTCAAGAGATTAGTGACTATACAGCCATGAGTAAGTGTAATTTTTGCACCCAAAATACTTTTCTAAACAATAGGAATTTTTAAGATAGGAAAGAAGAAGTTGGCAAGAAAAAAAAAAAAAAATCATTAAAATGTAGCTTCAAAGTAAACCACAAATTTTCCAAGAGAGCTACTCTATAGTAATTTGTCCTTTGGCAATGTTCCCAAATAACGAACATTCTTTTAGAGTGACCAAATTAAGGAACATTGTAATGTGGATATTTGCTTTTTACATTGTGTAAGTATGAAATAACTCTTCTCCAAGGAAATTCAATGAGGAAAAAAGGGCTCTGATTCAACTGTCACCTTCCAAACACTCCTACTCAGTAGGGTTACTTTCCTCTCTCTGGGCTTCCTTGGCACTTTTCTCAAACTTCTTTAAAGGTATTTGTGATATTGTACAATGTCATTTATGAGTATTTCTTCTCCACTAGGTGCATGTTCTGTTCTTTAAGGACGAAGACAAAAAAAAAAGACTCACTGACCTCGAGTCCGGTCTGACTCATAGCGACCCCTCCTTGGGTTTCTGAGACAGTATCACTTCGGAAGTAGATTGCCCAACCTTCCTTCCAAGGATTGGCTGGTGGGTTTGAACGGTCAGCCTGCTGCTTAGCAGTCAAATACTTTAGGCAGTAAGCCACCAGAGCTCCCTCTTTAAGGACAGAGGCCAAGAATTAGTCAGTTTTGTATTTCCAGGACCCAATCAGTACCTAGCATTCATTTGATTCAACAACAGCAAATTATATATATGGTAGTGTAGTGCCTAAGGCATTTGACTGCTAACAAGAAGGCTGGTGGTTCAAACCCCCCAACCATTCCTTGGAAGGAAGGTTGGGCACTACTTCTGAAGTGATACTGCCTGGGAAACCCAAGGAGGGGTCACTATGAGTCAGATCTGACTCGACAGCAATGTGTTCCGTTTGGTTTAACTTATATATATATATATATATATATATATATATATATATACACACACACACACACACATATGCATTTCTTTACTTATTGAACACCCATAAAACATTCGTGATATAGTAGAAATTCTAAGAAAAGGATTTTATTTTTTAATTCTACCCTTCCCCCCAATATATCTGATATATCTGCTATATGTATTTACTACCCAAAATTTAAAAAAAATATATGATCCTATATATGATCCTAGGACATATATTTAGGTTTTTGTTTCTTACAACATCTGGACAATCACTTCTATAGAGATACCATCTCGGAAAACCAAGGTGGCATTGCTATGAGTCAGAACCAACACCACGGCAGTGAGTTTTGTTTGTTTGTTTTCAGCTATTTAAGCTTATTGGAGAATGTACTTCCAAGTGGCCAGGTAGCAATACAGCTGAACCAGCAAAAAAAAGTCAAGACAATTGTCCATGATGAGAATAAACTTGTCTCTCATATCTAACATGTTCACCTTGCTGAAATTACACATATCCAGTATGAGAAGTGTTTTGCATTATGTTGATGTTAGAAAATATAAAATATTTATTTCTAATTGAGATATACTGATAATTCCCAATAGAGATTTCTGGGCTCTGGTTTATAACTCGTACAACCTAAACTTAATTATTCATTTTTCTTTCTAATACATGTATTACTTATGACTCAAGATACATACAAGTGCTTTGAAAATCATAATGTGCCACATTAATGAGTCCTCAAAATAGAATGCAAAAGTTGAGTTTTAAGTCCCTGAAAATGGGATGAGTAATAAAGTTTCAGATACCAAATCCCAAGGAATAATCAGCTATGAGAGTTGATCTATCACCTCAATTCATTTCCCATATATTGCTATAGATCTTTCACTGAAAATACAGTATATTGACCTGAGTTACTGCAGTTGTGAACCCTTGTTTTTCACAAAAGAAATGGCTTACAGTCCAGAAACCATTGCAACATCTCTGGGGAAATCATACAAGATCCAAGCTAACAAGAAAAGTAATCTATGTGTGATAAAAGGGAAAATAAATATTGCTAGTGGTGGGTTAGGTAGGCTGGTAATAAGTTAGAGATCATCAGTATACAACGAATACGGTATCTATGCATATGTACATGTTTAATTACAAATAAAAAACAGATTTCATAGTATTTTATCAATCAGTCACATCCTAATCAATTGAAATACTTCCTTCAATTTATTAAATTGGAAGCTGAAAGTTAAAAACAAACAAACAAATATCAAAATAAGTAGTTTGTTTGAAGGACATAACCCAGAGGTAAAATTTTACAATGTCACTTCTTCAGTATATGTATCCTAAATGTTTAATTTTCCCAACTAACAAAATTATATATCAAGGGAGAAGACAAAAAAAAATAAATTTTGACCTTTTTCAGATTGTTTGTTTTGTTTTGTTTTTAAGCTTAAAAAATTCTATGGCTATGCAGCAGTAAAACAAGTCACTGTGTTGCAAAAGGTTAAGTGCTTTCCTACTGGTGTTCAAACCCACCCAGAGCACCTTAAAAGACAGTCCTTGTGATCAGCTTCTGAAAGGTCACACCCTTGAAAACCCTATGGAACACAGCTCTACTCTGACAACTGGTCACCTTGAGTCGGAATCAGCTCTACAGCAACTAAAAAAAAGCAATGAGAATGCAACAGTAAACTAATATATGCTTTTCATGTTGTTGTGTGCCGTCGAGTCGCCCCAACTCAGAGTGACCCCTCCTTGGGTTTCCAAGGCAGTATCACTACGGAAGTAGATTGCCCAACCTTCTTTCCAAGGAGTGGCTGGTGGGTTTGAACCGCCAGCCTTCTGGTTAGCAGTCAAGTGCCTTAGTGCCTTACGTACTATGCTACCAGAGCTCCTATGCTTTTCATAGTGGGTTTTTTTTTTTTTTTTGAAAATTTAAACTTCAAGAAGAAAAGTCTGGCTTTTCCTTTAGATGGATCCAACTTCCACTGCCAAGCTCATAAAAGACTAGGTTGATACTGGATATTGTTGTTGTGCTCATGAAGCAATAACCCAAATATACAAAGCAGGACATGGACTGCTTGATAATTCTTCCTCTTCTGAACATTAAAGCACTAAAAATGATGAGAAATTCCACATACATGCATTTATAACCCAAGAGGCTTATGGCACTAAAGATAAAAACAATAAGACTGGTCATTTACTGATAATATTCATAAAAGTAATTTAGAAATTGTTTCATAGATTTTTCAGGTCAGTATGAATTGTTGTAGTTGAGCACCAAAACCAAAAACCAAGCTCACTGCCATTGAGTCTATTCTAACTCATAGTGTCCCTCTTTGGGTTTCAAAGGCAGTAGATCTTTACTAGATTGCCCAGTCTTCTTTCCATGGAGTGGCTGGTGGGTTTGAACTGTCAACCTTCTGGTTAGCAGTCAAATGCCTTAGGCATTCCTACTCATAGCAACCTCATGTGACAGACTAGAACTTTCCCGTAGGGTTTTCTTTTCTAAAAAAACATGTGATTTGAGAGAAAGTTTGCAGAGCAGATTGGTTTTCCATTCAACAATTCATACACATTTTGTTTTGTGACATTGCATTCCTCAAAATGTAACAGCACTCTTTCCACTTCCTCTGTTTTTACCATTTCCCTTCATCCTTCTTTCCTTTCCCTTCCTGCCTTCCTGTATTCTTAGATTTGTCCTTGGCAAATGATGCCCTTTTTATCTTGTTATGATTGATTGTTATAATGAGTGTGTTCTTCTGTGGTATTATTGTTTACCTAATAGGCCTGTCTATAATTTTATGAAAGTTGAGCCACAGGGGTGACTTCAGTTCCAAGCTTGAAGGGTTTCTGAGGGCCATAGTCTCGGGGATTCCACCTGTCTCTATCAGACCAGTGAGCCTTTTTTTATGCTTCTGAATTTTGTTCCACATTTTTCTCCCACTCTACCTTGGACCTTCTGTTATGATCCTTTTCAGAGTAGCCAGCAGTGGTAGCTGGACACCATCTAGTTCTTTTGATGTCAGGGTCATGGAGGCTGGGGTTCAGGTGGTCCACTCACCCTTTGGCCTAATTGTTTCCTTGTTGTTTTTTTTTTCTCTCTCTCTTCTTTGTTCCTGACAAGAGGAAACCAATAGCTGCACTTTAGATGGTCACTCACAAACTTTTAAGACCCAGTGGCTAGGGTTTTCTTGGCTGTAAACTTTATGGAAGCAGACTGTCAGGTCTTTCTCCTGTGGAGCTGTTGGTAGGGTTCAACCATCAACCTTTTGGTTAGTATCTGAGTGTTTAGCAATTTGCACTATCCATTAGAATAAAAAACTTTTCTATATATAAAGATCATATATGCTACTAATTATAGAATGTATAGCTTACGTATGGTTGTATATCATCTGTATATAATTGTATGCATTAAATATATGCTTATGTTTATTTGGTGTGCAAGTGTGTTATTGTTAAGCACCATTGAGTCAATTCATACTCAAACAACACTATGTACAACAGAACAAATCACTGCCTCATCCTGCACCATCTCCACAATCATTGTTATGCTTAAGCCCATTCTTGCAGCCACTCACTGTGTAAATTCATCTCATTGAAGGTTTCCTGGTTTTCAATGACCCTCTACTGTACTAAGCATGATGTTCTTCTCCAGCAACTGGTTCTGCCTGATAGCATGTCCAAAGTGTGTGAGATTCAGTCTTGCTATCTTGGCCTCTAAGGATTATTCTGGCTGAACTTCCTCCAAAACAGTTTTGTTTGTTGTTCTTGCAGTCCATGGTATATTCAGTATTCTTCACCAAACCATAGTTCAAATGCTTCAATTCTGTGGTCTTCCTTATTCCTTTTCCAGTTTTCACATATATCTGAGAGAGGTGAAGATACCACAGCTTGGGTCAGCTGCACCTTCGTCATCAAGTGATACTTTTGCTTTTTAATGCATTAAAGGGGATGTTTGCAGCACATTTGCCCAATGCAATACATCATTTGATTTCTTTACTACTGCTTCCATGGGCATTGATTGTGGATGCAACTATACTGAAATCTTTGACAATGCCAATATTTTCTCCATTTATCAGTATGTTACTTATTGGTTCACTAATAAATATTTTTATCTTCTTTATATTGAGGTGTAATTCATACTGAAGTTTTTGTAAGTGTTTCAAGTCTTCTTCATTTTCAACAAGCAATGTTGCTTCATCTGGAAGTTTCAGGTTGTTACTGAGTCTTCCTCCAATCCTGATGTGATGTTCTTCTTCATTTAGTCCAACTTCTCATATTATTTGCTCAGCATACAGATTGAAAAAGTTTGGTTAAGGATACGACCCAGACACTCACATTTCCTCATTCTATGTCCTCTTCTGAATCCAGCTTGCATTTCTGGAAGTTCCCTGTCAATATACTACTGCATCCATTTTTGAACTATCTTCAGCAAAATTATAAGAGCTCTGGCGGTGTAGTGCCTAGGGCATTTGACTGCTAACCAGGGTCTGGTGGTTCAATCCACCAGCCACTACTCGGAAGGAAGGTTAGGCCATCTACTTTTGTACAGATACCACCTCAGAAACCCAAGGAGGGGTTGCTATGAATTGAATCAACTTGATGGCAGTGAGTTTGGTAGTTTAGTGTTTTCAGCAAAATTATATTTGCATGTGATATTAATGACATTGTTCGATAATTTCCTCATTCTATTGGATTACCTTTCTTTGGAATGGGTACAAATATGGATCTCCTCCAGTCAGTTGGCCAGGTACCTGTCTTCCAAATTTCTTCACATAGATGAATAAGTGCCTCCATGTAGCATCTGTTTCTTCAAATATTCAATGGATATTCCACCAATTCCTGGAGCCTTGTTTTTCAAAAATTCTTTCAGTGCAGCTTTGACTTCTTACTTCAGAACGATTGGTTCTTGGTCATATGTTGCCGCCTGAAATAGTTGTACATCAACCAATTATTTTTGTTACCAAAACCCAAAAACAAACCAAACTCACTGCCATTGAGTCAATTCAACTCATAGCAACTCCTCCTTGGATTTCTGAGATAGTACCTCCACAGAAGTAGATTGATTGCCCAATCTTACATCCAAGGAGTGGCTGGTGGGTTTGAACCACTAGCCTTCTGGTTAGCACTCAAATGCCTTAGACACCACCAGAGCTCATTCTTTTTGGTACAGTGACTGTGTATTCCTTCCATCTTCTTTTGCTGTTTCCTGCATCATTCAATATTTTGCCCATAGAATCTTTCAATATTGCAACTCAAGGCTTGAATTATTTTCTTCTTCAGTTCTCTCAGCATGAGAAATGCTGAGCTTGTTTTTCCCTTTTACTTTTCTAACTCCAGGTCTTTACACATTTCATTGTAATAATTGACTTTGTCTTCTCAAGCTGCTCTTTGAAATCTTCTGTTCAGCTTTTTTATCTTATTATTTCTTCCATTTGCTTTAGCTACTCTCTGCTCAAGGGCATGTTTCAGAGTCTCTTCTGACATCCATTTTTGTCTTTTCTTCCTTTCTTATTGCTTTAATGACCTTTGGCTTTCTCCATGGATGATGTTCTTGATGTCATCCCACAATTCATCTGGTTTTCGGTCATTGGTGTTCAATGCTTCCAATCTACTTTAAAGGGTCTCTAAATTCAGGAGGGAGATAACCAAGGTTGTATTTTGGCTCTCATGGACTTGTTTTAATTGTCTTCAGCTTCAACTTGAACTTGCATGTGAACCATTGATGGTATGTTTCACAGTCAGCTCCTGGCCTTGTTTTGGCTGAAGATATTCAGCTTCTCCATTGCCTCTTTCTACAGATGTAGTCAATCTGATTCCTGTGTATTTCATCTGGCAAGGTCCACATGTATAACTGCCATTTATATTGTGGAAAATAGGGTAGGAAAAATATTTATATAATCACTTTATTTCTAAGGGCATCTCAAACTCAACATGCCCCAAACTGAATTTCCCCTGCTCTGTGTTCCAAATTGTAATAACTAAAACTTTCACTTATTAGTTCCCTTTTTATCTGTTACAATTAAAATTCAACCTAATAGCATACCTTGTTGACTCTAATTTCACAATAAACTGTATATATATATAATTGCCTGTAACCAGAGAATTTCAAATACCTTGAAGTCCTATTTCAACATTGTTGTTGTTGTTGTTGTTATGTGCCGTCGAGTCAGCCCCGACTCATAGCAACCACTCCTTGGGTTTCCGAGGCAGTATCACTACAGAAGTAGGATTGCCCAACCTTCCTTCCGAGGAGTGGCTGGTGGGTTTGAACCGCCAGCCTTCTGGTTAGCAGTCAAGTGCCTTAGCCACTATGCTACCAGAGCTCCATAGAGAACATTAAACTTTGGGAAACACTATGTAGAAGTACATCTGTGAAGTGACCCAGATCCTAATAGCAGAGACTTAAATAAAATAATGGGCTGACTTCTTTAATTAAGGCTGAGCTGCTGGAAGTTACCATCTTTTCCCTTCCTTCCTTCTCCTTCATGTTCTGCCATCTTATACTGCTTGTGAAGAAAATAACAGAGCGGTACAAATCTTATATATATTTAACAATAATAACCAATTATATTCTCAAACTCTTAATTTTAAAGTCATTGTTCCAATCATTATTTATTTGATCCTGAATTTACCTTAAAAAGCCATTGGTTATACAGGATTATGATATTTTTAAAGAGGAGAAAATATTAACCTGAAATATAAATATCTTTTGCCATGTCAAGTACGACTACCAAGCCATACTTCTAATCCTATTGGGAGCTCTGGTGGCATAGTGCCTAAGGCATTTGACTGCTAACCAGAAGGCTGGTGGTTCAAACTCACCCGCCACTCCTTGGAAGGAAGGTTGAGCAATCTACTTCTGTAGTGATACTGCCTCAGAAACCCAAGAAGGGGTTGCTATGAGTTGGATCCAACTCGATGACAGTGGGTTTGGTTTATAGCCTTAACTATTGATATGCTCTGGTAGTGTAGTGCCTAAGGCACTTGACTGCTAACCAGAAGGCTGGGGGTTCAAACCCACCAGCCACACTTCGGAAAAAAGGTTGGCCAATCTACTTCCATAGTGATACCACCTTGGAAACCCAAGGAGAGGTCACTATGAGTCAGGTCTGACTCGACAGCACATAACAACAATAACAATATAAGTTGGTAGTATTGCCAAGAAGACAAAAACCTTATTAATACATCTTTATAGGTACTTCTATCTGCTCTTTTCTCCTCTTAGCCCTTATTTCTGTGAACCATATCCAAAAAGGAATTATTCTGCATATAATAAAATCCCTTTGCTATATAGTATATGTGTGTGTATAGTATATAGTATGTAGCGCACACTATTCAAATAATAGTCAAAACATTTTTTTAACTTTATACCTTTCCAACTGAAATCATAAATTCAACAATGACAAGGGCCATATCTATCCCTGATTTGATATTCCTTCAAGCCTTGGTATCTACACTGGCACATTTGAGAGCACAGTGATGATTTATTGAAATGTAAGTAAATGATGTACGAGCATAATAATTTGAATATCAAATCACACCTGCAGTTTCTTTGATTCAGATATCTGTTTATAATTCTTTAACTTAAAATTCTTTATAAAACAATTTGTTGTTGTTCTGACATGTAAAAAGCTTGAAAGTGATCTATCCAATCTTACAGCAAGAAAAAGATGAACCGACTGAAAATCAATAACTTTTTAAGAACCCATCAGTGAACTGAGATTGCAAGGCAAAACAACATCATAAAAATCTAAGAGACACTCAAACCCAGAGTCACACCTAAGATTTTCTTAGCTGAAACAGAAGGTATTGGAGTTATAAACTGGAAGAAATACTTAAATGCTAATTTTGACTAATTACAATAGTCTGAGTGAGAACTAATTTGAAAGTTAAAAACTCCTAAGAGCCTTAGTCTTAGGAATTTTCAACCCTTTTGTGGGTTTTAATGCCAGGAACACCACCAGCCTCTCATGATCAAGGGTCAAGAAAGATCTCTTCATAGCTCTATGAGGGTGAGGGGAAATGTAACCATTGTGAAACATTCCCAAACATTACCAGACCTATTCTACCCAGGGTGAAAACATTTTTCTGACTCCAGCCCTTTTGGCCTTCCTACTTCACCTAAAAGGGGAAAATAAAGCTAATGAACATATGTGAAGGTCAGAGCCCATAGACAAAGATTAAGCAAAACACTGAGATTTAATCATAAAATTATAGAAAGCTTCTTCCTTTATTACACGTTACTACCACATCAGAGGTAGTATAATAAAAGTAGTTTACAGAAAAAAGCTGCAAGACATGGTCTCTCTGAGGAGCAACATTTAAGGATAATCAAAGTCAAGAGTGGAATTAAAAACAAAGATATCATAGGAATTTTAAGCCTCTGGCACCTATAATTATAACAATTATTACAAAGAGCTCAAGTTCTAACTACCAAACCAAACCAAACCAAACCAAACCAAACTCACTGCTACTGAGTTGATTACAACTTGGAGTGACCCCCACTGGGTTTCTAAGGTAGTAAATCTTTAAGCAAGTAGATTGCCCCACCCTCCTTCCACAAAACAGGTGGTGGATTTGAACTGGCAACCTTCTGGTTAGCAATAAAATGCCTTAGGCACCGCACCACCAGAGCTCCTTGCTAGATTATCAAAAATCATTACACCAATGGTGTATTTAGCTCTGTCACTGTGCAAAAACGACAAGGAGGCCACATGTTCTAACCTCCTCTAACCCTACAAGGGGAAGGCAGGATTACCAGCAGTAACCCAAGGCCTATTACTGCAAGGCCAGACATGCTGCCTCCCTCCAGCCCTTTCACCAACCGTTCCTCCCAAGGCACCCACCACCTCTCTCCTGGGTTCGATAATTCACTGCAGTGGCCACACAGAACTCACAGATTATGGGGTTTATTAGGGAAGCACCAAGCTACAACTCAAGTTCAAGAAAAATGCTCAGTCTCTCTCCCAGCCCACCGTCCCTCAGACAACAGTCTCTCACAGTCTCTTTCCCAGCAGCACTGGTCCCTCGGTGTCTCACTCAGCAATGCGTGTCTCTTGCGTCTCTTTCCCAGCAATGCCTGTCTCTTTCAGGGTCGCGTGTCTCTTTCGGCAGCACGTCTTCCTCAACCCGCAGTCAGAGAGACAGTTCTGCCTCTAGGAGGCCTCCTTTTGAGCCCCGCCGGGTGGTCAAACTAGCCAATCATAGCATCAGAACTCTAAGCACCTGAGAGAGAGTGGGCACCTCCCAGAACATTATATTGTGCCACGCCCAACAGAAATACTCCACTTGGATAACATTTACAATCAGCTCCTCAGTTGCTCATTCCACCACTGAGTTTACAATGACTTATGGGTAGAAAAGCCATACTAAGTAATTTACTACACTGCACACTGTTACCCAAAACAACTTGTTCAGGTTTCCACAAAAAATTATAAAACAAGTTTATTTAAAAAACACAACTAAAAAGAAAAACGATCATCAGGATTAATTTAAAACATGATGCAGGTATTGAGATTATCAGATAGGGATTTTAAAATAACTATGCTTAATATGTTAAGGGTTCTAAATAAAAGTGAGAATAGATGGGTAATATAATCAGAGTGGAATTCTAAGGAAAAAATTAAAAGCAAATGCTAGAAATCACAAGAACTATGAAAGAAATGAAGAATATCTTTGATGGGATCATGAGTAAGTGGGATATAGATGAGATAAAAATCAATGAGTTTCAGCCATGGGAATAGAAATTTTCTAAACTGAAATAAAAGATAAAAGAATGAAAAGGAAAAAAAAAAGAACAGAACGTCCAAGAACTCTGGTACAATTATAAAAGGTATAATATATGTGTATTGGGAATACTAAGAGAGGAAAGAAAGAACAAAGAAATATTTTTCCATTACAATGAGCAATAATCTGAGAACACCAAGCAAGACAACTATTTTAAATAAAAAGGTACAGTATGACATTTAGTCACTTTATATTATAATTGTAGAAAATGAGAAATGATGACCAAAAAAAAAAAAAAAAAAGAGGGAAAGTTTACCGATAGAGAAACAAAGAAAATAATTACATAATTACATTGGACATCCTTTTCAGGAACCATGCAAGCAAGAAGATATAGAAGTAAAATGAAATATTTAAAGTGCTAAAAATATAAAACATCAACTTAGAATTCTATTTCCAGGGAAATTATCCTTCAAAACTGAAGGGGAAATAAAGAATTTATTATACAAACAAAGACAAAGATAATTCCTTGACAGTAACTTGCCCTGAAAGAAGTATTAAAAGAAGTTATCAATCTGAAGGAAAGTCAGATAGATAATCTACCTAAAGAAAGTAAGAATGTTGGAGAAAGGATAAATGAAGGTTAAATTAAAGCTTTCAATTTTCTTATTCTTATTGATCTAAAATATAACTGTTTAAAAAATAACAATAATAATGTATTGGGTATTTATAGCATATGAGTGAGTGACATGACTGTCACAAAATGTGAAATGGAGAAATTGGGAATACCCTTTATAAGACACATGCACTACACACAAGGAGATATACTGCTACTTGAAAGTGAACTTAAATTAGTTAAAAACATGTAGTGTAAATGTTCAGGCAACAACTAAAACATTTAAAAAGGAATTAGAGTTGATATGCTAAGAGAAAATAGAAAATAGAATCATGTAATATGCTCAACGGAAATCAGAGAAGGCAGAAAATTGGGGAAGGGGAGGAGAGGACCAAAAAAATGCAACAAATAGAAAACAGTTAAAACACAATAGATATTAATCTAAATATATAAATAATCACTTTAAATGTGACGGTCTAAATATACCATTAAAAAGACAGAAATTATCAGGCAAGATAAAAAATAATATAACAAGACCCAACTATATGTTGTCTACAAGAAGCCTACTTTATATATAGAATCTCTGATAGATTAAAAGTAAAGGAATGGAGAAAGAACAATTCCGTACTAAGACTAATAAAAAAAAAGTTGCACTAGATATATTAATTTCAGACAAAGAAATCTTCACAATAAGGTAAAGTATCAGAGATAATGAGGGTCATCGCATAATGATAAAATTCAATGTTTAAGGAAACTTTTAGCACCAACTAATAGACCATAAAAGTTCCTAAGAAAAAAACAGATAAAACTGAAAAGACAAATAGACAAAACCACCATGAGAGCAGAATATTTCAACATGCCTCTGTCATTATTAATAGATCGAGCAGGCTGACTATTAGTAAGGATATAGTACTTAAATAGTGCTATCAATCAAATTGACCAAAATGACATTTACAGAATAATCCATCCAAGAAAACAGAATACATTCTTCTCAAACTCACATGCACACTCCCTAAGACAGACCCTATATGGCCCATGAAATACATATTAGATCATTTGAAAGGACAGGAATCATACAAGGTATGCTTTTAGCCCACTATGAAATTAAGTGAACAGAATTAGCTAATAAACAAACAAAAAATCCACTGCCATAGAGTTGATTCTGATTCATAGTTACCCTTTAGGACAGAGTAGAACTGCCCCATAGGGTTGCCAAGGCTATAGACCTTTATGGAATCAGACTGGCTCGTCTTTCTCCTGTAGAACATCTGGTGGGTTCGAACCACTGACATTTTGGTCATCAGCTGAATGCTTTAACTACTATGCCACCAGAACTCCTAGATAACAGGATAGCTTTTAAAAATTCTTAAGTATTTGGAAATTAAACAACACACTTCTTAATAACACTGGAGTCAAGAAGAAGTTTCTAGAGAAATTTAAAAAATTTAACTAAATGAAAACAAAATTATTATCAAAATGCATGGGATGTCTTGTGTAAAAATGGCATGGGGATGACATATGCCTTCCTGTACCTTCACAGGTGGGGAGGAGGACTAACATCAGTATCAACAGCCCAAGCCTGATTACTATTAAGAAGAGGTCAGACATGCAGCCACCCTCCAAACTTTTCACCAGTTCTGACATCAACAGTCCTTCCCATGGCATTCTCTACTTCTTTGCTGGGTTCTCGTTGCAATGGCCACACAGAACTCACAGACAGCTTACAAGATTTATAAGGGAAGCAACAGGTTACAATTCAGTATCAGAAATGACTTAGTACAGGTCCTCGATCAAGACTTTATTCTTAGCAGTGCCAGGAGGCACACCTCTATCTCAGTTTCTGATTTAGGGGTTTAAAGTGAGCATGAATTCAGCTAAGCTGCACACCCAGGACTGGTGCTTATCTGTTAAAGGATGGGTGCATTTTCCTAATCAACACAAAGGCACCATGATACCTAGTGTTAACTTTGTACAATTCTAAGAATAACATTATTATCCTCAGACTTCTTAGTATTTTCCAGTAGGATAAATGTAAAATGATTTCGCATTGTGATTTCCTTAATTACTAATGTTGTTGTTGTTGTTATGTGCTATCGAGTTGGACCCCATTCATAGTGACCCCTCCTTGGGTTTCCCAAGCCTTATCTCTACAGAAGTAGATTGCCTTCCTTCCGAGGAGTGGCTGGTGGGTTTGAACAGCCAGCCTTCTGGTTAGCAGTAAAGTGCCTTAGGCACTACGCTACCAGAGCTCTTTAATTACTAATGAAGGCTGAGAATATTTTCATTTATGTGAATGTTTATATAAATGTGTGATTGTATTCTAGGTGGTAATCTCTGTTAGTTATGTGTATTGGATATACATTTGTCAAGTTTTTGGCTTGCCCTTCCATCTTCTTAACACTGTCTTAACACTCCCTGAAAAAGGAGCTCTGGTGGCCCTGTGGTTAAAGCATTGGGCTGCTAAACAAATGAAAGGCAGTTCAAACCCATCAGCCACTCCTGCTTCTGTAAAGATTTACAACCTTGGACACCCTGTGGGGCAGTTTTACCCTGTCCTACAGGCTCACTGTGAGTCAGAGTCAACCCAATGGTTTTGTTATAAACAGAAGTCATTGTTCTTAATGAAATATAATTTATCAACTTTCATTTATGTTTTTTGCTTTTTGAGTTTTATAAAAAATACTTCCCTATAATGATGGCATAGAGATTCTCCTGTGTTCCCTTCTACAAATTACAGTCTTGATATTCATATTTAACTCTTTCATCTGCCTGGATTGACAAATTTTGGTATGGTTCTATAGAGACAATCAATTGACCTAATAGCATGTATTAAAGAGATATCTTTTCCCCATTATTTCAGCTTTGAAATAAGTCTAGATACTTCATAGCCAGGTTCTCTAACCTTGTCATTTTTCATCACATGTGTTTTGGCAATTTCCGACCTTTTGCTCTTCCCTAAAAATTTAAGAACAAGCATGATCATAATACTCAAAAAATAATTAAAATACAATATTAAGCACTCTAGCTAGGGCAGAAATCTGCCTTGCATGGACATTTCACGCCTGATTTGGCCACTGTTCCTTTCTCTTATCTTCTGCTCAGAAGTGCTTTCATGCTCCAACAAGCTGCAGATTCTTATCTATGATTTGTGCTATCTGATGACATTCCCTTTATCTTACACTATTTTTAACCTCTTTTTTGTGCCAGGGAATATACAATGTTGATTATTCAAGCCTTTCTCTCATACCTAAATCTTTCTTTTAGCCTTTCAATATTTGTCCTATTGAAGTGAATTTTAAATTTCTACCCATATTATCTATGAGGTATAGATGTATGACTGGGCAGAGGCCACACATGGACTAATGGTGTCAGGTGTTAAAGTACATTAAACTAAACAGGAGTGTGTTACATTATCATTAGTGGATTCAGGTACATCAAGACATGTCAAAAGCCCTCAAAAACAAGATATTACCTGAGATTGCTAAGGACAAAAACTTTCACATTAGGGGTAAGGGTCATATTGGTAAGCTTGAACTTCAAAATCTCCTTGAAACACACCCATTGCTGATTACAGTACATGGATTGGTTTTATGACAGAAAAGGGCTGAACTGAAAAGAGACCATAAACATGTTACTTGATAAAGCCCTTTATATAAACACATTTTTAGGCTATATTAAAGGCACTGCATTGCTAGCACTCACAAAACTAGACAAATCATGAAGCCTGTAAAATTCCCTAAGATTCTTTGAACTAGACTGTTCTCTAATTTTACTGTGTTATTCCCAGAATCCCAGGGAACTACAACTACCCACTGGAAGAGGTAAGGGAAATAAAGAGGAGCAAAACAACATCAGTATTCTAGAAAATATGTGGTATCTTAAATATTGACATAATTTCCTTAATGACAGGAAATTTTTTTAAAAAAAGTGTTTATTTTTTTTCATAGTTCAAGTTGAAACTTTTTATTTTTTTATTTTGCATGTTTACAAAATAAAGTTAAGTTTTAAAAATTAATGTTATTCATTTCTGAAAGAGAGAGAATAAAAGAGATGAAAGTACTGTTCTACTGTTTATGAAGTTTTAATGTGAAGAATCTGATAGGCATGGAAGAAACAACAAACCCTTTGCCACTGAGTCAATTCCAACTCAGAAATGCTATGGGACAGAGTGGAATTGTCCCATAGGGTTTCCAAGGCTGTAATCTTTACAGAAGCAGATTGTCTCATCTTTCTCCTGTGGAAAAGCTCATGAGTTCAAACTTCTGACCTCTTGGTTAGCAGTTGTGCACTTAACCACTGTGCCACCAGGACTCCTTTAGATGGAATAGGAACTTTTAAAATGCATAAACGTACTTATAACAGCTTCTTCAGAAAAAGTCCCAAATCCTCTTATGATTGATGAAACTTAAACACACAATCACATTTCCTAGTTCCAACAGTTTTATTCTCTTGAGACATTTTTCAGTGAAAACCATGGCTACAGTGACACCTGTGGAGTGGGGTGGTAATTAGGTAAAGGGTAGAAATGCATTTTGTTGGCCATGTCACTCAGAGCTGGGGTTTCAGTGTAGTTTCTTTGAACTTTCCACATACACATACACATCATCTTTGAGTAATGACTTTCTCATTTCTTTCTTTCTTACCTTATTCTTACCTTTCTGCTCTGGCTAAGACTTCCAGTATGTGTTGAATGCTATTGTTGTTGCCAGTTGCTGTTGCAGCAACACCAACTCATGGAGACCTTAGGTACAATAGAATGAAATATTACCCAGTCTTGAATCATCCTCACAATTGTCAACTTGTTTATCATTGCAGTTACTGTATCAATCCATCTCAACGAGGTCTCTCTCACCCTCTCTGGCCCTCAACATCACCAAACATGATGTCTTCTTCTAGCTATCGATCCTTAATGATAATGTTTGGAAGAAAAGTGAGTCAGACAATTTTTGTTGTGATCAATAAAGTTGTCATTCACTGATTTTCAGAAATAAATCACCAGGCCTTTCTTCCTACTCTGCCTTAATCTGGCTCTGCTGAAATTTATCCACCATGGATGACCCTGTAATGTTTGAAGCAGTGGTGGCATAGCTTCCATCATCAGAACAACACATACACCACCACAGTCCAACAAATTGACAGATGAGTGGTGGATGTGTTGCATAGAGTGGTGATAATGGGTATCCTTTTTTTCATTTCCAATATTTGAGGAAGAACATTCAACATTTCTCCATTAAGTCTTGCTGCAAAGTTAATAGATATCCCTTATCAGGTTAAGAAATGTATTACTATTCCCAGTTTGCCATTTGTTTGATTTTAATTATGGATGAATATTGAAGCTTAATACTATTTGTTGGATCTTTTAAACTCTTCTATATCATATTTCTAGAACTTTTAACATACTTTCTGGATCTAATAAGCTCTAAGAGAAAGATACAAATCTTTCCTGTATCTTCTAAAGTTACATTATTTTTTAAAATCTTTGTTCATTAATGGGGTCAATTACATTTAGTTATTGATTTTGAAACATTAAAGTCATATAAAATTCCACATTGGGGGCAGGTACTGGGGAGAAAGAACTTGGTCAAGGTAAATTACTGTTTTATATGCTATTGTTTTGGGGTATTTTTTTTTTTCTGTTTTTTTTTCTTTTATTGTGGTTGTTGTTTTGCTAATAGGTAATTTAGAAATTTGCATATATATTAATGAGTTAGATTAGGCTCTAAATTTCCTTTGTTATAATGTTTGTTTAATTTTTATATCAAGATTAGTTTGATCTTATAAAATCAGTTGGGTTGTGCTTCACATTTTTTCTATTCTGGAAATCAGCTTGCAAAAGACAAGTCTTATATTTTCCTTAAGCATTTAGTATAATGACTAGTAAAAGCATCTATTACTGGTGGTTTTCTTGTGGAAATTTTTTTAAATTATGAATTAAATTTCTTACCTGAGCAAAGGACAACACAATTTCATTATCTTATTGCGTCCACATCTAAAAGATAGGTTTTTGTTTAGGAATTTTTTCTATTTCATTTACATTTTCAAATTTATTGATTTAAGGTTATAAATAATAACCTTCTATTAGCTTTCTGATGCAAGTGAAGAAAATATTGAAGTTGTCAAGAATTTCATTTTACTTGGATCTACAATCACTGCCCATGGAAACAGCAGTGAAGAAATCAAAGAAGGTACTGATTGTATTGGGCAAATCTGCAGCAAAAGGCCTTTTTAAAGCATTAAAGAACAAATATGTCACTTTGAAGACTAAAGTGTACCTGAGTCAAGCCATGGTATTTTTCAATCACCTCATATGCATGTGAAAGCTGGACAATGAATAAGGAAAACCAAAGAATTGATGCCCTTGAATTGTGGTGTTGGCAAAGAATACTGAAAATGCTATGGACTGCCAGAAGAACAAATAAATATGTTCTGGAAGAAATGCAGCCAGAATGCTCCTTAGAAGTGAGAATGGCCAGATTTCATCTCACCTACTTTTCAGAAGTCCCTGGAGATAGATATCATGCTTGGTAATGTGGAAGGTTGGAGAAAAAGGGGAGGACCTTCAACTAGATGAATACAGTGGCTGCAACAATGGGCTCAAGCATAGCAAGGATTGTGAGAATGGTGCCTGAGTGGGTAGTGTTTCATTCTGTTGTACATAGAGTCATTTTGAATCAGAATTGGCTCAACAACACCTGATAAAAACAACAACAGGACTCATAATTGAAACCATAGTGATTTTTCCATTTTTATTCCTGATGTTATCTATGTTGTCTTCTTCTTTCTCATCTCTCTTTCTCTCATTCTCTCTCATCTGCCTTGATAGTTGCTTTGTTCATTTTCTTGCATTTTCAAAGGATCATCTTTAGCATTTTTAATCGTTTCTATCATATTTCTTTCATGGTCACTCATTCTATTGTTTATTTCATTCATTTTTTTTCTACTTTATGCTTAATTTGCTCTTATTCTAGATACTTAAGATGAATAGTTAGCTTGTGCTTTATTTTTAGAAACATTTGTCTGTTTTCTTTTGTATCTCTTAAAAAATTTATTTTGTTGTTATTGTTGAGAATATATACAGCAAAATACACACCAATTCAGCAATTTCTACATGTACAATTCACTGACATTGGTCATATTCTTTGAGTTGTAAAATCATCCTCACCCTTTTCTGAGTTGTTCTTTGCCCATAAACTTAAATCCATTTCCCTCTAAGTTTCTTATCTAGTCTTGTGGGTTGCTGTTGTCAATTGATAAATCTTAAAAGAGCACAAAGCTCAAGGCAGATATTTTTTACTAGTTCACATAACCTATAGCTTGATTCTTGATCATATGCCACCTCCTAAAATGGATGAACATTGACCAATTCTTTCTGGTACAGTGACTGTGTATTTCTTCCATCTTCGTTTGATGTTTCCTGCATCATCCAATATATTGCCCCTAGAACCTTTCAATATTGCAACTCAAGACTTAAATATTTTATTCAGTTCTTTCAGCTTGAGAAATGCTGAGTACATTCCTCCCTTTCGGTTTTCTGACTCCAGGTCTTTGCACATTTCATTATAATAATTGACTTTGTCTTCTCAAGCTTCCCTTTGAAATCCTCTGTTCAGATCTTTTATCTTCTCATTTCTTCCATTTCCTTTAGCTATTCTCCTTTCAAGGGCAAGTTTCAGAGTTTCTTAAAAGAAGTTGAGCCTGCATTGAAAGAATTAGTAAAAAACAAGTCTCCCAGAATGATGGAACACTCATTGAAATGTTTCAACAATCAGATGCAACGCAGGAGGCGCTCACTGGGCTATGCCAAGAGATTTGGAAGACAGCTACCAGGCCAATTGACTGGAAGAGATCCATATTTGTACTCATTCCAAAGAAATGTGATCCCACAGAATGTGGAAATTAGCAAACAATATCATTAATATCACAAGCAAGTAAAATCTTACTGAAGATCATTCAAAAATGGTTGCAATAGTATCTTGTCAGAGAAATCCCAGAAATCTAAGCTGGATTCAGAAGAGGATGTGGAACAAGGGATATCGTTGCTGATGTCAGATGGATCTTGGCTGAAGCAAGGAATACCAGAAAGATATTTACTTGTGTTTCATTGACTATGCAAAAGCATTTGACTGTGTGGATCATAACAAATTATGGATAACATTGATAAAAATGGGAATTCCAGAACACTTAATTATACACATGAGGGACCTGTACTTAGACCAGGAGGCTGTCATTTGAACAGAACAAGATAATGCATGGTTTAAATCAGGAAAGGAATGCATCAGGGTTGTATCCTTTCACCATACTTATTCAATCTGTATGCTGAGCAAATAATCTGAGATGCTGGACTATATGATGAAGAATGTGACATCAGGATAGGAGGAAAGTTCATTAACAACCTGCAATGTGCACACACTACAACTTTGCTTGCTGAAAGTGAGGATAACTTGAAGCACTGATCTCTGCAGTATGGACTGTTGTCGTTGTTATTGTTATGTGCCATCGAGTTGGATCCGACTCATAGAGACCCGTCCTTGGGTTTCTGAGGTGATATCATATGGAAGTAAATTGCCCAACTTTCCTTCAGAGGAGTGGCTGGTGGGTTTGAACCACCAGCCTCCTGATTAGTAGTCAAGTGTCTTAGGCACTACGCTATCAGAGCTCCCCAGTATGGATTACACCTTAACATAAAGAAAACAAAAATTCTCACAACTAGACCAATAAGAAGCATCACAATGAATGGAGAAAAGATGAAATTGTCAAAGACTTCATATTACTTGGTTCTGCAATCCACAATGGAAGCAGCAATCAAGACATCAAAGAACATATTGCATTGGGCAAATCTACTGCCTCTTTCAAGTGCTGAAGAGCAAAGATGTCTCCTTGAAGACTAAGGTGTGCCTAACCCAAACCATGGTATTTTCAATCACCTCATATGTGTGTGAGAGTTGGACAATGAATAAGGAAGACCAAAGAAGAGTTGATGTTTTTGAGTTGTGGTCTTGGCAAAAAATGCTGAAAGTACTGTGGACTGCTAAAAGAACTTACAAATCTGTCCTGAAGAATTGCAGCCTTAGAAGCGAGAATGGCCAGATGTCATCTCACCTACTTTAGTCATGTTGTCAGAAGGGACCAGTCCCTGCAGAAGGATATCATGCTTAGTAATGTGGAGGGTCAATGAAAAAGGGGTAGGCTCTCAACAAGGTGGATTGACACAGTGGTTGCCATAATGGGCTCAGGTATAGCAAGGATCATGAGGTTGGCAGAGGACTGGGCAGTGTTTCATTCTGTTGTACATAGGATTGCTGTAAGTCAGAGGCAACTTGACAACACCTGAAAACAACATAGTTTATTTAAAGAAGACTTCAGGGGATATTTTTCATTTAAATTTTAAGGTTTAAAAATAGTTTCAGGGGTTCATCTCACCACCACTAAGTCTAGATCCCATGAGAATTTTACACTCTGTTCTATGTTCACCCTTTTCATCTGGATTCTTCTATAGAATCTTAGGTGGAAAATTACATTGATTAGAAGTAGAGTTGCACAGCCAATTACCATAAGTGATTTCAATGAATTGCATACCCATAAAAAGTTGAATTTGCAAAAGTTGTGTGATAGATATATTCATAACAATGACAAAATTAAAACAAATAAATGAAAGGGCAGCTGTTGAGGTTTCTTATGTATAACCAAATACCTCATAGGATTTGGTTCCTTGGTTTGGAGGTTTAGGGTCATGGTTTCCAGGACTATCCCAGTTAATCAGACTAATAACTGTTTTGTGCTTCTGTTCTACCTCCTACTATGTTGAGGAGTACCTAGCTTCTTAAACACTTTCAAGTGACCAGTAAAAGTACAGCAATTGATCATTTTCACCTGGAGCAAAAGAGGAACAAGAGTCAGGAACAAGAGGACGAAATGGAATGTGTGGGCTAATTGTCTCCATGGATATCTATCTTCTTTACACATGTGTCTTAAGCTGGGTTCTCTAAAGAATCAAAGCCAGTGAAGTTTATATATGTATATAGAGATATATTTGTCTCAAGGAAATGGCTCACACAAGTAAGTTGTCATTGTTGTTGTTAAGTGCTGTTGAGTCATCTCTGACTCATAGCAACACTTTGCACAGCAGTACGAAACACTGCCCGGTCTTGTGCCAGCCTCATGATCCTTGCTATACCTGAGACATCATTGCAGTCAGTGTGTCAATCCATCTCATTGAGGGTCTTCCCCTTCTTCATTGACCCTCCACTTTACCAAGCATATTATTCTCCAAGGAGTGGTTCCTCCTAACATCACGACCAAAGTAGGTGAGACGAAGTCTGGCCATTCTTGCTTCCAAGGAGCATTCTGGCTGCACTTTTTCCAGGACAGATTTGTTAGTCCTTTTAGCAGATCATGGTACTCTTAGCATTCTTCCCCATCACAACTCAAAAGGATCAACCTTTCTTTAGTCTTCCTTGTTCATTGCCCAGCTTTCACGTGTATACTCACATGTATACTCTCACATGCATATTGCACCTCAATACTGAGGTCCATACTGCAGACTGTAATCCTTAATCTTCATCAGTTAGTGCTTTAAGTTATCCTCACTTTCAGCAAGCAAAGTTGTGCTGCGTGTGCATTGCAGATTGTTAATGAGTCTTCCTACAATGTTCATGCCACATTCTTCTTAATATAATCCAGCTTCTCAGATTATTTGCTCAGCATATAAATTGAATAAGTATGGTGAAAGGATACAACCCTGATGCACTCCATTCTTGATTTAGGAGCTCTGGTAGCATAGTGGCTAAAGCACTTGACTGCTAACCAGAAGACTGGTGGTTCAAACCC
>NW_006921634.1:9821183-9826214 GCF_000298275.1 Orycteropus afer afer | reverse complement strand
TGGGCAATCCTACTTCTGTAGTGATACTGCCTCGGAAACCCAAGGAGGGGTCGCTATGAGTCAGGGCCAACTTGAGGGCACATAACAACAACAACA
This sequence comes from Orycteropus afer afer, assembly GCF_000298275.1. Classification (NCBI taxonomy): domain Eukaryota; kingdom Metazoa; phylum Chordata; class Mammalia; order Tubulidentata; family Orycteropodidae; genus Orycteropus; species Orycteropus afer. Next base: position 9,826,118 of record NW_006921634.1, on the reverse strand, counting down.
ATCCCCTTGTTCTGATTGAACAACGACCTCCTGATCTATGTACAGGTTCTTCATGAATAAAACTAAGTGTTCTGGAATTCTCATTCTTCTCAATGTTATCCACAATTTGTTATGATCCACACAATCAAATGCTTTTACATAGTCAATAAAACATAAGTAAACATATTTCTGGTATCCTTTGCTTTCAACTAAGATCCATCTGACATCAGCAATGATATTCCTTATTTTATGTACTCTTCTGAATCTGGCTTGCATTTCTGGAAGCCCTCTGTCAATATACTGCTGCAACCATTTTTTAATTATCTTCAGTTAGATTTTATTTGCATGTGATATTAATGATATTGTACAATAATTTCCACATTCTGTGGGATCACCTTTCTTTGGAATGAGTACAAATATGGATCTCTTCCAGTCAGTTGGCCAGGTAGCTGGCTTCCAAATCTCTTGGCATAGCCCAGTGTGTGTCTCCAGTGGGCCATTCATTTGTTGAAACATTTCAGTGGGTATTCCATTAATTCCTGGAGTCTTGTTTTTTTCTAATTCCTTCAGTGTAGCTTCAACTTTTTCCTTCAATACCATTGGTTCTTGATCATATGCCACCACCTGAAATGAACATAGACCAATTCTTTTTGGTACAATGACTCTGTGTATTCCTTCCATCTTCTTTTGATGTTGTCTGTATCATTCAATATTTTACCCATAGAATCTTTCAAAATTGGAACTTGAGGCTTACATTTTTTTCTCAGTTCTTTCAGCTTGAGAAATATCTAACATGTTCTTCCCTTTTGGTTTTCTAACTCCAGATCTTTGCACATTTCATTAGAGTAATTGGCTTTGTCCGCTCAAGCTGCTCTTTGAAATCTTCTGTCCAGCTCTTTTATCTTGTCATTTCTTCCATTTGCTTTAGCTACTTCCACTCAAGGGCAAGTTTCAGAGTCTCCTCTGCATTCATTTTTCTCTTTTCTTTGTTGTGAAGGCAACAATCCCAAGATCAGCAGACAATACAGCAGGCCAGTGGTCAAGTCCAGGAATCAGAGATGACGATGAGCTAGATGCAGGGTCAAGATCCAGCAGAAAGCCAGAGAATTTTTCCAGTATGTCTATAAATACATTTGAAGTAGGCCACAGCCCTGAGGAAACTCCTTTTCAACTGATTGGCTGCTCATAATACATTTCATCATGGAAGTGATTACATTATCTCAGATCTGATCAGAACTGCTATACACTGAGGATCATGGCCCAGCCAAATTGGCACACAACCATAACCATCACACCACGAGACCAGAGGAACTGGATAGTGCCTGGCTACTATTAATTTATGAATTTTTAAACTTTGCTTTTTCTAACATATACATAAAATATTATAAATTCCATTATATTTTAGCCACATTCCACAAGGCTTGATATGTTGACTTTTCAATACATTTCATTAAAAAAATTTTTCTAAATTTGATTTTCATTTCTGCTTTGATATATATATATATATATGTATTGGTATATTTGCTCACTTCTAAACATATACAAAAATGAAACTCACTGCCATTGAGTTGATTCCAACTCATAATGATCCCTCTTTGGATTTCCTAGGCAGTATCTCTATGGAAGTAGATTGCTTAGTCTTCCTTCCAAGGAGTGACTGGTGGGTTTGAACCACCAGCCTTCTGGTTACTAGTCCAGTCCCTTAGGCACTACACCACCAGAACTCCGTCTAAATATATGGGGATTTAAAATACCTTTTTCTTATTGATTTTTAGCTAAAATCTTCTATGGTCAGAGAATATACTCTACAATTTAAATCCTTTGTATTTAATTATGACTTGCTTTCAGACAGGCTATAATCAATTTTCACAACTTTTTTTTTGCACTTAATGAATGGTCTACAATTGGTGGGGGCAAAGTACCATAGAGATCAATTTTGTCAAGTTTGTTAAATGCAATGCTTAAATTTTCTATATTCTTACAGTTTTCATGTCCAGATTTTTCAATCACTTCTTGAGAAATGTGATTAAAATATCCCTCCATGATATGGATTTTAATATTATACTTTTCTGTTAATTTTTACTTTATAAATGGTGAAGCTATGTAATTAAATGCATGAAACTTTGGAGATATTTTAATTCCCTGGTGGCTTTAGTAGGTGATCGTTAGGAAATGTTCTTCTCTACCTCTAGTAATGCCTTTTGCCTTGAGGTTTACTTTTTTTTTTTTTCCTGCTATTAACACACCACCATCAGCTTTCATTCAATTAGTGTTTGCATAGTACAGTTTTTTCTTCTTTTTACTCCCCATCTTTTTTGTATTTTAGAAGTTTCACTTACCAGCTGCATAAATGTATTTTTTCATACTATATTTTCAGGGATTTGATAGAAACTACTTGGAATGAAATTAATTTTTTTAAATTTATTCATTTTATATATTAATAAAATAACATTAGGGCATATTTATATGGCTTGCATTATGTTCCTAAAATGTTAAGAACTGTTTATCACATTTTGTTTTTATGACTTTAATTTTTATTTAGTCTGCAATCAATGTTTATTTTTAGCTAAATTACTTGGTTTCATTAGTTCATTTTACAACTTTGGTAAATCTTAAATATTTGGCCTCAACTGAACATTAAATTCAGCACTGATGCTACATAATGCAGAGTGACTTGTACATTAATACAGGCTACTGTGTAAGAACACAGTTTCTGGAGTTAAACTGCCTAGAATCGAATTCTGTTTGTCCTACGTAGTTTGCCTACCAGTGGGCAAATTATTTAAACTTTCTATGTCTGTTTCCTCATCTATGAAATGGGGTAGATAATAATGATATCTACCTCAGAGTTGTTGAGAAAACTAAACAAGCTAGTCTGTAAAAAGTGGTTAGAGCACTAAGGAGCTCTGGTAGACCGGGTTAGAATTGTCAGCTGCTAACTGAAAAGTAGGCAGTTTGCACCCACCAATTATTCCTCAGGAAGAAGATGTGCTTCAGCACATAATAAGCACTCTAAAAATATTATAATAAAGCAATAAAATTATAATATTTCTATTAGATACTTGACATGATAATAATATAAGTTTTTAACTGTTAAACCTTGCCTTGTTAGCCTTCAAGAATAATTGAAATGCTTCAGTCTCAACCTTTCTCCCTGGATTAATTCCTTATCATGCCTATATATGTGTAACTCCCACCATCACTTCTGAATATCTCCGTACCTTTGCGTATACTGTTTCCATAGCATAGATACCTCATCTCCTCGCTTACTTATAGGAATTCCTCTTTAACCTACAGGACCCAGCTCACTAAAAAATTATCTACAAAGCTTTCTTTAAATCCTAGGACCTATGTTGTCCAATATGATACCTACTAGCCATATTATATATTTGAAATATGGCTAATGTTTATCATATTCTTTTCAATTATTTAACATGACTACTAAATAATGTAAAATTACATACGTGACTTGCATTGTTTTCCTACTGGACAATGCTGACCTAGAAAAATAATTTCTTTTACAATTCTGTGCTCCCACAGAACTCCAGGGATCCATATTCCTTTCATCACATATTATACTGCAATATAATTTTCTTTGACTTTGATAATCCCCCTTGGGTGACCTCAAGGCCAGGGCTTATATACAGCTCTGGTGGCCTGGTGCCTAAGGCATTTGACTGCTAACCAGAAGGCTGTTGGTTGAAACCCACCAGCCACTCCTGGGAAGGAAAATTGAGCAATCTACTTCCATACTGATACCACCTCGGAAACCCAAGGAGGGGTCGACGATGATGGCAGTGTGTTTGATTTTTTAGGGGGGCTATATGATTGATGCCCTGATGCAAAGTGCTCAATAAATATTTGTTGAATAAGGTGAATTTAATGAAATATTGTGTTTCAGTAAACATTAATAAACAACTTAGGCTCCCAAAGAAAATCTGGCAAAAAAGCAGAAAACCCAAACATAATAAATGATCCTATGTGTAAAACAATAGTTCTCCAATTACAAATACAAGTAGAAGTTAGGATACAATTCTCTGTAGCCTGGTAGAGTTAATGAGGTATGGTTGCCCAAATATACTTGGCCAGTACAAAAATAAAGTAGGTACACTGCCACACTGCCTCAAACCATAAAGAGATAGCTGGGAAAAGTCAATAACCACCCTACTCAATTTCCACCTCTCATCTTCCCCTCTCAGGGTATAAGAAGCTTTATTGATTTGTACACTTTTAGAATAGCATTTAATCTTTTGTTTAAGATAAACAATCTATGTTCTTTTAATCTTTTCTAAAGCACCCTATTTTACAAACCTTGTGATCATTATCAATGTAATTCAATTTAACAAGTTTCCTCATACCTATGAGGCACTGTGGTTCTATAGAGGACACACAATTAAGGCAAGTATCTAGTGTCAACAAGTTATTAGTGTGTAATGTAAAATGGATATATAAGTAAGCCTTAACACAAAACAGAAAAAAATAATTACTTTGCAGTGCAAATGAAGAATTTTAAGCATGCAAGATAGAGAAAACATGGAACAAAGAATGGGGCAGAGGCCTGATTCCCTATAATTTTGGGATTTATGTCAAATAGATCTAGTTTTAAGTGGTCTCTTGTTTGTCTTACAGACATTTTCCTTTAATGATACAAGGAAAACAGCTCACCACAAATGGCAGATTAGGAAACAAGCAGTATCAAGGCATACAATCAATTGCCTTATCCTATGGATAGATTTTGATTCAAATTTGTTAAACATCTATTATATGATATTATTATATCGTATACTATTATACAGAAGCTCTGGTGGTGTAGTGCCTAAGACATTTGACTGTTAACCAGAAGGCTGGTGGTTCAAACCTACCAGCCACTCCTTGGAAGGAAGATTGGGCAATCTATTTCCATAGAGATACCACTTTGGAAACCCAAGGAGGGGTCACTATGAGTAGAATCAACTC
>NW_006921634.1:9812939-9820668 GCF_000298275.1 Orycteropus afer afer | reverse complement strand
ATCATACATGATTTATGATAAACACATAGGTATATGAACATGAATAACACACTCTACTTTTAAAGTCCCAGAGGCAGACCTGATGTTAGTAAAACTAAAAAAAAAATTAGAATTATATAGCACATGTATTTACAATAAACAGTAAGATACATGACTATATTTCTCTATCTGAGTCCTGGACAACCTAAAGTGCTCTATTAGTAGCTTAAATATTTAAGATTTTCTAGTCAGTTGTTCTTATTTTCAATGTGTTTGGTCTTCACTATCTGTGTTTAAACCACTTAAAATCAAAAACTGTATCTATTATTATTTAATAAAATTTCTGAGCCTATTAACTACTCAACTGACCAACATTGTTTACGCTCCTAAGTTAAAAAACAAACTCTTGGTAAAATATTTTCAGTATTCAGTAACACAATTCTTGAATAACAGGAAAGTTTATGTCTGAGATCCTTCCTTGGAATATACGTCAAGAGTACTTTCTGAGACCTATCTGCCTTTTTCTGCTACCAGGCATTCTGACTTCCTGTGAAAATGCTGTCTTCCTATTAAGAAATCTTAGAAATACCATCATTTAAAACATATTCAAGTTGAACAGATAGATATTCACTGATTACAAGATAGTATATTTGAAAATATATTTCATGGAAGGCCTTTTGAACTGAGTTTTACTTTTGATAAAATAAGTAAAAATGTTTTGAGTTTCTCTGAGCAGATTGTTTGGCAATTGTCAAAATGACAGCTCCTTTAATCTGCCTGATCTCAGATTGATGGTTTACAACAAAAGCAGCAGCAAAGGAACATTCAAAGCACAGAGTTCAGACTAAAGAACAGTAAGTGATGGTGCATAGCAGTATCCTCTGTCATACTATGCTAATGCAAGTCTGGATGCCTTCCTGGTCTTTGGGAGAAAGGCAGGAAAGAAGGACAAATGGAAACAGGGAACCCAGGGAGGAAGTGGGAAGAATGCTGTTACAATGAGTAGACTGCAACTAATGTCTTCAAACAAAATGTTAAGAAAAAAAAAAAAAGAAAGAAAGAAACAATATATGGGTACTATAGTTCCAAGTCTGCAAAGAAGAGGAGTATTCCTATAAGAATGCGACTTGTGATGGTTTACCGACTTTGAAACAGGAATGTACAAAGGACTGCATATGTGCAATTCATGTAAACCAGGGGATTTTGCAAGGCAAATTACCTAGCAGAAGAACTCCAGCATTTACCCAATGATTTCTCTTTTTCTTTGTTACAGAAGCACAGCTTCTTGAAACCAGGATCCTTACTGGCAACATATATTAGACTCCCTTCAATCCAGATATGATGTTATTGCATGTCATTGAGTGGATTCCAAATCACAGTGACTTTGTTCCATAGACAAACTAGAATTCCCCTCATAAGGTTACCTAGACTGTAATCTTTATGGGAGCAGATTGCAATTACTTTCTGCAGGTCTTTTCTCCCACAGACCTGCTGGTGAGTTAAAAACATTTGTCTTTCGGTTAGCAGCTGAGCACTTAACCATTTTGCAACCACAGCTCCTTCAGTACAGAAATTCAATTTTCATTATGATTTGTCCACAGAAAATCCACTTTAAAATTAGATAATTGGTTACTATAGTTCCTGATAATGTTTGGAGTTTCTAAGGAAATATGGAGAGGGACAATAAATGTCATGATGGTGTCATTTCATCTGCAACAACCCATGCCAAATGTTTTGCACAAGACCATGGGGTAAGTAAAAGGCAGACCTGGAGCCTTTACCAGGTCTCTAATCTCTGGATCAGTTTAACCACACTACAACTGCCATAGTAGCATTGAGGCCACCCTTCTACTCACTGACACATTCACATGTAGCTCATATGCACATACATACATACATACATACATGCTGTCTCTCACACAAATACATATACACACACTCATTTAAAAAATACACACAATCTTTAAGCCAGTCATTACAATTTCACACATGATAGAATGACTGGAATATTACCCCTGCACAGCTTTAGAGGGTCTCAGTTTATTGGGGAAAAAGATCAATAAGGAGAAATATTACAATCAACTGTGGATGCTACAAAACAATTATTTTTTAAACAATGTCTTCTTGTTGTTGTTATATAGCTGATTCCAACTTGTAGTAACCCCATACGAAGAGTAGAACTGCCCCATAAGATTTTCTTGGTGTAGTCTTTATTAAGGAAGCAGATGTCCAGCTCTTTCTCCCTCAGAGTCATTGGATGGCTTTGAACTGCCAGCTTTTCAGTTAGCAGTCTAGCACTTAACTGCACCACCAAGCACATTGGCATCAAGCCTATTCTAACACCTAGTGACCCTATAGGACTATGTAGAACTGCTGCCTAGGATTTCCAAGGCTGTAGTGTTTACAGAAGCAGACTGTCACATCTTTCTCCTATAGAGTGGCTAGTGGGTTTGAATTGCCAAACTTTTCGTTAACGATCTAGTGTTTAACCACTGTGCCACCAGGGCTCCTTGTTTGCACTGCCAGGGCTTCTCAAACAACAAAAAAAAACAGGTAAATTTTCTGTGGAAAATGGTATGGCACTTCCTTAAAAAGTTGGAAATAGAAATATCATTTGATTGACCAATCTCACTACTAGGTATATATCCTAGAGAAATAAGAGTCAGGACACAGGTATATGCACAGACACTTTCATTGCAACATTATTCACAATAGCAAAAAGATGGAAACAACTAAAGTGCCCATAAAAGGATAAATGGATTTAAAAAAAAAAAACTACAGTACTGTAATAGAGCTTAAAATCTAAAGCACTTGGTTCATGGAAGGCTGTGGTCTACAGTAGGAGCCCTAACCCCATGTTGAATCTTGACTTAAGTTCTGACACCAGTTGAGTTCTTTCTAACCTTCTACAGAGTGGCCATGCGTGGACAAGTTCTAGGACCAACTTAGGGAGGGGCAGTTTGTACTAAGGAAGAGTGTAATTGAAAGTAGCTTATGTTCACATGAAGAACTGGGGAAATGGCCTGAGTGTGTCCTTTTCTCATTTAAATTAAGGTTGGGAAACCAAATACAATGGAATACTATGCCACATTAAAGAACAATGAGGGATACACGAATCATCTCACAATGTGGATGAACCTGGAGGACATTGTGCTGACTGAAATAAGTCAATCACAGAAGGACAAGTGCTGTATGAGCCCATTACTGTAAAAAGACAGAAAAGGGTTTTCTTGGGAAAGGGAACTCACCTAGTATGTTACCGGGATAGGGAGGGAAGGGAAGGGATTAATTTCCGGCTAGTTGGGACCTACATGCTGATGTGGGTAGGGGGAGCGATACATGAGAAGGATATATGACCACCATAATAACATTGGGAAATGAGAGGACACTGAACTGTGCACATAAGAGTTAGACGACAGATGCTAATACCAACCAATGTGTCCACAATGCCACATTGCCATTAACGCCAAACACTAGGCTATATGGATAAACACACAAACACCTGAGATGATCAGACAGGGGTCAGTGAACAGAAATATAAAAAATTAATTAATTAATTAAGGTTGGGTTCCTGGTATTGTTATGTAGCCACATTGTGGCGATGACTCAAGTTGCATGGTCATGAGTCATATGCAGACCACCACCTTGCCAGGTAGCTAAGGCCCAAATCCAACTCTGTATCCCTTTTCTATATTCAATTATGTACTTATCCCAATCATGTGCCTTTCCCTGCTTCTGTAGTCCCACCTGGGTGCTCTGGTGGCATAGTACCTAAGACATTTGACTGCTAACCAGAAGACTGGTGGTTCAAACCCACCAGCCATTCCTCAGAAGGAAGGTTGGGCAATCTACTTCCATATTGATGTTGTTGTTAGATGCTGTCAAGTGGCTTCTGACTCATAGTGATTCTATGTACGTAATAACAAAACACCACCTGGCCCCATGCTAGCTCCACGATCCTTGGCTATACTTGAGTCCGTCCCATAGCCACTGTGTCAGTCCATCTCACTGAGGGCCTTCCCCTCCTTCATCCACCGTCCACCTTACCAAGCATGACATTCTTCTCCAAGGAATGGTCCCTTCTGACAACATGATCCAAGTAGATGAGATGAAGTCTGGCCATTCTCACCTCCAAAGAGGATTCTGGCTGCACTTCCTCCTGGAGAGATTTGTTAGATCTTTCTAACAAAGTCCATGGTACTCTCAGCATCCTTCACCAGCACCACAACTAAAAAACATCCACTCTTCTTCTGTCTTCCTTGTTCATTGTCCAGCTTTCACATGCATATGAGGCAACTAAAAATACCATGGCTTGTGTTCAGGCACATCTTAGTCCTCAAGAAGATATCTTTTCTCTTCAACGCTTGAAAAAGCATTGTGCAGCCAATTTGCTGGCGGTTCAGTTCAAACCCACCAGCCACTCCTCGGAAGGAAGTTTGGACAATCCTACTCCTGGAGTGATACTGCCTCTGGAAACCCAAGGAGGGGTCACTACGAGTCAGGCTGTCTCGACGGCACAGAACAACAACAACAACAACATACGTCATCTGATGTCCTGACTGCTGCTTCCATTGGCACTGATTGCAGAACCATGGAATGTGAAGTCTTTGACAAGTTTAATCTTTTCTCCGTTTATCATGATGCTGCTTATAGGTCCAGTTGTGAGGATTTTTGTTTTCTTTATATTGAGATGTAATTCATACTCCAGACTGTATTCTTTAATCTTCATTAGTAAGTGCTTTAAGTCATCCTCACTTTCAGCAAGCAAAGTTGTGTCGTCAGCATATTGCGGTTGTTAATGATTCTTCCTTCCATCCTGATACCATATTCTTCTTCATATCATCCAGCTTCTCCGATTATTTGCTCAGCATATAGATTAAATGTTGTTGTTGTTGTTGTTATGGGCCATCAAGTCAGACCCAACTCATGGCAACCCCTCCTTGGGTTGCTGAGGTGGTATCACTACTGAAGTAGATTGCCCCACCTGCCTTCTGAGGAGTTGTTGGTGGGTTTGAACTGCCAGCCTTCAGGTTAGCAGTGAAGTGCCTTAGGCATTACATTACCAGAGCTCCTATAGATTAAATAACTATGGTGAAAGGATACAACCCTGAGGCACACTCTTCTTGATTTTAAACCATGCAGTGTCTCCTTGTTCCATTCCTGGCTTCCCACCCCCACCCCCACCCCCGTTTCCTGCCTTTTCGGTGTGTGGCTTGTCTCCCTCCTCCCCTTACCTGGATCCCTGGGCTCTGTCTCGGTCTGGCTCCTCCCCTACCTCTTGCATCTGGGTGCCTGGTCTTTCTACTCACTCTTACGTGGGTTCCTCTGTGTCTGTCTTGGCCTCGGCTCCTCCCGCACCTCCTGCGTCTGGGTGCCATAGTGATACCACCTTGGAAACCCAAGGAGAAGTTGTTATGAGTCAGATGCTACTCGACAGCTGTGAGTTTTGTTTTGTTTTGTTTTGTTTTTTTGTAGTCCCACCTGCAACAGTGATGAATTGATTTGCCACCAGTGATGATTTTGTGATGGTTCCTTTTGTCTTCAGTCATATATAATTAACTCTATGGCCGTGGCTCAGAGGGCACCATTCAGTTTTCTGTACTGTGTACATGCTGATGGTTTCTCTCATCCTTGATAATTGTCTTTGTCCTATCTAATGCTTAAAGTGTCTCTACTGAGCTTGTTTGAACTGGCATCTCTTTTCCCCTATTACAGTACTACATAAAATAGAATACTATGCAAAGTTACAGAATAATGAAACAACCACATAGCGTGGATGAACCTGGAAGACATTGTGCTGAATGAAATAAATCAATCATAAAATGATAAATACTGTATGAGTCCACTATTATAAAAGTCAAGGAGAGGTTTACATACAGATACATTCTTTAATGGTTACTAGGGATGGGAGGGAAGGAGGTGGGAGGGAAAATCACTGACTGGGTAACAGACACATATTAATTTGAGTAAAGGAAAAAGCAATTTACAATTTAAAAAACTGATCAGTACAATATCACTTAGGCAGAGGAAAACAAGGAATGGTGTACAAGAGTTACAGACAACAAAGAGAAATACTATTACATATAGAATCATAAAATAAAAATTTTTAAAAAAGAAAGAAAAAATGGCTTATGAGAGAGAGAAGGGTGTGATTAGCTCTGCTATCAGTATTTTCACACACTGCAGAATAGTAACCGTGATGATCTGGTTTTTTTCATATTGTGACATGAAAGGAAGAAGCATCATGCCTTATTCAAGTATTACTTCAGTGAAGTCATATGTAACTTGCAGCTTGCTAGGTGTTTGACATGAATTAAACTACATCCCTGTAGAAGAGCACAGAGTCTAAAAGGAAGACAGACATTAAAAAAACTTCTTATTTCAGGATGATGCTTAACATAGAACATTCTTAATATGATACAGAACAGTCTATCCTTAATATTTACCAACTATTATGATCCATGCTTTATTCTTCCATCCATGTAATCTTGCGACAACTTTTGAGGTAGACAGCCATTATACCAACAAGAAAACTGAAGCAGAGAGAAGTTAATTATGTCACCTGAGGTCAAAGTGCCAGTAAATAGAAGAGCTAGAATTTTATATATATAGTCTTAGGGAGGAGCTCTGGTAGCATAGTACCTAAAGCACTTGACTGCTAACCAGAGGGCTGGCGGTTCAAACCCACCAGCCACTCCTCGGAAGGAAGGTTGGGCAATCTACTTCCGTAGTGATACCGCCTTGGAAACCCAAGGAGGGATCACTATGAGTCAGGTCTGACTCGACAGCACATAATGCCAACAACAACAATATAGTCTTAAAAACTGTAAGTGATAATTATTAACAGTAAATATTTGATGAATACACAAATAACAACACAGGAATTCTTTTAAAAAGCATATATAATATCATTTCTTTAGGACTATTCACTTTTAAGGCAGTATAACTCTACCGGATATCCTTACAAGGTTTCATTAAGGCCAAAGAACCTTGTTGAGTTCGGGAAGCATTAGGTAGCATGCAATACAACTGGCATTAGTGTTCAATCTGAATGCCCCTGGGCTTTACCCAGTGCAGATTACATCAAAATTAAGTGCCAAATCTTTTCATCTGGAAAATATTATAGGTGCTCTAGCTATTATTTATAGCTTCAGAAAGTTTCCAAAGTTATTGTCAGTGACAAATGTGTCAATTCCCATGCTGTGATTATGCAGGCACCAGCAGAGAATATATGCAGTGTGTAATATTAGTGCCTCTGAACTCCCTTGGGGACACATTTAGAATAGTGAGTTCTGTCATCTTGTAATACTTTTCCCACATCAGCTATCCTGCCTGTTCATGAATTCCAGGTAGCACTAGATATTTTATTCAGAAAAATGCTTATGGACAATAGTCCCATTAATCTTCAAGATGAAGAAGGAAGGCCTAAAATACAAATGACTTTGAGTCAAAGTTTTCTTCCTTAAAGAGGTTAAGTGCTCAGGACTGCTGGAACTCAGGTTATTTAATCTTAGAAAGATAAACTACGATACTCAGATTACCTATTTGTAACACACACACACAAAAAAATATTTCCCTTTTCTCTTAGCTAGAACTTCCTTTTTGTTTCCTACCTAATAGTCACTCTGTAGAAGAAAAATGGGGCAGTCTATTCCATAAAGATTTACAGCCTGGTAAACCCAGTAGGGGTCACTATGAATCAGAATTGACTCAATGGCAGTGAGTTTGGTTTTGGTTTTTTTACAATGGG
>NW_006921634.1:9800319-9811055 GCF_000298275.1 Orycteropus afer afer | reverse complement strand
AAATAAATCAATATATTTATATTTATTAAATATATATATTTATATATACTCATCTGTTTCTCTAGAGGACTTTGGCTAAGATAGAAGGCATTAGTGGTAAAGTAAGGTTCTACTTTTTCATTGGCTCACAATCCAAAATTAAATTACTTTATCATTTCTATCTCAAAAACAAAGTTTTGTTGGTGTTCTTAAAAAAATAATTTATGTCAAAAAACTATATAGAAAAGCAAGATAATGTAATGAAGCTACTTGCTGGGGCCAACTACATAGAAGTTCTTCAGTATGTCTTGCCTAAAGAAAAAAATGAATTGAAAACAAAAGTATCAGCTTGTTATCAAATATAAAAATCATATTAGTGCCTAGTAGAAATGTTTCACAGAATCAAAAGATAAAAATGTAACAGAACACAGCATTCTCCTTTGCTTCATCTGTCTTAATGAATGTACCACATGGAGCTTTTTCAATCAAAATTGTTGGCAGGGGAGATACTCTAACCTTGGCACAAGAGGAAGCCTGATGTTTTTAGAAAACACATACATATTTTTTTTTAAGAATAAAGAAGGTAAAATGCAGTCTGGTAAAATGAATGTAAGCCTAATTGACTTAAAAAAAAAAAAAAAAAAACTCACTGCCATGGAGTCAGATCCAACTCATAGTGACCCCTCCTTGGGTTTCCCAGACAGTATCACTACGGAAGAAGATTGCCTAATCTTCCTTCCAAAGAGTGGCTGGTGGGTTTGAACCACCACCTTCTGGTTAGCAGTTAAATGCCTTAGGCACTACGTTACCAGAGCTAACACTGAAAACTCTTGTGTTCTCTACCCCATCTCCTTATTTCATGACATGATCATCTTTCTCTTGTCCTAAGGCTTCCCAATTCTTTTCACATGTAAATGGATGGTAAGACAGATATTACTAGGTTTCACATTGTAACCTCTCTGTATGTTGTTGTTGTTGTTATGTGCCATCAAGTCAGTCCCGACTCATGGCGACTCTTCCTTGGGTTTCCGAGGCAGTATCACTATGGAAGTAGATTGCCCCATCTTCCTTCCGAGGAGTGGCTATATATAAGAAGTTACAATTTTCTAGATCCTCTCTGATCTCTTTGTAGTATGTGAACAAAATCTATGTTTCCTGGATCTCTGCATTCCATTATAAATTCCATTTCAAATGGAAATCATTACTGTATCTCCACTAGAGCAACTACCAGTTGATTTATCTATCCAACACTGAAAAATTGGTGGAACTAGTAAAAAAAATAAAATAAAATAATTTCGATTTCTAACTAACGTTTCTTAGTTAGTTTTCAAACTAAAGTTTGAAAGAGTCTGGTTCATCAGCTCATTCGGTAAGTGCAGAGATATTAGGAATTGAAGGGCATTGTTATGGATTCTATTGTATCAAAAAAAAAAAAAAAATGTATTGGAGTCCTGATTTCTATACTGTGAATATAATCTATTTGGAAAAAGAGGTTTTGCTATTGTCAATGAGGCCATATCAGTATAGGATGTGTCCTAAAATAAATCACTTCTGTGTGATGTAAAGATCAGCATAGAACACAGAGACAACTGAATAGGAACTGGAGAAGGTAATACCATGTAAGGATCACCAAGAAACCTAGCAACTCTAAGGTTATAGAAGATGAGACTAGGATCTTCCCCCAGAGAAGACAGAGAGAAAGTTTTCCTCTATGGCTGGTGCCCTGAATTTAGACTCCTAGCCTCCTAAACTGTGAGAAAACTAATTTAAAGCCAGCTACTTGTGATATTTCTGCTACAGCAACACTAGGAAATTAAGACAGGTATATTTTCGTATACTAGATGAGCCAGTGCTTTTTTCATTTCAGGATAGTTGTCAACCCTTCAAAATAGAAAAGGACTAAAACAAATCTATTGTCTAACCAGAAGCCTGGCAGTTCAAACCCACCAGCCACTCCTCAGAAGGAAGGTTGGCAATCTACTTCCATAGTGATACTGCTTCGGAAACCCAAGGAGGGGTCACTATGAGTCAGATCCGACTCAATGGCATGCATTTGGTTTTTTGGTTTTATCTATATGTGCAAGGTATTTTACTACACAAATATGTATATTTTCTCATGTAATCCATAAAACAAATCTACAAAATAGATTATATTATTTCTTATTCCAAAAGAAGAGGCTGAAGATCAGAGAATTTAACTTTTCCATTGTATAGCTATTGAAAGTGGTAGCACTGAAATTTAAACTCATGCCATATCACCCTTGAGATTAATAATAGCCATATCCTGGAAGCTTCTTATTAGATGTACAGGAAACCAGTTGAGGAATATAGATAAATTCTCACAATACATATCTGCTGCTGAGAAAAGAAAACACACACACACACAAACAAATACATAATACTAAAGCAATTTGTGTTGTTTTTACATAATCATATGTACACCTTAATTTTATGCTTATCATATAAATCTTTTGCGTATGTTTTAAGTCCCAACTTGCATAAAAAATAATTGCAAAGAAAAAGACTTTGATTTTTCATGATGATGATAAGACATTTTTCACAGAAATGAAAGTAATAGCATTTTCTGACAAATATAAATAATTTCAGATATTTAAATAAAACTACTATTCAAATATTTTGAAGTATAGTCTTCTATGTAACTTTTTTATAGAATGTCATGTCCATGAATCTTGAGAATATGTGGTAGTTATGGAAATTATAATTTCAATTATGAAAATTCTCACAAATTTGCAAACCAGATAGCATGAGTGAAATAAAAAGTAAGGTGTAATTATCTAAGAAACAGGGTATGATATTTTTAAATTAACCATAGAAAGACATAAATGATCAGTCTCTTTTCTAATCACTCAAATCACCTTAAGATAAATGATGCTATATAACTAAGTAGAGGAAAGTTTACTTTGCTCAAATCCATGGGGAACAGTAAATCTTTAACACTTGCTGAATTTGTGTTAATTAGATCCATGAAAAGCACTGATGTTATTAAAAATGGTTGTAGGGCTTAAAGAGGTGGTGCTGATGGGGGAAATGATTGAGATGGATTTAAAAAGACTTAGTCAAGTTATCAATGATAAGGAAGAAAATGGCACTTATTTCTACCCTCTTAACAAAAAAGAAAAAACAAGCAGTAGATTCGTCAACACCCAGCTGAACTGACAAATATAGACAGCCAACCTGGAGCATATACTCGTGCTATGGTGACCCAAACAAGGTTAAAAACATAGTCTTCACTCACTGAGGAGCACAATATAATTATTGGGATACCCAGAAAGAGGAAAAAGAAATTCTAAGTTTTCTAGCATTTAAGTCATACTGTAGCAAGTTGTGCCAAGTCACTTGTCCTTTCTGAACCGCTTTAGTTAAGAATCAAAATAAAATATGACCTTACAAAATTCTTGTGAGGATCATGTGAAATCATGAACATGAGAACACTTGGACAACTCTAAAGTGCTATAAAAACATAGGGTGTTTTTATTACTCTATAGTGTGAAAATTATTCAGAGTTAATAAGAAATGAATAATGGTATAAAAATGAGAGCCCAGAAGAGCTGAATAATTCATTTAGGAAAATCTACATTTTAAGGTAGTTCCAACCTATCTCACTGATCAGATTAACTCAGTGATGTGGTCATTTGCAGAATGAGGCAAGATACAGAGTACAGGAATCCCTTTCCCAGTTTCCCTCACTCATCATCACTCAATGAGCTAAGCCATTCTGGAAAAAGAAGAGAGAAGCAAACGGGGCAGCTGTTTTGATGCTGTCATGTCTGACTTTCAATCTATAGACTAAGCTTCATTCTAGGAAACCCAAGGTTTCTTAACCCTCAAAAAAAAAACAAAAAAACAAAAAACAAAACTCTGCTGTGGAGAAGATAATTACACTGATAGTTGTTTTTACCTGTGGATTCCAGTTCCAAAGCATCATTTTAACAGGTTAGGAAGGATCAATAATGAATTCAATCCCCAAAACGTAGAGATGGATCCAGACCTCATATTCCCATTTCTTCATCATTTTTGCTAGTCTCTCTCTTTGACCCTAGCCACTTGAAGCTAGGTCAAAATTCATAAACTAAAAGGGTATTTTCTTTCAGACTGTCAAATACATGGGTGCCAGCTGCAAGTGTGGGTATTCTACATGATACCCTAACCTTCTGATATGTTGTTGTTGTTGTTATGTGCCATCGAGTGGGCCCCAACTCATAGTGACCCCTCTTTGGGCTTCTGAGGCAGTATCACTACGGAAGCAGATTGCCCAACCTTCCTTCTGAGGAGTGGCTGGTGGGTTTGAACTGCCAGTCTTCTGGTTAACAGTCAAGTGTCTAAGGCACTATGCTATCAGAGCTCTGATATGCTGGTTACCAACTCAGGGCTGGTGTCTCACTTACTGTTTGGGGAGCTCTGATGGCATAGTGCCTAAGGCATTTGACCGCTGACCAGAAAGCTGGTGGTTCAAGCCCACCAGCCACTCCTCAGAAGAAAGGTTGGGCAGTCTACTTTCATAGTGATGGTGTTGTTGTTGTTGTTATTTGCCATCGAGTCGGCCCCGACTCCTAGCAACCCCTCCTTGGGTTTCCGAGGCAGTTATCACTACGGAAGTAGGATTGCCCAAACTTCCTTCCGAGGAGTGGCTGGTGGGTTTGAACCGCCAGCCTCCTGGTTAGCAGCCAAGTGCCTTAGGCACTATGCTACCAGAGCTCATAGTGATACCACCTTGGAAACCCAAGGAGGGTTCACTATGAGTCAAATCCAACTCCACGGCAGTGAGTTTGTTTTTGTGTGTGTGTGTTTGTCATCGAGTTGATTCTTAATCACAGCAACCCCCTTTTGGGTTTCCAAGGCTCTAAGTCTTTACGGAAGTAGATTGCCCAGTCTTCCTTCTGCTGAGTGGCTGGTGGGTTTGAACCACCAAGCTTCTGATTAGCAGTCAAATGCCTTAGGCACTACACCACCGGTTTGAGGTTGGCTTTTGGTTTTCTCACTACATGTTCGGAATGCCAGTGGCAAGCTTGGTATACACATGGTATCCTTACTTTGTGTTCTGTTGATTCCCATTGCTTCTTTGGGTTCAATAATTCACTGGAACAACTCACAGAACTTACAGAGAGACACCATACTTACAAATAAATATTCATTAGAAACAAAAGTGATATAAACAAAGAGACACATAGAACAAAGTCTGGGAGGGTTTCCAATGTGTAAATTCTATATTCCAAGGGACAGGCTACCTTCCTGAGAGCAGATGTTCTCAAGTTTGTCTTTTCTTGTCAGGCCAGCTCCCGCTTGCCAGTAAAAAGTCTCCAATGTGAACCGAAAGCCCCATACCAACATACCCCAATTACTCCAAGGGTTATTTCTCCAGAGCAAAGGACAAAAGTCATCTTCCTGGTCCTTTATCCTACAGTGAGTCCCTCATAACTGAACAATTACAAGAACAAACACACTGATCATTATTTGCAAGAGTGACATTTTGCCCTTAACTTTAGATGGCATGCTTTGAGGAGTGCATGAAGTCCAACTCCCCACAAATCAACTCCTGACTTAAGTCATATACTTTTCAGCATCATTGCTTTGCCTCTCTATCCACACCTTGATGAAAGACTACATGTGACCTTCATGTCACAAAAGACAAGTATCGAAGGAATCTTAGCCAGGTAGGAGTAGAATATAAGAAGAGACAAACTAATATATGTTTTTGTCTCTACATGTGCCAGGCACTGTTGTAATTTGACAAATCTTTTTCTTTTAATCTTTTTAACAGTTCCTAAGAATAGTTTTTACTATCTCAAAGCTTTTAAATAAGGAAAATTAAATCCAGAAAGGTTAATTTGCTTAGGTAATGATTATAAGTGTCAGGAATCAAATCCAAATCTATGTCCCATATTTCTTATCACTATAATAATACTTCTCAGACTTTGTGAGGTACTTGTTTTCAATATTGATTTTTGTTTCATTGAGTTGTGATTATTTTACCAACTGGGATACAGTTTCAACACATAACATTTCACTGAGAAAGTCAACAACTCTACTAATAAAACAAATTTAAGGGGAGTTAACCAAGTTCAGAGAGAGGTCAAAAAGAAAGGGTTCTTCACTGATAATCTCAACACACTTGCAATGGCCCTTATGACATTTTTCACCAAAACTTTGTTCTTGTTCAGAGCTCAGTTTGAAAATGACTCTTCTCATGTAGCTAACATGTCCTAATTCTCCAGAAGTGCTTTGGGTAAATATGGATGGAGGTGAAAGGGGTGGCATGAAATGAGGCTACAGAAAGGAGAATGGAAGCTGCAGAAAGAAAGGAGGCCACAAACATAATTTGCCTATGTCACAGTTCAGCCTGGGATTAGGCCTGGTTTTAATATATTCAATGTTATTTATGTCAATGCTTTGAAATGAAAGTTATTTTGACCAGCATTCTCTCAGATTATGAATCACACATTCTCCTAGTCATAGCTTATGTTAAAGAAATGTCTAAAAAGAAAAGATGAGTAATGCATTTTCAAGGCACCATTGAGTAAAACAACATTTTAATTAATGTGTCTTTAATTAAGCAAAATAAATTTTCTTCACAAGTTCTTAAGTGACTTTTTTCCACCACCTCTAGGCTAAAAAGCAGTATTAAATGTTTCAGCCCATTAGATTTTAAAGTTTTGAGCAACTAAAAGTTGGATTTCTGGGTTCATATTATAACTCATTCACAATGGAAAATTAATAGCTCATAAATGAAACTTCTATCAAGAGTAAGCCACATTGCACATTTTCCTGAGATAAACATTTTTGAAAATATTATTTAACTCTGTCTTCTGCTCCAGGTGGGTATGAAGCAACGAGACAGCTGCAAGGAACCAGAATAACCTGGGAATCGGAAGCACATCCGTTCACCTACAGCTTCAGCTTCTCATTCATCACCCGCTCCCTCTTCTGGCCTGGAGCACAACAGTACCAGCCACCACTGATTGATTCTGACTCATGGTGACCCATATGTGTCGGAGTAGAATTGTGCTTTCTAGGGTTTTCAATGGCTGACTTCTCAGAAGTAAATCACCAGGCCTTTCCCCTGAGACACCTTCTAGACTCAAATCTCTAAACTTCCAGCGAGCAGCCTAGCATGCCAATTGATGGCACCATACCCGTACTCTGCTTCAGGCGTCTGACCTTATCAATTATTGTTGTTTTTATATACATTCAAAACACAACATGAGTAAAGGTGACAAGTGTTCTGGTTACCTAGTACCACTCTGACAAGAATATATGGCAAATGGGGTGGCCTTAACAAACAGGAGTTTATTCTTACAATTTGGAGGCTTTAAGTCCAAGTTCAAAGTGCCAGGCTTTAGGGGCAGGGTGAAAGACCCTCAACCTTGGGGTCCAGCTCTGCCTCCTGCTCCCAGCCCACTGGAGCTAGAGGCATTTCTTCACTCAGACAGCTGCTGGCTGCTGAGGCTGAGAAGCCCCAAGGTTGACAAGTAAAAAGCACAGTCCCAATGTTACCAAACCACACGGCAGACCATTAACTTAAGTCCATTGTAAGTCCCAAGGTCGGCAGAGCATAGCAGGCTGCTGAGCGATGACAGGGCTACACGCAGGGTCCAAGCATGCTATCAGCTAGAGACCATTCTCAAAGCTTCTCCTTATATTCAGGAAGCAGATCACATTCCAAAGGCAGCTACTCAGCTGCTTGCAGTAGATCCCACCATGGACTTGATTGCCAATCTCATCATGGGGGATAACTACCACCAGCTACTGGGCCAGGCCCAGTCAAGTTGACACAAAAACATAACTACCACACATAGGATTTCACAAAAGTGGGTGAAAAAAACTCGTAAAGAAAAAAATAAACACAAAATTAGCAAATAATAGCTTCAAAAAAAGTACATTCCCCAAAATGTCGACTGTCAGATTTCTCTTTCTGTGTCTAGGGTCAGAAGATAAACCATATAGACAATTGTAATGATACAGGAAAACAGAATAGCTTTTGTCATCCCTGGAAGAAGTTAAGAGATAATCCCGGTCTTCTTCACACTCATGTTTCAAACTCTGCAAACAAGAAAGCACAGTCTTCGAACAAGAAAACACAATGAAAATTTCACTCTCTGAGCTGTAAAAGTAATGCATTATGGATAGGATTCTTTGTTTTATTTTGGTTTGATCTCAGACAGTGAGTCTTAAATTTCAGTGTGCATGTATCAGCAGAGGGTGCTAATTTAAAGTTCAGAACTCTTTCCATAGTATACCCTTTGGTGTCTTTCTTTCCTTTTTCACTTTCCCTACTCCCTCATTTGTGCTTCCTGAAATTATTTCCCAAATAAAATAGCTGCTCCTCCAAAAAACACACAAAATAAAAAGTATAGATCAGAATCCCAAGCCCCATGTCCAAAGTTTCATATTCAATGAGCCTGGGATAGGGCTTTGAAAATTCCATTTATTCCATGTGATTCTGAAGCAAGCAGTCTGACAAGCACAAAGAACAATTAATTAGATTTTTTTTTCCTGAATCTATGCTTTGGGAAAATACAAGAAAAAAATGTTGAGAAGAAAAGGTAATCTACTTAGTTACTGTTAGAGTAGCATGATTTTATACATCATATATTTATATATAATTATTCACTTTTCTTCATGCTATATATATCTTTGGGAGCTCTGGTAGCATAGTGGCTAAGGCACTTGACTGCTAACCAGAAGACTGGCGGTTCAAACCCACCAGCCACTACTCGGAAGGAAGATGGGGCAATCTACTTCCGTAGTGATACTGCCTCGGAAACCCAAGGAGAGGTCGCTATGAGTCGGGTCCGACTTGATGGCACATAACAACAACAACAAACATATATATCTTTGGTAATGCATGACTAATTTAATATCATATCACAAGAACTTTCCTCAAGTCATTAGAAACTGCCTCCATATAATATTCTGTGCTAAATATAAGTTTTCCTTAAGATTTTAAAGCCTTCATTCCATGGTCTTCTAACACACAGTGTTGTTAATGAAATGACAGATTATTTGTGCCTCTCAGAGTGACTTTTCTTTTAAATCCCTGAAAACTTAGAGAATTTTAGCTTCATGTTTGGCATTCTGAAATTACATCAGCCTATGTTATGTGCATAAAAATTAACTTACAAAATTAAAGGAGTTACATAAATGGATTTGTTAAATATATTTATTTTTATATGTTCATTTAAAAATAAACCTTAGACCTTTTCTTCAATGGCTAAATAGCTTTCAGTTACATGCATATTCCATAATTTGTTTAACCGTTCCAAATTGATGGACAGTTAAATATTCTCATTTTTATCCTATTAAAATCAATGGTACAATGAATATGCTCAGACTTATATCTAGAGAACATGTTTAGATATTTCTGTAACATGGAATTCCAGGCATAATATTTCTTGATAAGAGGATATGTGTGTATATATATATATGAGTCCAGAAACAAAAGCTGTTACAAATATGGAAAGCAGATAGTGAGATAATATGCATATAAGAAATTTGTTGAAGAATACTTTAGGAATTAATTCCTTTAAGTGAGTGAAGGAAAAAATAATTGACAGAAGAAGTTGAATTGCAATAAAGTGGCAGCAAAGGCTTCAGCCAATCCAACAAACAGCTCTGAAACTGTGAAGCCCTATTAGATATGTTCCCCAGTGGGGCAAGGGGACTGAACCCTCATAGCCCTATATCAACTGCTCCAGGGAAAGACCGTAGTCTTGAAAGATGTTTCCTTTCAGCCTCAGGCAATTCCCAGAGTGACAACCAGCTGAAAACTGTCAGCTGCAAACTCTTAGCAGCTGAGATGTGAGCATATCAGTACTTAGGGTGGTAGAGATCAGCTCAGGGAACCAAAGCATCCACAACAGTCTACCCCTCCTTACTTATGTAAAATGTATTTCCTTGGTTTATATAAATCCTGGTAGCAGATACTCCAGGAATCTGGTGCATATCTTTTAATCAGGAAAACTTTCACAATGAAAATTAATGCAAGAATGTACAGTCCATCAAGTCCAGAAATCATCTTCTCTCTTCTACTTTATATTAAACATTCCTCACCTTTAATGAGCACCACTTACTGAGGTTACTTAGTTGACGTAGTCACTTGAGATCCTCATCTGTGAGGTATCAAAAGCCCTATTCCCCTTGTCCTCCGGAAGATAAAACATCTAAAATTCCAGAGCTAAAAACTGTGAAGATAACAAACATATATTCCATCACAAACACATAAGACAGTGGGTCATTGTCAGTGATGGCATGTAGGACCACTCCTTTATTAGCCCCTTTGTTTCTGGACTCATGTATTTTTTACCTACTGGGGATACATCAGCAAATACCAGTCATTCATCTAAAGTATTATAGGATTCTGAAAGGGTCAACCCTTCTTCTTTGGGTATCACCTGCAAATTAGCATCTGAATTGTGCCTTCACCAAAAGTCCATTTTTCTATAAGATCAGTAGTTTTGAGGTGGTGTAATATGTGATTAAGCTAGTATATCCCAAGGTCATGCACACAAATTTTACAGACTAAACAACACATTCCTCAATAACCAATGGGTCAAAGAAGTAATCAGACATGTAATTAGAAAAAAAATTGTGATAGAAGAAAATAAACATACATAACACCAAAACTTAAGGAATGCAACTAAAGAAGTGCTTAGAGGGAAATTTATATCTGTAATTTATATCTGCCTGGGAGCTCTGGTAGCATAGTGGCTAAAGCACTTGACTGCTAACCAGAAGGCTGG
>NW_006921634.1:9792852-9800154 GCF_000298275.1 Orycteropus afer afer | reverse complement strand
AAAAGGATTCTTTCAAAAGCTGAAAATAGAAATACCATTTGTTCCAACAATCCCATTACTAGGTATATATCCTAAAGAAGTGAGAATCAGGACACCCACGTTCTTAACAGCACTATTCATAATAGCAAAGAGATGGAAACAACCTTAGTGCCCATCAACCAAGGAATAGATAAACAAACTGTGGTGCATGCATACAATGGAATACTATGCAACACTGAAGAATAATGTAGCACCTGCAAAACACCTCAAAATGTGGATGAACTTGGAGGACATTATGGTGAGTGAAATAAATCAGTCACAGAAGGATAAATATTGTATTAGTCTACTATTTTAAAAAGTAAAAGAAAGGTTTATTCATGGAATAATTTTGACTTTCTTTGTTGGTAGCTGAGGATGGGAGGGGAAAGGAGGGAAAATTCCTAGATAGGTTGAAAAAAAAAGATATAAACCAAAGATTATTAGTGGTTATCAGGGTTAGGAGGGAGGGGGAAAGGGAAAGCATTTGTTTTGGGGGCATTGAGTTTATGCTAATAGACGGTGGAATATTTTAGGAAAGAATAGCAATGGTGGTGGCCTAACAGGAAAATGGAATCAATGTCCCTGAGCTGTAAATGTGGAATTTGTTATGTTGGTAAATGTCTTGTTATATATGTTTTCACCACAATAAAAGTTTTTGTTTTGTTTTGTTTTGTTTTGTTTTAAAAAAAAAGCCTATATTTAAAAAAAAAGAAGAAAAATTTCCAATCAATAGCCTAAGCTTCTACTTTAAGATACTAGAAAGATAATAAGCATTAGAGTAAAAATTAATGAAACCTAGAATAGAAAAAAAAAAAGGAAGAAAAGTCAAGGAAACCAAAGTTGTTCTTTGAAAACATGAACAAAATCAACAAAATATTACCTTGTCAGCTCAAGAAAAAAAGAGAAAAGACTAAAATTACTGAAATTAGAAGTGAAAGTGGAAACATTAATATCAACTTTACAAATATGAGTATAAAGGAATAATTTGAACAATTGTATATCAATAAATTAGATAAGTTAGATGAAATAGAAAAATTCCTAGAAAGATGCAAACTACTGAGAGTGATGCAACAAGAAAGAGATAACACATGTGAATGAGTAGACCTGTAAGAGGTAAAAAGACTGGATTATTCAAAAAACAAGAAAAAAACTACCCAGAAAGTCCATATTGTTTCACAGGTGAATTCTACCAAACACAAACAAGAATACCAAACATTTAAAAGATAACTGATACCATATTTTATGGTGAAAGACAGGATGCTCTGCCCCTCAGATCAGAAGTGAGACTGAGATATTTGTTGCCATGATTTCTGTTCAATATTAAACATGAGGTTCTATCCAGGGCAATTAGATTTAAAAAAAAAAAAAAAAGTCCATATTTGAAATAGATATGTAAAAGTATCTCTATTTACAGATGATATAATATTGCATATAGAAAATTGTAATAAATGAACAAGAACAAAAAAATAGAACTAGTGAGTTCAACCCTGTTGCAGAATAAAAGATCAATATACAAAAATGAATTGTATTTCTATGTTCTTACAACTAACAATTAGAAAATGAAATAAGGGCAATTTCATCTAAAATGGCATCACAAAGAATAAGATATTTTGGAATCAATTTAACAAAAGAAATGCAAAACTTATACTCTGAGAACTACAAAACATTGCTAAAAGAAATTGAATAAGGTATCAGTAAATGGAGAAACATTTCTTGTTTATGGAGGGGAAGAATTAAATATTATAAAGATGGTAATATTCCTCTAGGTTCTAACAAGATTGTGTTGAAGCTATAGATCATAAGGTACCCTATATGAAACTCACAAATATTTGAGGCTCTGTTCATTTTATGTCTATCTTTTTTTTATGTTCTTCTGATGAGATGATTTATACTATTAATTTATGTTCAGTTTCATTGACCTTCTTTCCTGTCATTCCTAATCTGCTATTAAGCCCATATAGTGATGTTGCTGTTGTTAAGTGCTGTTGAGTCATCTCCGACTCATAGCGACCCTATGCATAGCAGAATGAAACACTGCCAGGTCCCACACCAGCTCCACGATCCTTGGTATACTTGAAACTCATCACCACAGCCACTGTGTCAGTCCATCTCATTGAGGGCCTTCCCCTCTTCCGTCGACCCTCCACCTTACCAAGCATGAAATCCTTCTCCAGAGAATGGTCCCTCTGATAACATGACCACAATAGATGAGACGAAGTCTGGCCATTCTTGCTTCCAACAAGCATTCTGGAATATATATATATCACTATATATCATATAATATCTTTTTTATTTCACTTATTGAAATTTTCAAATACAGAAATATCATTTTTTCCTTAAATAGTTTCCAATTCTCTGCTGAGATTGCCTATCTTTTCTCTAAAAATATGTTTTTTTAGTTATTTATACATATTTTTCTTTTAAATTTTTGCATGTAATTATAAGTTGTTTTAAAGTCTTTGACTGCTAAATCCATCATTTGACTAGCTCAGTTTCTATTTACAGAGAACTTTATTTCTTGACTAGGAGTGTCATTTTCTGTTTCTTTCTATATTCATGATTGTTTTAATTAAATATTTTATTTTGCGAATAATCAGAGACTCTGGATTTTGTTATCTTCCTCTAAAGATTGTGGAATTTAGACAGTCAAATGGTAACTGATCATCTAGTTGGGCAATCTACTTCTGTAGCCATACTGCCTCAGAAACCCAAGGAGGAGTCGCTATGAGTAGGGTCCGACTCGAAGGTAGTGAGTTTGGTTTTCTTTGCTTTGTTTTGTTTTTTACCCTGCCTTTTTATACTTTTTGTAGCCCAGCCCTTGGTCATGGACTAACAAAGGACACACATATGGGCTTCTAGAACCCTCTAAGCACAGCTCCCTCATTTTTTGATACTTAACATTGAATATTTCAACTCTTTTGAATTCTGATATCTCCCTCCTAACTTAGCAAAATTCATCATGCCATCCTTGAAATCCAGTTCTCCAGACAGAAGCTTGGCAACTGTGGAGTTCAAGTTTGAAATTTGCTTTCTCTCTCATGGATTCAATCTTGTTTACTGAGAGTCTAAATAGCCCAGAGAGTCAGCTACCTGATTAGTTATACTGTTGATTTTCCAGAAACTGCCCCCCCCCTACACACACCTGCTTCCTGTGGTCCCTTATTGTAAATGTATAATATAACTCTTCTGGTAACTGCCTTTGTCTCTGCAGTGGTCTTCTGAGCTTTTCCAGATTGCTTCAAGTCTTCAAAAGTGAAGATTCTGTCTGCCTTCACAAATTTCTCGCACGATTATTGCTTTTTTTCTGTTTCCAGTGCTGCTATTTAATTATTCCTTCCATTTTATGTTTTTTTTTTTTTTTTTTTTTCCTATTATTTCAAGCAGTATGAGCTAAGGAGTATAAATATACTAACTCACTATGTGGATCCAATCATCATCTTTATGATTTTTACTTTAGGTAACTTCTGAGAATGTACTGATTGATGACCTATACCAACTGACCAACTGTTATAAATATTTGCATATCTGGGTGTGTCTGGTCACATATATGCATGTATTGTTGTTGTTAATTGCTGTCAAGTCATCTTCAACCCATAGCAACCCATGTGCAAAAGAACAAACATTGGCTGATTCTGTGCCATCCTCACAATATTTGCTGTGTTTGAGCCATCATAGCAGCCACTGTGTATTTTTTCATCTTTGAGTATTATTGTCAGAACATCTTAGTTGTTAACATTTATCAGATATCTCTTTTTCATCACTCCAATCTTTTTTTGTTTTTTGTTTCAGGTATGTTATATTAAACAACATACGTCTTTAGGATGGGATCATTTCCAAGAGTTCATCCAGAGAGATGGCTCCTGCCTGGATCTGTTTTCTTTGTTCTGGTTAATTAATCTAATCCTGCTGAATAATACCTTCTAAAACGTCCAAAAATATTCCGGTCTGTCGATGGTATCCTGTCTTGTTTTGGGCCTGATTATGTGTTTATTCTAGAAAGACAGACAAAGAGAAAGACATAAAAATATATCCAAACCTAGATATAAAAAGCCAAATAAATGCAATGCTATCTAGTTGATCCCAACTCATAATGACCCTATGGAACAAGATAGAACTGCCCCATTACAGAATCAGATTGCCTCGTCTTTCTCCTTCAGAGTGGCTGGTGGGTTCAACTGCTGACCTTTTTGTTAGCAGTCAAAAATGCCTTAACCACCATGTCACCAGAGCTCCTTTACCTAGATATACATATGTAAAAAACTAAACCCATAGTCAATGCATAGTGACCCTATAGGACAGAGGAGAACCCACAGGGTTTGCAAGGCTATGATTTTTTAATGGCAGCAGATAGACACATCTTTATTGCATGGAAAGACTGGTGGGTTTAAACCTTCTACTTTTCAGTCAGTAATCAAGTACTTAACCACTGTGCCACATGGGCTTCTGAATATGTGTACCAAAAATTTGTTGCTTTTGAGTCAATTCAGATTTCTAGCAACCCTATAAAACAGAGTAGAACTGCCTGATAGGGTTTCCAATGCTATAATCTTTACTGTTACAGACTGACACCTCTTTATTCCATAGAGCAGCTTGTCAGTTTGAAACTGCCAACCTTTCAGTTAGCAGCCATTTAACCACTGCACCACCAGGGCTCCTATTGTATATGTATGTATGTATGTTGTTGTTGTTAGGTGTCATTGAGTCAGTTCTGATACACAGTGACCCTGTGTATGGACAGAACAAAACATTGTATGTTTCTACAGCATCCTCACAATCACTACTATGTTTGAGCCCATTGTTATAGCCACTGCACCAATCCATGTTGTTGAAGGTATTCTCCTTTTTTGATGACTCTCTACTTTGCCAAATATGATCTCCTTCTCCAGGGACTGATCCCTTCTGACAGCATGACCAAAGCATAAGAGAAGAAGTCTAGCCATCCTCACTTATAAAGAGTTTTCTGGGTGTACTTCCTCTGAGAAAGATTCATTTGTCCTTCTAGCAGTTCATGGTGCATTCAATATTTTTCACCAAAACCGTAATTCAAGTGCATCAATTCTTCTGCGGTCTTTCTTATTCATTGGCCAACTCTCAAATGCATGTGAGGCTATTGAGAATATGATCACTTGGGTCAGGCATACCTTAGTCTTCAAAATGACTTTCTTGTTCTTTAGCACTTTAAAAAGGTGTTTTGCAGCAGATTTACCCAACGCAATATATCATTTGATTACTTGACTGCTGCGTCCATGGGCATTGACTGTGGATCCAAGTAAAATAAAATCCTTGACAATTTCAATCTACATCATTAAGGTTGAGTCTACTTTCCTGGCATTTTGAGTGCCTTCCAACCTGAGGGGCTCATTTTCTGGCACTGTATCTGACAGTGTTCCACTGCTTTTCATAAGGTATTAACTGGCCAAGGTCATTTTAAAATTAGGTTGCCAGGTCTGTCTTAGTCTGGAAGCTCCATTGAATCTTGTCTACCATGCTTGACCCAGCTGGTACTTGAAATACCAGCATCACAGCAACTCTCAAGTCACCACAAAACAATAAACTGGTAGATGACTTGTGATTGTGTAGGTATTTCTCTGTTATTTCAATATGATTTATACATAAAGGAAGAAAATATGTGAGCTTCATCTGCCCGGCAGGTCTGATCTTTACCTCATCCTTTTATATAGGATGAATTTAGATTCATAGAGAATAAGCAATTTCTTCAAACTCACAGAGCTAAGTCATGGAAGAAAGAGAATTAAGTACTGAACACTTGATTTCTATTCCAGAGTTCTTTTCACTACAATGGATCTTTTAAATACACATTTTTTAAAAAAATTCTAGAACCTTTAGAATTAAATGAAAATATAATGGTTTTGAGAAAGCCCTTCTAAATGACTTTTATAAGTATTCAGAAGTGAAATGCTGTAGTTGCTACAGAAGCTCTCACTCAGAAAGTGGAACCAGTTGCTTTTTTAATAAAACCAATGCATTAGATGTCAATATATACCCTAGTGATGTGCTCATTAGAAGTGGAGACTGAGTTATAAAGATCAATCAGCAGCTATTCAATGCAGGATTTCAAGTGGACATCATTGCCCCAGCTTCACACACTAATCTATAGGTGTTCTGCCTCTAAATTATTCCCAGCGCTCAGACTTTATTTCTTCCTGAATTAGCTAAACTTTCCTCAGCATTTCCTATCATTTTTAATCAAAAATTTCTCTTCTGTTTATCTCTAACCTGTTTATTGACCCTGAGTTTATAGGCAGGACTCAGATATGACTGAAATTGAAAGCTGTGGGAGGCTGCAAAGTTGGATCATTTTTATTGAAGTGCTCAGAAGATTAACCACATGACCCTGTGATTTATAATAGCAGTTATAAGCCAAGGAGTTTTGTACAATTGGATACATTTCACAAATACCCTCCACATCTGAACTCACAAAGGCTGCCTTTTTCTACTAATCATTTTTAGTGTTGTTATAAAAGAAAAATTACATTGAGATTAACATGCCAGATTTCAACTCTAAACTTTTATGTCCCTGAGAAGAAGTTCACATTATAAAAAAAGGTCCAGCTTCAAAACAGAAATGTGAATAAATAAACAGTGAATAAATAAACAAGCAGCATCATTTTCCATGAAGAATCTATAATGAGAGTAAAATTTAAATGATCTTAAAAGATTGTAAAAAGTCCTACAAAAGAAAAATGCATTTTAAAAGGGAAAAAGTGTTAAGTTATCCTCTTAGAAAAAAATAAATAGTTTATAATTATAATATAGCATAAAATATTATGTCAATCACCTTCCTATATAGTATTGATTTCCAAAAAAAAGAAAAATAAGAATATATATTTTCCATAAAAATAATATTATAAATTGTCCTCATGTCCCCATGTCAATTCACAAAGACAGTCAACTTACAATAAAGTCAGTTATTTTACACATAACAAGTAAAAAGATACCACACTGCAAAAATATTTTATTTTACATATTTAAAAATACTTAAATTTATTCTACATGTCAAAAATAGTAAATAGAAATATAAAGTTTGTCAGAGCATGAATTGATGCTTGTTATTTTTCACTTGTTGAATAATATCCTGCCTAGTTACAAAGAATTAAAACAACCATAACCAAAAGACTAACGGAAGCAGCAGTCAGGACATTAGACGACGTGTAGCATTGGAAAAGTCAACTGCTAAGGACCTGTTTCAAGTGCTGAGGAGCAAGGATATCTCCTTGAGGACTAAGGTGCGCCTGACACAAGCCATGATATTTCCAATCGCCT
>NW_006921634.1:9789900-9792635 GCF_000298275.1 Orycteropus afer afer | reverse complement strand
CATGCTTGGTAGGGTGGAGGGTCGGCGAAAGAGGGGGAGGCCTTCAACGAGATGGATTGATACGGTGGCTGTGATGATGGGCTCAAGTACAGCAGGGATTGTGGGACTGGCACGGGATCGGGCAGTGTTTCGTTCTGCTGTGCATGGGATCGCTATGAGTCGGAAATGACTCGACGGCACTTAACAACAACAACAACAACCAAAAGACTGAAGCAACACTAGTGTCCATCAATGGAAAATATAACATGTATGGCTAAATAAAATGTTATATGTACATATGAAAGAGTCCTGGTGGCTAATGGTTAAGCATTTGACTGCTAACTTAATGGCTGGAACCTACATAGCAGTTCATCTTGACAAAAGACCTGATGATCTGTTCTGGTAGAGATGACTGGTCATGGAAACCTGTGGGTAGTACTACTCTGTCACACAGGGTGCACTAGTTGGCATCAACTCAATAACAACAACAAGATACATAAAATGGAATATGATTTGGCCATAAAGAGAAATGAAGTTCAGATACATGCTATAACATGGATGAATCTTCAAAACATTATGCTGAGTGAAATAGATCAGACAAAAAGGGAGAACTATTGCATGATACCATTTAAAAGAAATATCCAGAATAGGCAAATGCGTAGAGACCAAAGTTCATTAGTGGTTACCAGGAGTGAGTGCAGGTGGAAATGAGTGTATTGTTTAATGGGTACAGAGTTTCTATTAAGGGACATGAAAACATTTAGAAAAAATAGTGGTGCTTGTTGCACAGCATGGTGAATGTAATTAATGTCAAAAAATTGTACATATAAAAATGGTTGGAATGCTTTGTTACATCTAATACACCTTGTTATAGATTGAATTGTGTCTGCTACAAATATGGACTGTAAATCCTAACCTCTTTGCACAGATAAAATTCCATTTGAGAATAGATTCTTGTTGTTATGTTAATGAGGCAGGATTAGTGTAAGATGTATCTCAAGTTAATCTCTTTTGAGATATAAAAGAGATTAAACAAGCAAGCCAGGAAGCAAAGGTGGGGGAAGAGATGCCAAGCCACCTGTAGATTGCCCAGGAGCAGAATCTCAGAAGGGTCCAAGGCCTTCCTCCAGAGATAATGAGAAAGAAACCATTCCAGTAGAGCTAGCATGCTGAGTTTGGATGTTTATTCTCCTAAACTGCGAGAAAATGAATTTTTGTTTGTTAAATCCATCCACTTGTGGTATTTCTGTTATAGCAACACTAGATAGAGTAAGACAGAATTTAGTAACTGAGGAATGAGGTGCTGTTCTAACAGATATTTAAAGTGCAGAAGTAGTTTGGAAATCAGGTAATGGGTACAGGCTGGAAAGTTTTCGGGCGCCTAAAGAATAAAAGCCTCAATTGTCTTGAAGAGACTGTTGAGAGAATTATGGATATCAAAGGTGATTCTGATAAGGGCTTAGAAAGCAGTGAGGGGTAGTATCAAGAAAGCCTCTGCTATCTTAGAGAATCCATATGGCACAAGCAAGAGAATGTTCTATAAATGCGGATGATAAACGTGCTTCTGGTGAGGCTTTAAAAGAAAATGATGTGCATGTAATTGGGCAATGGAAGAAGGGCGATGCTTTTGAAGCAGTGGCAAAGAATTTGCTTGAATGATCTTCAAATATTTTGAGGAAGGTAGAACTTGAAAGTGCTGAACTTGGATATCTGGCTGAGGAGATTTCTAAGTAAGACTGTAAAAGGATTACATTGTTTCACCTTGCCACTTAAAAGAAAATGGGGGAGAAAGAAATGGACTTAACCTGTGTAAAATGAAAATAAAACTTAAAGAATTGGAAAATTCTGTGTACAAACTAGGATATACGTCTTAGAAGTTTCACCAAAGATGTGGTTACACAAGCAATCTTTTGTTAAGGAATTTAAGCATGTGACTGATGGATAAAACCAAACAGAACAGCAGAAAATATATCAGCTTAGACTAAATGGGACAGAGAATGAAGAAAGAAAAGAATGCTATCCCCTTGTTGTAATTCTACAGGCAGGAAATAGACCAAAGGAGTTATCTGTTGTCCTGTTAGTAAAGAAAAGGATTATATCTGGAGCAGCTTGGGAATCAGCAGAACTGTTGGAAGGAACACAGGAAATAGGGCCTCCTCAGTTTCAAAGGGTGAGGCCATGATCTCTTGGATCTCAAAGGGTGGGGTCACAGCCCCAAGGTTTCAAAGAGTTAGATCTTTGCCAACTTGGTCCCAGATGTGGGGCTACCCTTAAGGTGTGCCAGAGGGATGGGACCTCTGCCCAAAACTGAAGAGGTGGGGCTGCCATGTTCAAGAGGAAGAAACAGGGCTTTCCATGGCTCAGGGGGTGGAGTCACCACTTAGATAGACTGGAGAATGGGGCCACCCAAAGCCAAGGGAGCGTTCCTATTACAGTGGGCCTGGAAGGTGGTACTGAATCCCAGGGCCAATAGGGTCTCCAGCCAAAATCCAGAGGGTGTGACCAACATCCAGAGTCTGAAGGGCAGGGCCATTATCCAGATAATTCCAAAAACAAGAGGATTATTTTCAAGTATTGAGGGGGGAAAAAAAGTACCTCACTGCCATCAAGTTGATTCAAGTCATAGCGACCCCTCCTTGGGTTTCTGAAGGGGTATGTCTACAGAAGTAGATCACCTAATCTTCCTTCCAAGAAGAAGCTGGTGTGTTTGAACAGCCAGCCCTCTGGTTGGCAGTCAAAAACCTTAGGCACTACAC
>NW_006921634.1:9781122-9789599 GCF_000298275.1 Orycteropus afer afer | reverse complement strand
AGAGTGGCTGGTGGGTTTGAACTGCTAGCCTTCTGGTTAGCAGTCAAATGCCTTAAGCACTACTACTTAGGCTCATAGACAAAGAGAAATTTTGTCCCGGGATGGAATATGCATAAAGTCTCACTCATATTTGATTTAGATGATTCAGAAAATGAGATTTTGAACTTGGAGTTATTTAAGACTTTTGGGATGATGTGATGTGGTGAATGTGTCTTACATATGGGAAGGACATGACTGTTTGGGAGCCAGAAAGTGGAATACTATGGATTGAATTGTGCTCCACTAAAATACATATTAGAAATCTTAATTTCTGTATCTGTAGTTATAATCCCATTTGGTTATGGGCTGTCATTGTTGTTAATAAAGGAGGATTAGTGTAGAGTGTATCTTAAACCAATCATTTTTGAGATATAAAAGGTATTAAACAAAAAGGAGAAAGAAGCAGAGAAGAGTGAAGAGCCCCATGAAGATGGCACAGAAGTAGCAAGGACCTTCCTCCAGAGATGATAGAGGGAAAAAGCCTTCCTATAGAGCCAGCACCCTGATTTTGGACTTCTAGCCTCCTAACTGTGAGAAAATAAACTTCTGTTTGTTGAAGCCACCTGTTTGTGGTATCTCTGTTACAGCACCACTAGATAACTAAAACACCTTCCTTACATCTCTTTGAAGAATAAGGAAGCAGTACTAGCTATATGAGCTCTGTTGTTGTTGTTGTGTGCCATCAAGTTGGATCCGACTCATAGCAACTCCTCCTTGGGTTTCTGAGGCAATATCACTATGGAAGTAGATTGCCCAACCTTCCTTCCGAGGAGTGGCTGGTGGGTTTGAACCTCCAGCCTCCTGGTTAGCAGTCAAGTGTCTTAGGCACTACACTACCAGAGCTCTGGTGGTGGCCAATTCCAATTCATAGGTACCCTGTAATGGAGTAGAAATTCCCAGCAGGGTTTCCAAGGCTGTCAATCTTTATGGAAGCAGATAGCCATGTATTTCTCCCATGGAGAGTCTGGTAGGATTTGAACTGCCAATCTTTTGGTTAGTAGCTCTGGTGGTGTAGTGCCAAACACATTTGACTGCAATCTACTTCTATACAGATACTGCCTCAGAAACCAAAGGAGGGATTACGATCAGTCAGATCCGGCATAACAGCAGTGAGTTTGGTTTCGGTTTTTTGGTAGTACCAACCAAACCAAGCACTGCCATTGAGTTGGATCTGCCTCAGAGCAACCCCTCCTTGGGTTTCCAAGGCGGTATCTGTACGGAAATAGATTTCCCAACGTTCCTTCAGAGGAGTGGCTGGTGGGTTTGAACCATCAGCCTTCTGTTTAGCAGTCAAATACTTAGGTACTACACCACCAGAACTACTAACCAAAAGATTGGCAGTTCAAATCCTCAGGCACTCTATGGGAGAAATATGTGGCAGTCTGCTTCCATAAAGATTTACAGCCTTGGAAACCCTGCTGGGAAATTCTACTCCATTACAGGGTAGCTATGAATTGGAATTGGCTCAACAGCAATGGGTTGGATTTTTTTTTTCATTATTGTTTTTACTAGATGTATGTTCATGGATGGGCTCAATTTGAAGATAGAAACTGGAGCTTGCTTCCCTTCTGCTAGTTTCTGAAGGCTGAAAATCCATTTTTCCATGAGAAGTTGCATAGAACAGTAGCATTGTCTGGGCCAGCTGTTTTCCCTATTAGATTGAAAAATCCATAATGGCACTACAAAGCATTGCAATCGTGTTCCTCCCTATAAATAGCACTTAGGATAGTGTCTGCCACAGCACCAGTGCCGAGGGAAGATTTGCGAAGTTGAAATAAATATAACTGAATTGAATTGAATTAAGAAAACTGAGTTCATCATTATAAATTTATTCAGGAATCTTTCCAGTCCATTATGAAAGCTTCCTTGTCCTAGAAAAAGAAGAAAAAATAATAGACTTCCTAACTATCTAGCCAAGGTTAGAAAAGCAGAAAGGAAATGGTAGCAAGGCCTGAAAGTGTGGTTTACCCAATGGTTATTGAACTGATTCTCTGCGATCCTCACCATTCTGACCAAAAACAAATGCCATTACTTAAAAATGATCATTATTTAAAACACAAAATTGTTGTTTTCAGTGAGCAGGTAAATGTTGAGTAGGAAAAAGTGAACTGTCATGCAAGTTCCTCTTTGCCCAACTATAACTTGGAACTATATAAGGAAAGAAATTCTAGAAAATAATTCCCAGCTTTACCAAGTTGGTAATAGGATACAGCACATCCGTATCTATGTATTAGTTCATTTTATGCACCTTAACTACACTTGTAAAATATTTCAACAGTTATTTACACTTTTGGATTTAAAGGATGTTTATATGTGCATCACTGTCTGTTGTATGGGTATTTCTAATAATAGACACATACTGTACTAGATGACTTCTAAAAATTCACTTCCTGCTTTCCAGGTGGTACAACTTGCCTATATGGCCTAGTCTCAAGCCCAATCAACTCTCCCATCTCCTCCATGTGCTCTCCTGTGAGATTTCTAGAAGTGAAACTCCAAAAAAATAAAATAATATGGATCTTCCAACATTCTGTTTTCTATCTGTTTTTAAGGCATAAACTTACTTTAGTCACAATTCTTGATAATTGAGAGCCTTTTTATCCATTAAACAAATACTTATTTATTGCCTGCTGATACCAGAGAGTAGGAGCCCTAGTGGCACCGTAGTTCAGCCCATTTCAGCTGCTAATCGAAAAACCAGCAGTTAGAACTCACCAGCTGCTCTGCAGGAGAAAAATATGGCAATCTGTTTCCACAAAGCTTGGAAACCCTATGGAATAGTTTACTGTGTCCTATAGGATCACTATATGTTAAAATAGACTCCACAGCA
Organism: Orycteropus afer afer; assembly: GCF_000298275.1. Classification (NCBI taxonomy): domain Eukaryota; kingdom Metazoa; phylum Chordata; class Mammalia; order Tubulidentata; family Orycteropodidae; genus Orycteropus; species Orycteropus afer. The sequence goes on along the minus strand of NW_006921634.1, from coordinate 9,786,730 downwards.
ATGGGTTTTAGGTTTGATACCAGGCAGAAATCTATATATTTGGGATATATCAAAGAACAAAACAAATAAAAACCCCTGCTTTTGTGAGCCTAAAATGGATATAGCAAGTAAATAAATTATATGGTGGTAAGTGCCGTGGGTAAAATTAACATAGAGCAGGGTGAGGAGGTTAAAGATAGGGGAGTGGGGTGGCATACCAAAAGCTTTGCTTTCAAAACTCTTTGATATGTGCTTCAAGAAGAGGGTATTTTAAATAAATAAACAAACTGCTATTGTTTTTTTGTCATTCCTGAGGCTACCCAAATTTTCCTAAAGGCAATGTATCATCTCTGCTTGCTGAAGCTAGGTGTTTTACAAAGAGGTATGGAATAGGAAAGCACACAGATTCATATTTCAGTATGCTCTCTCACTCTACCCAATGTTGTTGTTGTTGTTGCTGTTATGTGCTGTCGAGTCAGACCCAACTCTACCCAATGTTGTTGTTGTTATGTGCCGTCGAGTCGGACCTGACTTATAGTGACCCCTCCTTGGGTTTCCAAGGCAGCATCACTATGGAAGTAGATTGCCCCATCTTCCTTCTGAGACTCTACCCAATAATGAACCCAAAAGTCAAACTCATTGCCATCAAGTTGATTCTGGTTAACAGAGATCCTATAGGACAGAGTCAAACTTACCCGCAGGGTTACCAAAGCTGCAAATTTTTAGGGAAGCAGAGGGCCACATCTTTCTCCTACATAGTGACTAGTGGGTTTGAATCACCGACATTTTGGTTAGCAGCAGAGCACTTTAACCACTGCACCATCAGAGCTCCATAGCCAATATTACAGATGTAAATACCAAAAGCAAGGATCTTCTTATAAGTATTAAATCTCTCATTCAAACACATTAGAATTTAAATATTATTTTTAAAAACTCTCTTTAAGAAAGATAGAAACAGAAGTTCCGGTAAGATGGTGGAATATGCAGAAAGACTGCACAGACCATCTTCAACAAAGAAAAGGGGAACCAATTAACACAGATACAGAAGATAATCCTGGACCCCTGGAGCCTTGAAGGGAAGGATATTGAAGTGGACTAAACTCCAACTAGCAGGAGAATGTGCATGAAAACACCAAAGAAGGGGACATACAGAGCTGTGTTCTGGCAGTGATCCTGACAGCACAGACAGCTTGCATATTGCTAAGTGGTGGTAGGACCTAAGAATTAACCTAAAAATCACACCTGCTAGCCAGGCCTGTACAGAGGACTGCTATGGTGGCTGGTGAATAAAAAGGGGAAGTAGTGCAGACAAAGACAGGCTGAGCTGTGGACTTTTGCCTGTCTAGAGGTTACAGCCATTTTGAATGTTTACAAGCAGTTTGATCATTTTGGATATTTAAAGCAAAATTGTTCTCCCAGATTCCAGGGACTTAAGAACAGGCTTCACTTGCCGGGAAGCACAAGCACATTCCAGACCTAGACGACTGGAAAGGTACGACATTCACCTTGTTACTCCTATACCCCAAAACCTCTTGGTGAATGGAGGTGCAGCTATCCCTCACTCCCACCCACCTCTGGGCCGACAGGAATTCCATCCCAATCTGTGTGCTTGGTCAAAGCCTAGGTGATCTGCCCCACCCTATCCCAATTATTTCTTCTTCTTTTTTTTTAGTTTGTTTGTTTTTGTCTGTTTTAAAACTACTATTATTATTATTACTTTGTCCTTTTTATTGTTACTCTTTATTCTTCCCCTCACAGGTTCTAGTGTTCAGCTTTTTTTCTTTTCCCTATTCCTGGTTGCATTTTTTTTTTTTCTTTCTCATGGTTAACCCCATTCCTTGTTTCTCTTTTTTTTTTTTTTTTCCCCACTTTTTTCTTCATTATTCTTCTTCTCTCCCTTTTTTCTCTTACTGAATAGGGAAAAGAAAAAAAGCTGAACACTAGAACCTGTGAGGGGAAGAATAAAAATTGAAATTCAAAAATTCTTAGAACCAAACAAGAATGAAAACACAGCATACCAAAATCTTTGGGACACAGCAAAAGCAGTGATCAAAAGCCAATTTAAATGCATACATCAAAAAAGAAGAAAGAGCCAAAATCAGCACTTTAAATCAACATCTCCAACAATTAGGGAAAAAAAATCAAGAAAAGCATACAGTTACCAGAAGAAAGGAAATAATAAAGATTTGAGCAGAATTAAATGAAACAGAAAATAGAAGGGCAGTAGAACAAAATCAACAAGACCAAAAGTTGGTTTTTTGAAAAGATCAATAAAATTGACAACCACTGGCAAATTTAACAAAGGAAAAGAGGGAGAGAATACAAATAACACAAATAAGAAAAAAATGGGTGACATCACAACAGAACCAACAGAAATAAAAAGGATAATATCAGGATACTATGAAGAACTGTACTCCAACAAATTTGAAAACCTGTAAGAAATGGACAGATTTCTAGAAACACACCACTTATCTAAACTAACACAGACTGGTGTGGAAAAGTTGAACACATCCATCACAAGAGAAGAAATTGAGCAAGTCATAAAAAAGCTACCAACTATAAAAAGTCCAGCCCAGATGGTTTCACTAGAGAATTCTACCAAATATTCAGAGAAGAACTGACACAAATCCTACTCAAACTATTCCAAAACATAGAAAGGATGGAATCCTCCCTAACTCATTTTATGAAGCAAGCATAACCTTGATAACAAAACCAGGCAAAGACATCCCTCAAAAGGAAAACTACAGATCAATGTCCCTCATGAATATAGATGCAAAAATCTTCAACAAAATCCTAGCCAATAGACTCCAACAATATATCAAGAAAATCATTCATTAGGACCAAGTGTGGTTCGTATCAGGTATGCAAGGATGGTTCAACATTAGAAAAACAATCAACATCATCCACCACATAAATAAAACAAAGAAAAAGAACCACATGATCATATCAATTGACGCAGAAAAGGTATTTGATAAAATCCAATACCCATTCCTGATCAAAACTCTCAGCAAAATAGGAATAGAAGGGACATTCTTGAACATAATAAAGGGCATCTATGTAAAACCAACAGCCAACATTATTCTCAATGGAGAAAGAGTGAAATCATTCTTCTTGCAAACAGGAACCAGACAAGGATGCCGTCTATCACCACTTCTATTCCACATTGTACTGGAAGTCCTAGCCAGGGCCTTAAGGCAAGGAAGGGAAATCAAAGGCACCCAGATTGGTAAAGAAGAAGTCAAACTATCCCTATTAGCTGATGATATGTTCCTATGCCTAGAAAACCCAAGAAACTCAGTCAAAGTCTATTTGAACTAATTGAGAGATTTAACATTGTGGTGGGATACAAGATCAACATCCACAAATCAGTTGGATTCCTCTACACCCGCAAAGAGACTGCTGAAAAAGAGATAAGGAAATCAATACCATTTACAATAGCTACCAAAAAAAATAAAAAACTTGGGAATAAATCTTACCAGGGACACAAAAGACCTGTACAAAGAAAAATATAAAAAACTACTTCAAGAAACCATAAGAGATCTACCCAAATGGAAGAATATACCATCATTGTGGATAGCAAGATTGAACATTGTGAAAATGGCAATTCTACCCAAAGCAATATATACATTTAATGCAATCCCAATCCAGATCCCATCAACATTTTTTATGGATATGGAAAAACCAATCACTCACTTTATATGGAAGGGAAAGAGACCTCAGGTAAGCAAAGCACTAATGAAGAAGAACAAAGTAGGAGGTCTCATACTGCCAGATCTCAAAACCTACTATACAGCCACAGTAGTCAAAACTGCCTGTATTGGTACAATGGCAGACATATAGACCAACTGAATAGAATTGAGAACCCAGAAATAGGTCCATCAACTTATGGTCAGCTGATCTTTGACAAAGGGCCAAAATCTATTAAATGGTGCTGGTAAAACTGGATATCCATTTGCAGAAAAATGAAGCAAGATCTGCACCTCACACCATACACAAAAATTACTCCATATGTATCAAAGACTTAAATGTGAAACCCAAAACTATATCATTCCTCAAGGAAAAACTAGGGGCAAATTTAGGGGTCCTAATGTATGGCATAAATAGACTATCAAGCATAACTCAAAATGCACAAACAGCAGAAGAGAAACTAGATGATTGGGACCTTCTAAAATTTAAATTTTATGTGCTTCCAAAGACTTCTCCAAAAGAGTCAAAAGAGAGCCTACAAACTGGGAAAATATTTGACAATGACATATCTGACAAGGGACTTATTTCTAGAATTTATAGAAAATGCCAAACCATCAATAACAAAAAGACAATCTAATTAAAAAATGGGCAGAAGACATGAATAGACACTTCACCAAGGAGGATATTCAGGCAGCCAAGAAACATGAAGAAATGCTCACAATCATTCAGCCATTACAGAGATGAAATCAAAACAGCAATGAGACATCATCTTGCTCCAGCACTAGGAGCAAAGTTCAACAAGACAGAAAATAACAAATGCTGGAGAGGATGTGGAGAGATTGGAACTCTCATACACTGCTAGTGGGACTATCAAATGGTACAACCACTGTGGAAAGCAGTATGGCGATTCCTTAAAAAGTTGGAACTAGAAATACCATTTGACCCAGCCATTCCATTACTAGGTATATATCCTAAAGAAATGAGTACCATGACAAGAATAGACATATGCACACCCATGTTCATCGCAGCACTATTTACAATAGCCAAAAGATGGAAACAACCTAGGTGTCCATAAACTGAGGAATGGATAACCAAACCAAGGTACATACACACAATGGAATACTATGCAACCCTAAAGAATAATGTAGAATCTGTAAAACACTGCATAATGTGGATGAACTTGGAGGACATAATGCTGAGTGAAATAAGTCAATCACAGAAGGACAAATATTGTTTTAGTCCATTATTGTAAAAGTCAAGGAACAGTTTAGATATGGAAGGAAATTTTCTTTGTTGTCTTCCAGGGGTGGGACAGTAGGGTAGGGAACACTGTTAGATAGGTAGAGACAAGTATTGATTTGGGTGAAGAGAAGAACAATGTACCAAATGTGAGTAATCAACATGGTGGCACTGAGGAAGAGGAAGACATAGAAAGGTACCTGGGAGGTGCAGACAACAAAGATGAACCCTTTTGCACGTACAGTACTGCATTGTCAGTGAAGGCAAACATGGGTATATGGGTGGATAGATGGGTGAACAGGCTGAACTATTAGGTATGTCTATGAAGAGGGGAGTGTACCCAAGACCATATATAGGGTTGGCAGACAATGGTTCTACAAGTGTATTTGTATGATCTGTAAAAATTCCCAGGTGTATGGTAGAGCTGACAAGGGACAAGGTTGTAGTCGCTTCTTGGTTATAGCCAGCTACCCAGAGGGAGCAAGTAGTTGAACTGTGGGCTTGGGACCATAGTCGCAGGGGACATCAAGCTCAATTGGCATAACATACTACACAAAACATTGTTCCACCTCCTACTTTGGCAAGTAGAGACTGGAATCTTAAAAGCTTGCAAGTAGCCATCTAGATGCAATGGTGGGTCTCTCCTCATCCAGAACAAAGAACAATGAAGAAAACCAAAGATTCATGGAAACAATTAGTCCTA
>NW_006921634.1:9765196-9780823 GCF_000298275.1 Orycteropus afer afer | reverse complement strand
GCTTCCAGCCAAACAAAAGACAGGGATATGAGTTAAACATTTATCTGAGGTACATACACTCCTTGGAGAGATCAATCATGGGAGAAAGAAGGGCTGTTTATGCACAGGGAGATAGCTCAGGGAGCATGAGTGCATGGCAGAATGGATACAGAAAAGAGGTAACTATCACGAGGAAATGGAAGAGGAGCTGTTTCACTGAGGTAAATTGTAGTCAATATCATGAGACAAAGTTTATGTGAACTGTTGTATGGAAAGTGAAAGTACTATGCTAAAAAAAATTATTGAAATAATTAAATATTTTGGTTTTTTTTTTCTTACTCTCTTCATCCCATTTCAAAATTTGTAAATAATTGTTTCAGATATATAGAGTGATTAAAAAAAAAAAAATCTGAAGTCAAAGTGTCTTGCTGTGTTTTAAAAAGTTCATAGTCTTTGGACAAGATAAATGTGTGTATATTTATGTGTGTCTGTGTTTTGGTAAAGTAAGGAGAGAGAGAAAAGCTTTTGGGGGCAAGAAGAGAGAATGGAAGAGAGTACTCTAGACTGGAAAGAGAAGTGAGGACTTCAGGTGGTGATATGAGAGTAACGAGGAACCACAGAGTGCCATGTTTTGACAACACACTGATAAGGGTTCAGATGTTATAAGGATGTCTGCATGAGGCACAAGGAACCATATTGCATCATGTTTGACAATACACTGATAAAGGCACAGAATTCAGAGCAAAGGCTGTATAGTGTGCTTTGGAGCCATGTATAAGGCAAGGAAATCAATATCATCAGACTTTAAGTAACCAAAGTAGGGTAAGTCAAAATACCTTTTTAACACTGTAAAGAAACAATTATCATGCAAATACATTGGGAGCATGTGTCAAAGTTTGTATCTTAGCTCATTAATGAGAGTACATCAGGATGACAATGTTGGGTCACAGGAAGTTAAACACGATGAGTCAATGAAAAAGAAATAAAAAATAAAGAAAATTGTCAAATGACATAAAAACTGGTTAATATCTTATAAGACAATGAAAAACAATCTTTAGAATTGTTTTCTTTATGGAGAAGAAATAATTTTTGTATGTGTTCACAATAAAATGTTTTCATCTTATCAGTTTTTTAACAATATCCACTCATATTGAATGATAAAAGATCCTACTCAATCCCATTGTTGTTGAGTCAATTCAAACTCATAGTGACTGTGAGGGTCTTCTATTTTTCTTAAAATGTCTATAGTTAATTTGCTACAAAAGGTCTTTTAAAGCGTTAAAAGCAAAAATGTCACTTTGAGGACTACTGTGCAACTGACCCAAACTACAGTATTTTCAATCACCTCATATGCATGTGAAAACTGGAGAGTGAATAAAGAAGACTGAAGAAGAGTTGATGGTTTTGAGTTGTAGTGTTCAATATACTCTGGACTGCCAGAGAAACAAACAAATTGTCTTGGAAAAGTACAACCAGAATGCTTCTTAGAAGCGAGGATGGTGGGACTTTGTCTTACGTACTTTGGATATGTTATTAGGAAGATCAGTCCCTGGACAAGGACATCATGGTTGGTAAAGTCGAGGGTCAAAAAAAGAGGAAGACCCTTAACAATATGTATTGACACAGTGGCTGCAACAAGGGGCTCAAACATAGCAAAGATTGTGAGGATGGCACAGTACTAGGCAGTATTTTGTTTTGTTCATGGGGTCACTATAAGTAGGAATCAACTCAACAGCACCTAACAATGACAAAATAATAACTCTAGGTTGTGATTCTTACAGTAATAAAGGTGATTAAGTGAGAATGAATTGAATGAAACATTATCATATATTAAAGGGCTTCAGCCTGTCAGAGGTTGGGAATTATTTACTTCTTTGATTTGGGCTTACAAAGTCATGTAACCAGACCCTATGATAGTGGTAAGCATCAAGGTTTCATACATTTCCCATCAACCAGAACAACCTGATACCCTTGTTTTCCAAACTGACGTCAAGGGGAGGTAGGGAAGCATGACTATAAATGATATCCTGGTTATTCCTGGGAAACATAGCAAGACAAACTGTTTCTATACACTCTTATTACATGTGTATCCTGTTGTATTAATGGACATGCCCGTAATTCTGCCCCTTCTTCTCTAATTAACTCAACTATGAAACCTCAAGCAAGTCATTTATCTCTCAAGACCAGAGTTTGATCATATATGAAACTGAGTGCAAGCCCCAACCTCTTTCCAGCTCTCCTAGTCTATGCCTCAACTTATCTGGCCACTAAGCTTTTACCCAAGCAGAACGACCCCTCATTTGAAACTTGAACTTTTGATGAAGCAGTCAAAGCATAAAGCAAGACTGAGAGAGGTTTATGTTTTCAAATAATAATCTAATTACCAAGGTAAATGGGAATAATTTTTCTAAATAATGCAAGTACTTAAAACTATGCCTTTGAAGAAAGCAAAATTTGCAAAAAAAAAAATCTATGTCAATGGTCTCAGAAAACTCATGAGATTCACTAGAATCACTTACTAGAGAGGGGAGAGTGTTTTAAAAAAATCTACATGTAAAAACATGTGTGCAAAATTCATGTAAAAACATTTTTTTGTAAGCAAATACATTTATTAGACACATGGCAAGGAGAAGAAATTGACGTGCTTTTATTTTTCCTAGGGACAACTAAATGCAACTCTGGAAATTTTGGATCAACACAGACAAATAAGTAAATGGGGAGGATTAAATCTCTTCAGTTCAGCTGGACTTGAACTCCACTTTTAGGTAAAGTCCCTCATGTCAAATGCACAGCATTCTGGATACTTTGTTTACACAAGAAGTACTTATTATTTTCCAATATTTCATTTGCAGTGAATATCAAATTTTCTTCTTATTGGGGTTGAGAGATAGAGGTGAAACAGCTCATCACCTTTCAACATTCCCAACTGCAAAGAACCTTCTGTAAACATCAAAAGAAAAGCCTGCATGGCATTCAGCAGAAAATAAACAATAAACTCATACTTATTCTGCAGCCTCTGGAGAGTTGCTGAAAAGGGGATGATCTCAATCATCAAAGAAACTATAAGCATATGGGGCCAAGCATCAGGAGTGCAGACTTTCCTTGAAGGAACTTGAGATTAAATGATAGCTTTTCATAGACACAGGAACCCCAGGGAGAAAAAAAAAAAAAAAAAAAAAAAGGAGAATCTTTCAAAACATACTTACTCTCAGGGGTATATTTTCAATGCAGTGTGCAAGCACTTTAGCTGCTGAGTCCCACTGACATTAATGATGGCAGTGCAATTAAATCCTAATCTGCCACTTTTGACTTGGACTCTACAGCTTTCTTTCCCTGCAATCATAAAGTTCAATTTGTCATTGATGAGAAAAAAAAAGGAAACTTTTAGCATGCAGTATCAGGCATCAACACACTAAACTGATACCCACTCAAAAGGGTAAAACACTAAACCAAAAAAAAAAAAAAAAACCTAACTGAGCCCACTGTCATCGAGTCGGTTCAACTCTTAGTGACCCCCATTGGGTTTCCGAGATAGTAAATCTTTACAGAAGTAGATTGCCCAGTCTTCCTTCCATGAAGTGGCTGGAGGGGGTTGAACCTCTAACCTTCTGATTACCAGTCAAATGCTTTAGGCACTGAGCCACCAGAGCTCCTTTTGAGACACTAGTTTCTCTGAATTTCTGAAGAGTTCAAACTGGGTGAAAGGTAAGGCATGTTCGTGGTTTTGTTAGACCAATGAGCAAAATGTTTACTTATTTTCTTAGAATCATAGAATTTTTGAAATATATTTTATAATATTTAATCCACTAATTATTGTCACAAACAAACAAAAACTCACTGCCATTTAGTTGATTTCAACTTCATAGTGATCCCTCTTGGGTTTCTGAGGCAGTATCACTATGGAAGTAGATTGCCCAATCATCCTTCCGAGGAGTGGCTGGTGGGTTTGAACAGCCACCTTCTGGTTAGCAGTCAAATGCCTTAGACACTATGCCACCAGAGGTCTCAATTATGGTCACAGCATCTATATGAATATTTATTTTAGTGCATTTCCACTTTTTCCATTTCCTTTTTTTTTTACTTTTATTGTGATTTGGGTGAAAATTTACAAAGCAAACTCATTTTCCATTCAACAGCTCATACACATTTTGATTCGTGACATTGATTGTAATCCTAATATAACAGTCCCACTTCCTCCCTGTGGTTCTTTTCCCTGTGTCCTTTCCTATGTATCCCTGACCTCTGAGCTTTCTCCTTGTACAAGTGCTGACCTTCTGATCTCCTGTGGTTGACTATTCTAAGGAGTGCAACTCTCTGGTGTAATTGTTCACCCCGTAGGCCTGTCTATTGTTTGGCTGGGAGTTAATCAAAAAGAATGAGTTCAGTTTCAGGCCTGAAGGTTGACTAGGGGCCATAGTCTCAGTTCACCAGTCTGTATCAGACCAGTAAGGCTAGTTTTTTATGCTTTTGAGTTTTGTTCCACATTTTTCTCATTTTTCTCCCACTCTATCCAGGATCTCCAATTTTGATCTGAGTGGTTGGCAGTGGTAGCCAGTCACCATCTAGTTCTTCTGGTCTCAGGGTCATATAGCCTGAGGTTCCCATGGTCTACTAGTCCTTGGGCTAATTATTTCCATGTGTCTTTGATTTTCTTCACTCTTCTTTTTTTCTTTATTGTCTGTACCTCTTGTGTACCTCCCATGTCTTCTTTTTCCTTAGTGATAGTGCACTGGTGTATGCATTGGTATTTTGGTATATGGCCTTTAATTCTTCTGAATTTTCTCTTTTTTTCACTTCTTACAGGTCTAATAAAGACAATAAACTCTTCCCAGAAAGACACATATATATTGAAAAGTGTTAATGAAACTTCATTTTATGAGGTTCACTGATTTCCTGAAACTCACTTTTGTATAATCTTAAATTTAAGAAATCTTAACCCAACAGATCGACCTGAATACCATGAAATTACATTCTGTGTTTGCAGTGTAAGAGCAGTAAATGTGTGTAAATGAATGGAAATATAAAGCATTATATTTTCCATTATCTTTTTCTTCATTTAAATAATGAGAGGGATCTCTCAATATTACCGTGGTGCCAATAGTATGGTATATACTATGTTCTTTATGAGAAGTGTGGCTACTTTAACAAACTGATTTTAGTTTGCCATTCAATTCAGTTAAAATAACCAACAACCTGAAAATTAGCTACTCATTTTATTCAACTAACTCATGAAAGCTACCTATTACTCCTAGTATGGTGAAGCCAATTCATATTCTGTGCTAGCTCACTGCAAACATCATTCTCAGAATTTTAATCTCTTATGAAATAGTAAACAGGCTGTGCTCCCCTTCAGCATCTCTAGTAACAAGTCATTTACTGAAATGACAATAGCAATAAATTACACACTTTCCAGCTTGTATACTATGTCACGTCAAATGCAAGGTTTTAATACCTGGTTAACATTTGCCTTTGATTGAATTCCCACCATGTTCAGGGAACTCCAGGGAGTTAGAAATTGAAATAGAAAACTTGATTTCTGCCCTTAAGGGTCTATACAATCTAGTTGGCAGATGGGAGAGGGATGGACAGAACCAGCACAAATATGAATACACATATACAAATGTGAAAACACAGTCACAATTTACTACCACTACACAGAGTGTTGGGAGCTCTGGTAGCATAATGCCTAAGGCACTTGACTGCTAACCAGAAGGCTGGCGGTTCAAACCCACCAGCCACTCCTCGGAAGGAAGATGGGGCAATCTACTTTCGTACTGATACTGCCTCGGAAATCCAAGAAGGGATCACTATGAATCGGGTCTGACTCGACGGCACATAGCAACAACAAAAGCAACACACAGAGTGTTACACTAAGGTTACTTAACAGGGGACCCAAGAATGATGATAGAAGAAAAATGATGCCAGTCTGAACAAATGACAAGAGCCTTAGAGGAGGTGAGGGTCATGATTTGGAGATGAGCACTTTTGAAAGTATTTCTTTTCAAGTTTTACCTAAAATTTCTCAAAGTTAGAAAGAATAATATGTGCTTGAAGAACATGTTTGTTTGAGTAGAATTGAAAATATGATTGACTGCATCAACAGAAATTAGGGAACCTAGATATTTAGAATCTATCCATATGAAAGGGTCCTATAGCTGATTAAGAATGATCAATTAACCTCTGAATTCTGTTTGTTCTGCCCACTCTGAGCACTGGATATTGGGAGAAAATATTAACTAGTTCTATTAGATCAAACATCCCTACTGACATCAGAAAAGACTTGTATTTGAAACTTTAACAAACCAGTTAAATATTTAGGGAATTAGAACTTAGCCCATATTATTGAATAAATACTTCAGCTTACTTTAATATATGTTAATATCAACACATAGAGATTAGATAGATAGATAGATACAAAACCAAAAAAAAAAAAAAAAAAAAAACCCACTGCCATTGAGTTAATTCTGACTCATAATGACCTCCATTGAGTTTCCAAGACTATAAATCTTTACAGAAGTAGATTGCCTCATCTCCCTCCTGCTGAATAGCTAGTGGGCTTGAATCACTGACCTTCTGTTTAGCAGCCAAATGCCTTATTCACTATGCCACCAGAGGTCCTTATATGGTAGATAGATAAAACAGAGATGGAGATGTTCTTAGTTGAGATTCCTACCCCTAGCAACCCCATGTATGCAAAGCAGAACTTTTCCACAGGTAAGCAGATTGCCAGTACTGACTTCTGAGGCACCTCTGAGTGGCTTTAAACCACCTACTTTTAGGGTAATAGTCTAGTACTTAAATTATTACATTTATGCCACGTAGGGCCAGTGCTAAATCATTTTCACACATTGAACTATATGTGGCCAGGGAAAGTCATCTTTTTATTTTGATTAAACCCTGATTTCAACCTCAGAATCTCTCTCTTTTTTTAAACTAATAATCATAAAATATTTCATACTATTTCATATTTATATTACGGAGGATGAAGAAATATCTCTTTACTACTGCTTAAGAAGCAACACACAGTTCATTCTCTTCTTAGGAATTTGTCATGTTCTTGTCTTCATTCAACAGAAATAAGACATATAAGAATTTGACATATAAAATTCATTTATCAGAATATAAATTGGCTTATAAATGCTTTCACTGATCTTTTCATTGGCAGATAGTACCATACGAATCGGTCAGAACTGGTAATCATAAAATGTCAGGAAATTGAATGATATTTGATGAAGGATAGATTCTTTAATTTTATTCAGTTCCCACAGGTTAGATATCATACTTTATTCTTCTCCTAAGAAACTTATGTCTGTGCTTCACTTTGTTCATATCCCTTAAATATTTGTTTAATAAAGCTTTCTTGTCAAGAGAGACTAACTAGAATCACTGTGTTTTAGAACGCATTTCAGTGAAAGTAATACTACTTCATCCCAAAAAAGCAGTAAAGCAAGCTACCATTGTAAAATAAATATAATCAGAAGGATATGATTGCTTATAATGATACTAATGATAAAACATATACTATGCAAGTCAAGATCTATTTGGCTGCACATAAATTGAGTCCCAGAACAGGAAAGAAAAGGTACAATCAGTAATTCACTGATCATTAACAGAAACAAAATGTCAAGTTTTAGCCTTGACTCAAATTTACTTTACTATCATTCTTCCCACTAGAAATAGAGGATTTAGCATTATTAAGACCTAATTAGAATTTTGATCCTCCTCTGACCTATGTTTTCGTACTTGCTTCCTGCTGGACTATTGATTGAAGCTAATTGGTAGGTACTTCAATGAAAGACAAATCCTATACACCCTAGAATCCATAAAAATCAACTCAGGTGCCTGTTAAGACTGTGCTTTCCTGGACTATACATTCAGAGATTGTGATTTGCTCGGTCTAAGGTGCAGCTCCGAAAAAAAAAATTAAAAATAAGCAATCTCTTCTAAATTTGTATCTGTGTTGAACACACTGAGAAACGTTTACGAAGAGCAGTTGTTAGGTACTGGTCATGTACAAATAAAAAATTCAATGCAAGTAAATGTTATTGTCACTTTTCAGTATTTCCTAGGTTTAGACTATCTCCAAAACTCAACTACCTAACCCAATACTCAAAGAATAAAGAACAATAAAAAAACAATAGGTAAAAGAATCTATAAGCAATTCTATTTATTTAGACTCCCATTAAAAAGTTTTGTTTTGAACTTGCTCTATTTGAGGTGGGTACCCAAAAGACCGCCATTTGATTGATGGCATCATGAAAACACATTCTGAACAAGCAGAGGCAGCCATGTAAATCATACTGCTTTTTGGAAACTTTCCATCATTCTGCACCCACACTCAATAGAAAAAGTGTTATAATTTGGAAAAAGTGGAGACTGTACTATAAAAAAATCTAGGAAAAACATCTACATATGACATCTACCATTCATATTCTGTCTAACAGGTTATAAAAAGCACTTTAAAAAAAAAGAAAGAAGTGTTTCTTCAAAGTAGCTTAAAATAGCAGGCAATAAAAGACTAAAAAGGCCCAAAATAAAATAGCAATCTAAAGAGACCCCAGAAATTATAAATAATATTTGTGCAGCAGGCTTCCTTATAGCAGACTTTATTTGGGTCTCATAATATTTATGTGACGAAAAACTTTTTGGCTAATGGCACTTGACTGCTAACCAGAAGGCTGGCAGTTCAAACCCACCAGCCACTCCTCAGAAGGAAGATGGGGCAATCTACTTCCATAGTGATACTGCCTCAGAAACCCAAGGAGGGGTCGCTATGAGTTGGGTCCAACTCGATGCACATAACAACAAACAACATCATACAAGTGAACTGAAGTTGATAGACATTAGAGACTTTGCCCATTAGCATAATTAGTAAATATCAGAACAGCAGAACAAAGAGTTAAATTGAGGTCCTAATTTCAAATTTCATATCAAGGTCTTAGAATTTCAAAAAGTATAAAGATATAGTTCTTAAGTGAATGCTGCAACCCACCAGTAATAAAATCTTTCACAAATAATTTTTGAATTTATTTTTTAAAATAAATTGTAGATGATTTAATGATATACCTATTATAAAAGAAGTCTTTATTGCATACGTGGGCTTGTACTCTTTATTGGTAGAAGAAAAAGTGAGTACAGGTAATTGCAGATATCCTAGTTCATAACTAACCACTGAGTTTTCCATGTTTAAGGAGCTATAAAGTAGAGGAGAATTGCCATGATATAGCCTCATATGTGTAGTTACTGTTTAGATTACAGCATTTATGAAATTATCAGAGAAAATAACTCAAAGCTAAACCTTTCTTATAACTAAATAATGATAGTAATAATAACCATTATGGGAAGCTCTGGTAGCGTAGTGCCTAAGACACTTGACTGCTAACCAGAAGGCTGTAGGTTCAAACCCACCAGCCAGCTACTCCTCAGAAGAAAGTTTGGGCAATCTATTTCCGTAGTGATACTGCCTCCAAAACCCAAGGAGGTGTCACTATGAGTCAGGTCCGACTCGATGGCACATAACAACAACAACAATAAAAAGCCTATTTAAAGAGGAAAAGAAAGGCTCTCTCCTTCTCAATAGAGGCTACCTTCTGTCTTCAAAAACTTGGACATGACCCAAAGTATTTTCTCTCCAAAATTTCTTCCAAAAGACAAGAATTTCTTAAGCTGAAAGAATTGCAGAAAAAATACACACCTTAAGTTATATATTGAAGAATTCTGAGGCCAAAATATTGAATGGCACAGGAAGCATCAAAAGAGTCACTGTACCAAAAAGAATTGGTCAAAGTTCAGTGATCTCAGAAGGCATAGTATGAACAAGAACCAGTGGTATTAAATAAAGAAATTCAAGCTATACTAAAGTCATTGGTGAAAAAGAAGGCTCTGATAATTGACAAAATATCAATTGAGATGTTTCAACAAATGGATGCAAAGCTGGAAATGGTCATTCATCTATGTCAACCAATTTGGAAGACAGTTAGCTGGCCAACTGACAGGAAGAGATTTGTATTTTGCCAATTCCAAAGAAAGATGATCCAATAGAATGTGGAAATTATCAAACAATATCACAAATATCACATACAAGTAGAATTCTGCTGAAAACATTGCAAAAAATGATTGCATCAATATATCAACAGTGAACTGCCAGAAATTCAAATCAGATTCAAAAGAGGACCTGGAACAAGGGATATCATTGCTGTTGTCAGATGGATCTTGGCTGTAAGCTTAGAATACCAGAAAGACATTGTGGTAGTTACGGTTGTATGTCAACTTGGCTGGGCCTGCTTGAGTGGCTGGGCAGCTGGATGTTGTATTCCCCATGATGAGACTGGTAATCAACTCATGGTGGAATCTACTGTGAGCAGCTGAGTAGCTGCCTTAGGGATATGGTCTGCTTCCCGTATATAAGAAATAGCTTTGGGATTGGTCTCTAGCTTATGGAAAGCTTGAACCCTGCATGTAGCCCTGTTATTGTTCAGCAGCCTGCCATGCTCTGCTGACCCTGGGACTTTCAATGAACTTGAATTAATGGCCTGACATGTGGTTTGGTAACATCGGGACTGTGCTTTTTTACTTGTCAACCTTGGGCTTGTCAGTCTCAGCAGCCATCAGCTGTCTAAGTGAAAAAAAGCCTCTAGCCTCAATGGGCCAGGAGCAGGAGGCAGAGCTGAAACCCAAGGTTGAGGGGCTTTCACCCAGTCCCTAAATCCTGGCACTTTGAACTCAGACTTAAAGCCTCCAAGCTGTAAAAGAATAAACTCCTGTTTGTTCAAGCCATCCCATTTGTGGTATATTCCTGTCAGAGAGAGCAGCACTAGGTAATAAGAACAGATGTTTACCTGTGTATTATTGACTATGCAAAGGCATTCCACTGTGTAGATCACACAAATTATGGATAGCATTGTGAAGAGCAGGAACTCCAGGACACTTAACTGTATTTATGAGGAACCTGTATATAAACCAAGATGCAGCCATTTGAAGAGAACTAAAAGATACTGCATGGTTTAAAACTAGGAATGGTGTATGTCAGAACTACATCTTTTCACCATAGTTATTCAGTCTGTATGCTGAGCAAATAATCTGAGAAGCTGAACTATATCAAGAAGAAAACGGCAGGAAGATTCAGTAAAAACCTGCTGTATACAGATGACAAAACCTTGCTTGCTGAAAGTGAGGAGGACTTGAAGCACTTACTGATGAAGATCAAAGACCACAGCTTTCAGTATGGATAACATCTCAACATAAATTTTTTTAAAAAGATAATAATAATCCTCACAACTAGATGAATAAGCTACATCATGATAAATGGAGAAAATACTGAAGTTGTCAAGTATTTCATTTTACTTGGATCCACAATCAATGCCCATGGAAGTAGCAGTCAGGAAGTCAAATGACATATTGCATTGGACAAATCTGCTGCAAAGGACCTCTTTAAAGTGTTGAAGAACAAAGATGTCACTTTGAAGGCTAAGGTGCACCTGAGCCAAGCCATGGTCTTTTCAATAGGTTCATATGCATGTGGGACAGAGGTATACAATGAATAAGGAAGACCACAGAAGAATTGCTGCATTTCAATTGTGGTGTTGGTGAAGAATATTGAATGTACCATGGACTGCTAGAAAAATTAAAAAAAAAATCTGTTTTTGAAGAAGTACAGCCAGAATGCTCTTTAGAAGCAAGCATGGCGAGACTTCATCACTCATATTTTTGTCATGTTGTCAGAAGGAACCAGTCCCTGGAGAAGGACATGATGCTTGGTAAAACAGATGGTAAAAGAAAAAGAGGAAGACCTTCAATGAGCTATATTGACACAGTGGCTGAAGCAATGGGGTCAAGCATTGCAACTGTGAGTGGAAACCAACTTGACAGCACCTAACAACAACAATAATCAAGACAAGACTTAATCCTACAAAACAGATCCTCTGCCTTGGACAACCACAGAACAGACAAATGCAGAAGAAGGAAAATTTTAGCATAGTTCACTTCGATGTTTGATGAAAATGCAGCATCTTTGTTTCTGAGTAACTGTTCTTAATCTTCCTCCTGAGACTTACTACACACAAGTGAGTAGGAGAGACTCAGAGAGAGAGAGTTTTTGTTTAGTTTTGTTTTTTGCTGAAAATTAGCAATTCAGTGTTAAGTTTAAATAAATTCTTATATTCAATCTTTTTCTTTTATTTTCTCCCATATTCTTCTCTCTCCTATTCTTCTCAAAAATGTTATCAGATGATATGTGGGAGTGAAAGACACTTTGTGCCATCCAAGTTGCAGGGGTGAGGTGGCCATCTAGTCCTCGTGGTATTTTCTGAATTCTTACTAATCTCAGATACAGATTGATTGGTCTGGTCTGACCATAGAGTTGGCCTTTGATAGGTGTGAGCTGGTGGCCGCCAATTCTAGTGGCAGAGTCATTGACTTCTTTATCCTGACCACAGGTAGATCAGACCTGCAGACTCGCCTGGCTCTCCCTCATGGCCTGACACTTCAAATCTTGCACATGAAAACTTCCAAATACCACATTCTCTCACACAGCAGCAGAAGCAAAACTTCTGCTTGGGGTTCATCAAACCTCATCTATCTAAGCACTTCTACTCCCTGATGCTCTGACTCCTACACCTTGCTGGAAGTTGCATCCTGCTCAGTGTAGTCCACACCTAGAAGCCTGAAATCTCTTCCAGATTATTCCCACTAACATGTAATCAGCTTTTTTCCTGAGAAAGAAAAAACAGAGTCATTAACTCCTGGCTCCTTCAGCAGACCTTGCTTCCTTTCTTTCCACAATCCTCTAGGATCAGGATGAGTGGGCTTCTTACCTACTCCAGTAAGCAAAAACTCTCGTTAAGATATATTTTCAATTTCCTCTACCCTTAGTTTATCATAGAATTTTAAAAAAATCTCTCAGGGCTAGTTTTTGATATGCCTCTGGAAGTTAAATTAATTTAGAAAATTGTCTTTTCCCTCCAAACTCAGCTGATTTTTATTGCTCTTATCTTATGAGGACTCAAAACACTACTCTGGATCTTAACATCTGAATACTGACTTTAATTTAGGGTATTTGCCAGTACAATCCCAATCCACTTCCAAGTTTAAGAGACACCTCTAAATAGTGAGACCAGGAACAAAGAAATGGGGGTGGGGGGAGTACATTAATGTATTTCAGAAGGAGTATCACTTACACCAGCAAAACTTGAGATTAAATTTCAGACTACGGTTAGTCAATATAAGGAAAAGCCATGGTTCATTCTGAATTTCATGCAGCTTTCGCTAAAATACCAAGAACTGCTTCAGTGGCTAAGTTCCCAGAATCTAAGAAAAGGTGTGTAATTGTAGAGACCATCTGGACATTCCCTTGCCTCCAGATTGTGCAGCCCCCTTTAACTAAAGGAATCATGGGGGTGGAATCCTTATCTTGAAACTTTGCTGAATCTCCTAAACCTGAAAGTGGCTTTACAACTTGGTCCCAGGAATGAGTAACCTGCAGATAGCAAATCTGTTACTCTTCACTTCTCTGGGTGAAATGTAAAATTTTCTCTCTCATTCTGAAGTAACTCAGGTTACGTAAGTGGAAAGACCTTTGTGAAAGACCTCCATCACTTGTGCTTTCTTTACTAAAGCACATTTCAAGCAGGAAATCTGAAGTTGAAATGAGTCATATCATCAAAAAAAAAAAAATCAGAAGGAAGGTTGAACAATCTGCTTTCATAGTGATATAGCCTCGGAAACCCAAGGAAGGGTCACTATGAGTCGGATCCGACTCAACAGCAGTGAGTTTGGTTTGGTTTGGTTTGGTTTTGATTAAAAAAAAAAAAACACCACTCATCTGTCAGTTTATCATATTGTGATGACATGCATGTTGCTGTGAGGCTGGAGGCTATGTCACTCCTATTTTGTATTTCAAATACCAACAGGGTCACCCAAGGTGAACAGATTTTAGCATAGCTTCCAGACTAAGGCAAACTCAGAAGAAGGAAGAGGCCATCCACTTCTCAAAGAATTTGCCTGTGAAAAACTTATGAATAGCAGTGAAATATTGTCTGATATGTTACTGGAAAACTTTATGACTAGCCCTGAAACACTGTCTGATATAGTGCTAGCAGATGAGCCCCACAGGTAGGAAGAAACTCAAAATATGACTGAAGAAGAGGTGCCTCTTCAAAGTAGAGTCAACCTTCATGAAGTGGATGGAGTAAAGCTTTTAGGACCTCCATTTGCATATAGGGCATAACTCAAAATGGGAAGAAACAGCTGCAAACAACCACTAACAATCAGAACATGGAAAGTACAAAGCATAAATCTATGAAAATTGGAATTTGTCAAAAATGAAATGGAATGCATAAAAATCAATATCCTAGGCATTAGTGAGATAAAATGGACTAGTTTTGGCCATTTTGAATCAGATAACCATATAACCTACTATGCTGGGAATGATGAATTGAAGAGGAATGACATGATATTCATCCTCACAAAAACTATTTCAACATCTATACTAAAGAACAATGCTGTCAGTGATAGGATAATATCTGTACACCTACAAGGAAGACCAGATAATACTACTATCATTCAAATTTATGCACCAACCACTAAAGCCCAAGATGAGGAAACTGAAGATTTTACCAATTTTTGCAGTCTGAAGTGACCAAACATGCAATTAAGATGTACTTATTATTACTGGTGATTGGAATGCAAAAGTTGAAAACAAAGAAGAATCACCAGTAGTTGGAAAATATGACCTTGGTTATAGAAATGACACCAGACATCTCATTATAGAATTTAGCAAGACCAACGACTTATTCATTCCAAATATCTCTGTTCAACAACCTAAGAGGCAGCTATACATGGTGGACCTCACCAGATGGAATACACAGGAACCAGATCAACTACATTTGTGGAAAGAGGCAATGGAGAAGCTCAAAAGCAAAGAAGTAAATTATCAGCCAAAACAAGGCCTTAAAATGACTGTGGAACACACCATCAGTTGCTCATATGCAAGTTCAAGTTGAAGCTGAAGACGAAAAATGTCCAAGAAAGCCAAAATACAACCTTGATTATCTCCCACCTGAATTTAGAGACCATTTAAAGAATAGATTTCATGCATTGAACAAAAATAACCTAAAATCAGATTAATTGTGGGATGACATCAAGAACATCACCCATGAAAAAGCAAAAGGTCATTCTAAAGACAGGAAAGGAAGAAAAGACCAAAATGGATGTCACAAGAGGCTATAAAACTTGTTCTTGAATGGAGAGTAGCTAAAGCAAATGGAAGAAATGACAAGATAAAAGAACTGAACAGAAGATTTCAAAGAGCTGCTTGAGAAGACAAAGTCAATTATTGTAATGAAATGTGCAAAGACCTGAAGTTAGAAAGCCAAAAGAGAAGAATGCACTTGGTATTTCTCCAGTTGAAATAACTGAAGGAAAAAATCAAGTCTCGAGTTGCAAGATTGAGAGATTCTATGGGCAAAATATTGAATGATACAGGAATCACCAAAAAAAGAAGGAAAGGATATAAAGAGTTACTGTACAAAAAAGAATGGGTCATTGTTCATCTATTTCAGGAGGTGACATATGATCAAGAACAAATGGTATATAGAAGGGGAGGCGGGGCAAGATGGCGGACTAGGCAGAAGGATTGCACAGACCCTCTTC
>NW_006921634.1:9723600-9753413 GCF_000298275.1 Orycteropus afer afer | reverse complement strand
TTGTACCCATTCCAAAGAAAGGTGATCCCATAGAATATGGAAATTATCAATATCATTAATATCACACATAAGTAAAATCTTGCTGAAGATAAATTCAACAATGGTTGCAGCAGTAATTTGACAGAGTACTTTAGAAATACAAGCCAGATCCAGAAGAGGGAGTGGAATGAGGGATATCATTGCTGATATCAGTATCTTGACTGAAAGCAAAAAATACCAGAAAGATGTTTACTTGTGTTTTATTGACTATGCAAAAGCATCTGACTATGTGGATCATAACATATTATAGATGATATTGAGAAGAATGGGAATTCCAAAACCTTTAATTGTGCTCATAAGAAACCTGTGTATAGACCAGAAGGCTGTCTTTCTAACAGAACAAGGAGATACTGCGTAGTTTAAAATCAGGAAGGCTGTGTGTCAGGCTTGTGTCCTTTCACCATGCTGAGCAAATAATCTGAGAAGGTAGGTGCAGCATCAGGATTAGAAGAAGACTCATTATAAACCTGCGATGTGCAGACAACACAACCTTGCTTGCTAAAAGTAAAGATGGCTTGAAGTACTTACAGATGAAGATCAAAGATACTTCAACACAAAGAAAATGAAAGTCCTCAAAATTGGACCGATAAGCAGCAGCACAAAAAATGGAGAAAAGATTGAAGTTGTCAAAGATTTCATATTACTTGGAATCACAATGAACACCAGCTGTCAACAAATCAAACATCATATTGCATTGGGGAAATCTGCTGCAAAGGACCTCTTTAAAGTGCTGAAGAACAAAGATGTCTCTTTGAAGACTAAGGTGCATCTAACTCAAGCCATAGTAATTTCAATCACCTCATATACATGTGAAAGCTGAACAATGAGTATGAAAGATGAAAGAAAAGTTCTAGTGTTGGTGACATAAGGAAAGTACCATGGACTGCCAGAAGAGCAAATAAATCTGTCCTGAAACAACTGCAGCAGGAATATTCCTTTGAAATGAGACTGGCCAGACTTTTTGTCACCTGCTTTGGTCATGTTATAAGAAGGATCCATTCCCTGGAGAAGGATATCATGCTTGGTAAAGTGAAGAGTCAGCAATAAGGTCAGTGAAGGATCAGTCCTCAATAAGATGGACTGATACAGTGGCTGAAATGATGGGCTCAGGTATAGCAAGGATTATGAGGATGGCACATGACCAGACAGTATTTTGTTCTGTTGTACATAGAGTAGCTATGAGTCAGAGATGACTTGATGGGACCTAACAACAACAACAATTAAAAAAAAAAAAAAAACTGTCACATTTTATTTTATATGAAAGAAAGCAAATTAAATTTTTTTTTTGCCTTCTCTTTTCCTTGAGACTTGTCACCATAGCCCCCTTTCTTTTAATAAAATTAATTTAAATTTACAAAATAAAAATGATCAATGTGGATCTTTCCTATGTTAAATGTTTTTAGTGACAAGGATGTATGTGACAAAATTTTTATGTTAAAATTGTTATATGTTTGAACTTGAGAGACAATTTCCAGTTGGAAAGGTCACCATGGGTCTGCTGATCTAACATTTGAGACCTAATACATGTCTTCAGCAGTTTGAACTCACCAGCTGCTCCACAGGAGAAAGATAGGGCAGTTTCGTTTAGTAAAGATTACAGCTTTGGAAACCCTATACGGCAGTTCTACTCTGTCCTATAGGGTGGCTATGAGTCCAAATTGACTCAATGGCAATAAGTTTAGTTTTTTTTTTTTTTTTTTTTTGTTTTTCCTCAGCAAGGAATAAAAGTAACATCAAGACAATTTCAAAACAAATTATCCTAATACTTTTGTAATAAGCCATCTTAAAATAATATAGTTGTATGTATATGTATAGTTGCATAATATAGTTGTATGTACCTCAGGCTGGGGCCTGAGGTAGGCTGGCCTGGGGCTTAGAGGCTGCTTTTCACTTGTGGATGGCTACAAATTAAGGCCAGACCTAAGGTAGGTGGGCCCAGGGCTTGGAGGCTGCATTTCACTTGAGCATGGCTCTGTATTAAGGCCAGGGCCAAGGTAGGCAGGCCCAAAGCTGGGAGGCTGCTTATTGCTTGGGTGTGGCACTATATTAAGGCCTGGGCCTGAAGTAATGCACACTGGGGCTTGGGGGCTGCTTTTCATATGTGGGTGGCTCTATTTTAAGGCTGTTGCCCAAGGTAAGCAGGTGCAGAGGGGTTAGGAACAACTAAGGGAGATGAACTTGTCTGTCAGTTTGTCATCCTGTGGTGGCTTATATGTTGCTGTGAGGCTGGAGGCTATGCCACCATGTTGCAAAATGTCAGCAGGGTTACGCAGGGTGGACAGGTTTCAACAGTTTCCAGGCTAAGACAGACGTGGAAGAAGGAAGAGGTCATCCACTTCTCAAACAATTGGCCAGTGAAACCTTATGAATAGCAGTGACACTGTCTGATATATTACTGGAAAACTTAATGAATAGCCCTGAAACATCATCTGATATAGTGCCAGAAGATGAGCTCAACAAGTCGGAAGGCACTCAAACTTTGACTGGGGAAGAGCTAACTCCTCAGAGTAGAGACAACCTTAACGATGTGGATGGAGTAAAGCCTTTGGGACCTCCATTGGCTGATGTGGCACAACTCAAAATGAGTAGAAACAGATGTAAACATCCATTAATAATTGGAACATGGAATGTATGAAGTATGAATGTAGGAAAATGAGAAGTTGTCAAAAATGAAATGGAAAGCATAAAAATCGATATCCAAGGCATTAGTGAGCTGAAAGAGACTGGTTTTGGCCATTTTGAATCAGACAACCATATGACCTACTATGTCGGCAATGACAAATTGAAGAGGAATGGTGTGGCATTCCTTGTTACAAAGAGTGTTTCAAGATTTATCCTGAAGTACAACACTGTCAGTGATAGGATAACATCCATACATCTACAAGGAAGACCAGTTAATGCTACTATTACTCAAATATATGCACTAATCACCAAAGCCAAAGATGAGGAAATTGAAGATTTCTACCAACTTCTGCAGTATGAAATTGACCAAACATTCAATCAAGATATGTTGATTATCACTAGAGACTGGAATGAAAAGTTGGAAACAAAAATAGTTATCGGTAGTTGAAAAACATGGCTTCGGAGATAGAAATAATGCTGGAGATCACATGATAGAATTTTGCAAGATCAATGAATTATTCATTGCAAATACCTTTTTTCAACAACATAAGTGATGACTATATACTGCTGTTATGATCCACACTGCTGGTGGACTCCACCAGATGGAATACACAGGAATCAGATGGACTACATCTGTGGGAGGAGGCGATGGAGAAGTTCAATATCATTGGCCAAAACGAGGCCAGGAGCTGATTGTGGAATGGATCATCAACTGCTCATTTGCACGTTCAAGTTGAAGTTGAAGATAATTAAAACAAGTCCACAACAGCCAAAATATGACTTTGATAATATCCCTCCTGAATTTAGAAAACATTTAAAGAATAGATTTGATGCATTAAACACCAATGACTGAAAATCAGAGGAATTGTGTGATGACATCAAGAACATCATTTATGAAGAGAGCAAGAGGTCATTAAAAAGACAAGAAAGGAAGAAAAGAGAAAAATGGATGTCAGAAGAGACTCTGAAACTTGCCTTTGAGTGGAGAGTAGCTAAAGCAAATGGAAGAAATGACAAGATAAAAGAGCTGAACAGAAGCTTTCAAAGTAGCTTGAGAAGACAAAGCCAATTACTACAATGAAGTATGCAAAGACCTGGGTTAGAAAGCCAAAGGGGAAGAACACACTTGGCATTTCTCAAGCTGAAAGAACTGAGGAAAAAAATTAAGCCTCAAGTTGCAATATTGAAAAATTCTATGGGCAAAATATCGAATGATGCAGGAAGCATCAAAAGAAGATGGAAGGAATTGGCCGATGTTCATCCATTTCAGGAGGTGGCATATGATCACGTACCAATGGTATTGAAGGAAGAAATCGAAGCTGCACTGAAGGAATTGGTGAAGAACAAGGTTCCAGGAATTGACAGAATACCCATTGAGATGTTTCAACAAATGAATGCCCCACCAAGGACACTCACTTGGTTATGCCAAGATATTTGGAGAACAGCTACCTGGCCAACTGACAGGAAGAGATCCATATTTGTACCCGTTCCAAGAAAGATGATCCTACAGAATGTGGAAATTATCAAACAATATCATTAATATCACATTCAAGTAAAATCTTACTGAAGATAATTCAAAAACCTTCGCAGCACTATATTGACAAAGAACTTCCAGAAATATAAGGTCGATTCAGAAGAGGGTGTGCAATGAGGAATGTCATTGCTGATGTCACATGGATCTTAGCTGAAAGCAAAGAATACCACAAAGACCTTTACTTATGTTTTGTTGACTATGCAAAAGCATTTGATTGTGTAGATCATAACAAATTATGGATACCATTGAGAAGAACAGGAATTCCAGAACACTTGATTATACTCATGAAGAACCTGTACATAGATCAGGAGGCTGTCATTCAGACAGAACAAGGGGACACTGCATGGTTCAAAATTGAGAAGGGAGTGCATCAGGTTTGTATCCTTTCACCATACTTATTCAACTTGTATGCTGAGCAAATAATCTGAGAAGCTGGATTATATGAAGAAGAGCATGGCATCAGCCTTGGAGGAAGACTCATTAACAACCTGCAATAATGCGGATGACAACATTGCTTGCTGAAAGTGAGGATGATTTGAAGCACTTACTGATGAAGATTAAAGACTACAGTGTGCAGTATGAATTATATCTTAACATAATGAAAACAAAAATCCTCACAACTAGTCCGATAAACAGCTTCACAATGGATGGAGAAAAGATTGATGTTGTCAAAGACTTCACATTACTTGGTTCTACAATCAACGCCAATGAAAGCAGCAGTCAAGACATCAGACGATGTATTGCATCAGGCAAATCTGCTACAAAAGACCTCTTTCAAGTGATAAAGAGCAAGATGTCTCCTTGAAGACTAAGGTGCACCTAACCCAAGCCATGGCATTTTCAATCGCCTCTGATGCATATGAGAGCTGTACAATGAATAAGGAAGACTGAAGAAGAGTTTATGCTTTTGTGTTGTGGTGTTGGAGAAGAATACTAAGAGTACCATGGTCTGATGAAATGACTAACAGATCTGTCCTGGTAGAAGTGCAGCTGGAATGCTCCTTGGAAGGGAGAATGGCCAGACATCGTCTCACCTAATTTGGTCATGTTGTCAGAAGGAAAAGTTCCCTGGAGAAGGATATCATGCTTGGTAAAACGGAGGGTCAATGAAGAAGGGGAAGGTGCTTAACAAGATGGATAGTGACAGTGGCTGCAATGACAGGTTCAGGTATAGCAAAGATCGTGAGGCTGGCAAGAGACTGGGCAGTGTTTCATTCTGTTCTGCATTGGGGTTGCTATAAATCGGAGACAACTCGATGGCAGCTAAAAACATTATGTTATCTGCTTATTGTAAGATATTCAGAATATAAAACAAATAAAAACAGACACTAATAGAAAGCCTACTACTCTGCAATACCATTCTTCAATATTTTTATGTATATCCTTCCAGATTATGTATATATTGAATGTGTTTATATATACATAGTGTGGCATTTGTGTATCAACTTGATCCAGTGGTTTTGTCAAATACTAATCTAGTTGCTCTTCCATAATGTAGTGTCATGTGATGTAATGTAATCATCTTCAATAATGTAATCTAATGCAATGTAAACAATCAATTCATTGAAAGGGGTGTTTTCTTAGGGTTTGGTCCACCTCCAGTCTATAAACAGATATATTCTATTTTGTTTATATATATATATTCTAAACATGTATTTCATTATTTATATATATATATATATATATATATATATATATATATATATATTCTATTATATATATTCTATTAGATATATATGCAAAAACAAAACCAAACTCACTGCCATCAAGTTGATTCTGACTCATGGTGACCCCTTCTTGGATTTCATAGGTGGTATCTCTACAGAAGTAGATTGCCCAGTCTTCCTTTCAGTAAGTGGCTGAAGGATTTGAACCACCAGCCTTCTGGTTAGCATTCAAATGTCTTAGGCACTATGCCACCAGAGATCTTAAATATATATGCAGTCTATCATATATTCTATTATATACATAAAGTGTTATATATTTTTTCTATAATATTTACTCTATTATATATATAATCTATTATATGTGTATTTTATATGTTTTATTATATATATATATATATATATATATATATATATCTTCACTCTGTACTCTCTTTTGCTCAACCTACAGATCTTGTGATCTAAGCCTATAGGAGTCTCCAACTGCCACCTAACCCATGGATTTTGAACCTGCCCTCTCAACCACATTTGTTAATTTCTTAAAATATCTCTCTCTCATTTAAATGAAACAGGACATATTTTACTTTTCTAGATAACCCTGGCTAATACACTTAGTTTTAAAATAATGTAAGATTATATGTTTTAGCTTTATAATGAATATATTAGCTATCTCCAAACTCTCTCAACCAAAACTGATTGAACCTGTTTTTGTTATTACAGATGTTCATCTTCCTAGTCTTTTCTGGACTTTTATAACATAAAACCTGGGAAATGAGTAGGGAAAACGATAACAGGAAAAACAAAGATAAGTGATTTGCTTCAGGAAAGGCTCAAACCTAGAACTAAGGCTGAAAGTGTCTGGGAAACCAATCAACATGCAAGACAAATGACATATCATTTAATTGGAAAACATTTAGAGGGGTGAGCTGACAAGATGGAATTTTGAAGATATTTTGTTGTGCATTAATAATGTTTTCTCCGAGACTTCCAGTTAGATGGCAGAATAGGCAGACAAGCTACAGACTCTCTTCAACAAAGAAAAGACAAACCAATTGACACAGATACAGAAGATATTCCTGGAGCCCTGAGCTATGAAAGGAAGTATACAGAAGTGGATTAGGCACCAACTAGTGGAAAAATCTGAAGGAAAACACTGAGTACAGAGATGGTAGGAGCAGTGGACAGTCGCTACTCTGGTGAGACCACCAGCAAGAATATTTCCAAGTGGTGTTTGGACCTGAAAACTGACCTAAATATCAGTCCTAGTCACCAAGGGCTGCAGGGATGACTGCGCTGGTGGCCTATGGCTAGGAAACAAAACAGCAAAGAGGGAGACAACCTGAGCTGTGGACTTTCAGCTGTCCAGAGGGCACAGCCATTTTGATTGTTTACAAGTGGTGGCCATTTTGAATATTTAAAGTGACCAAGGGCTCAGCCATTTTGAATGTTTACAAGCGGTGGCCATTTTGGAACTTAAAGTGACAGCATTCAGATTCCAGGGACCTAAGAATAGGCTCCATTTGCCAAGGATGGCAGAGACATAAGGGAGGCAGACAACAGGAAAGGAGACAGGTGGCGTTCTGGTTACCTAGTGCCACTGTGACAAGTACCACAAATGGGATGGCCTTAACAATCAGGAGTTTATTCTTACAATTTGGAGGCTTTAAGTCCAAGTTCAAAGTGCCAAGCTCTAGGGGCTGGGTGAAAGCCCCTCAACCTTGGGATCCAACTCTGCCTCCTGCTCCCAGCCCACTGGAGCTAGAGGCATTTCTTCACTCAGACAGCTGCAGGCTTCTGAGGCTGAGAAGCCCCAAGGTTGACAAGTAAAAAGGCACAGTCCCAATGTTACCAATCCACACAGCAGGCCATTAACTTAAGTGCACTGTAAGTCAGCAGAGCATAGCAGGCTGCTGAGCAATGACACAGCTACATGCAGGGTGCAAGCATGCCAAAGGCTCGAGACCATTCCCAAAGCTCCTGCTTAGATATGGGAAGCAGACCACATACCCAAAGGCCACATACACAGCTGCTCACAGGAGATTCCACCATAGAGTTGATTACCAGTCTCATCATGTGGAATACTACATCTAGCTGCCCAGCCACTCATCTAGGCCTAGCCAAGTTGACACAAAAACTTAACTATCACAGGTAGTGAGTGTTTAAGTGCTGCCAACTAGCAAATAGAGGAGCACAGCACAGTAACCTGCTTACATAGATAACATATAAACAAAACAAAGAAAACAAAAATAATGGGCAAGTCACTCCAACATACAACCACCAATTAAATATAAATACAAAAATATCACAATGCCTCGGAGACAACAGAGCATCGCAGTCCACACAAAGAAGCAAGATAAAGCAGGAGAAACAGGGACCATGATACAGACCCAAAACACGTCCTTGAGGAAGAAGCAGCATTGGAACTCCCTGATAAGGAGTTCAAAGGAATTATATTTAGCTACCTTCAATTAATTGAGAGACAGATCAAGAAAAACCCTCATAAAATTGAGGAAAACACAGAGAAAATCCAAGAACAACGTAAAAAGACAATATAAGAACAAAACAACGAAATAAATGAAAAATTAGAAATGATACAAAATCTACAGACAGAAATACAGAAGATTAATACTAAATTTTCAGAAATAGATAACACATGAAGGGCAAAGGAGAAGAATTGAATCAATGGAAGAGAGAATTATGAGATTGAAGGCAAATACCTCCATACTTCTTTGGAAAGGAATCAATAAGAAAAAGATCAAAACAAAATGAAGAAAGCCTAAGATTCACGTAGGATACCATCAGAAGTAATAACCTACATGTAACCAGAATTACAGAACAAGAAAAGACAAAAAAAAAAAAAAAAAAAAAAACTGCAGAGAAAATTATCCAAGATTTGTTGGAAGAGAATTTTCCTGGTATGATGAAAGATGAGAATATATCCATTCAAGGAGTCCAATGAACCCCTGATAGGTTAGAACCTAAAAGAAAATCATCAAGACATATCATCATCAAACTCACCAACACCAAAGGCAAAAAAGAATCCTGAAAGAAGCACAGGAAAAACAAAAATTTACCTACAAGGGGTAAACTAAGTTCAGCTCTCTCATCAGAAACCATGCAGGCGAGAAGACAATGGGATGGTATATATAAAACCCTGAAAGAGAAAAATTTCCAACTAAGAATTATATACCCAGAAAATTTTCCCTCAAATATGATGGTGAAATTATGACATTTCCAGATAAGCAGAAATTATGAGAATTTGTTAAAACCGATCCAACCTTACAAAAGATGCTAAAAGGAGTCCTTTGGACAGAGAACCAATACCACCAAACAACCAACCATTAACATATATGATGACATAACCTAGAAACCAACCCAGTTATGGGAATATCTGAAGTAAATAAGCCTACAAGATTGTAAACAGGGAACCAGAGACATCAATTGATAAATGAGGACAACTACAAACCAAAAAGGGGGGAGGGGGGGAATTGTGTAGTTACACAACTTCTAAATGGTAGGGAAGTCAAGACAACTACAAGATAGGATGGCCTGTTCTACACTTGGGAAGAAAATTATAAATCACCTCACTTAAACCTCAAAGAAAAATAATAAAACTTCACATCAAAATAAAAAAGAGACCAGCACAAATATTTAGCAAATACTAAAACAATAGCAAAGGTGCTCTCGTAGCATAGTGCCTAAGGCACTTGACTGCTAACCAGAAGGCTGGCGGTTCAAACCCACCAGCCACTCCTTGGAAGGAAGGTTGGGCATTCCTACTTCCGTAGTGATACAGCCTCAGAAACCCAAGGAGGGGTCGCTATGAGTCGGGGCCAACTCAATGGCAAATAACAACAACAACAGCAACAAAACAATAGTAATGAAGAAAGTGATAATATGAGTCATAAACAAAATGAGCTCAGCACAGAAAATGATATGGAACAAAGAAATCAACACCACGAGAAAGCACATAACAAAAAGACAGCAACAAATTCCTATTTGTCAATAATTACACATCTGACAAGGGACTTATCTCTAAAATTGATAGAAAACCCCAATACCTCAAGAACAAAAAGATTAACAATCCAATTAAAAACTGGGCAAAAGACATGAATAGATACTTCACCAAGAAGATACTCAGGTGGCCAGCAAATACATGAAGAAATGCTCACAATCATTAGCCATGAGAGAGATGCAAATCAAAACAAAAATGAGATGCAATCTCACCCCAGCACCAATGTCAAAGTTCAACGAGAGGGAAAATAACAAATGCTGGTGAGGATGTGGAGAGATTGGGACTCTCACATCACTGGTGGGCCTGTGAGATGACACAACCACTGTGCAAAACAGTACGGCAATTCCTTAAAAAGCTGGAATTAGAAATACCATTTGACCCACCAATCCCATGACTGGGTATATATCCTAAAGAAGTGAGAGCCAGGACAAGGACAGATATTGCACATCCATGGTCACTGCAGCACTATTTACAATAGCAAAAAGATGGAAACAACCTACATGCATATCAACAGAGGAATGGATAACTAAACTATGGTACATATACACAATGGAATACTATGCAACACTGAAGAATGGTGCAGAATCTTCAAAACACCACATAAGATGGATGAACTAGGAGACATGCTGAGTGAAGAAAGTCAATCACAGGAGGAAACATATAGCATTAGTTAATTATCATAAAAAGTCAAGGGAAGGTTTATATATGAATGGAAACTTTCTTTATTGGTTACCAAAGGAGGGGAAGGAAAGGAATATTGAAAAAAAAAAAAAGTATCGACCCATGTCACTTTTGTTTTGTGTATTTCACTGTACATAAATTATATTTCAATAAAATGCTTTTTTTTTAAAAAAAGGAAGTATTTTTTTTTTTCCATATCCTCTAGTATTTGAAATTAAATTATACCTTTTTCTTGGACTTCTATACTTTGAATTAACAGGGCTCAAAATAGGGTTAATTGAGCTCCATCTATTCAGATTAAATACTGTTTGGAATCTTTTTTTTTTTTTTTTTAGTTAATCATATGCTGTGATACCTTATGCCAACAAATATAACCTTTATCACTATTTTCAATGGTAAGATAGTATTTGACTATGAATATATAAATGAAGATTTATTTAAACACCCTTCTTCTGACATACTTTTATGTTGTCTCAAAGTTATATATAATTGCCAATTTACATATAAAACTTTGTGCTTTTCCAGTAATTAAATCAGAGTTATTTCCTAGAAGTATAACTTATGGATCAAAGGTAATACACTTATTTGGTCTTTTGATACACATTTCCTAGTATTTTGTATATTCCTACAAACCATGTGTGAGAGTGTTAAGTCTCCTATACCCATACCACTACCAATTATCCTCAATTTCTTTTTTTTTTAATTCACTGATGTTGTTGTTGTTATAAGCCGTCGAGTCGGACCTGACTCATAGCGACCCCTCCTTGAGTTTCCAAGGCAGTATCACTATGGAAGTAGATTGCCCTATCTTCCTTCTGAGGAGTGGCTGGTGAGTTTGAGCTGCCAGCTTCTGGTGAGCAGTCAAGTGCCTTAGGCACTACCCTACCAGAACTCCCAATTTACTGATAGAACTGGCAAACAACAGAAGTAATAGATACTCTTAAATTCTATTTCTTGATAGTGACACAGGACACTTAAGTTTATCTTAAGTTTATTGACCAAGAAATATTACTGATGTTAGAATTCTCTTAAGAGAAAAATAATTCTCATTGCCAATCCAGGAATTATTATTTTCCATTTTTCACATTGTTTAAAAGAAAATCTGGTCAAAATAACATAGTTAAAATAAAATAATGTATCGTCACCAAAGAGCATAGTAAAATCTAATAGAATGCTAACCCTTTCAGTTGAATAGCTCTATTAAGAGAACTTTTTTGTATATATTAAATCAATTTTACCAGAATAATAAAAACCTTAAATGAATGCTTAAGAAGAAATTTAAAAAAAGTAGATTGCCTTGAAGGTTAAATCACTATCAACATGTTAAAGAAATGAACCTAATTTTGTCACAAGGACACAAAATAAATGTTTTTGATATATCCTTTTAGCAAATGGTTATATTTTATAATTTTTATATTCACTGTTTCTTTGTTTCTTTGGAAAAAAACAGGGACGTTACATAGAACTAAATACTTTTCTAATTGTTTTTTTTCTATTAAAAAAAAGCCATCTAAATATTCATTTACTTAAAGTTTCCAACCTTCATTCAGTTTTGACAGGATTGGGGACTGCATATTTTGAAAATACTGTCTATTTATAATGAAATATACTCAAGGATATCATTATTTCAAGAAGTGGAGAGAAAACATGCTTCTGTTAAAATGCCTCATTATTTGGTTTATTTTCTTTTGTTTTTAGAAGAAATGCTAATCCTAATACCAATTTTCTAGGAATTATACTAATACAGAATTGTTAATGGCTACAGCTGTCCCTTAAATGTTGCTGTATCTGGGATTCCGTTCTTGACTGTGTTTCTCTCACTATGCAGTGACCTATTTAAATTTTAACAAGCACAAACTAATTGTGTCCAAAATGAACTCGTAATCTCTCTCATCACTCCTTCAACACACATGCACACACAAACCTGCTCTTCTAATATTGTTTTCTTCAACAGTTGCATTATTACAAACAATAAAGTCATCCTAGACTTTTACCCTTGTCAATATTGAATCAGTTACAAGTCCTGTTGCTTCTATTTCTTATATCCCTTTAACCATCTCTTCCCCATTCCCATTGGCACACCCTTAATTTAGATCTTGATCATTATAATAGCCTTCTAAGTTTTTCTGTGCTTATAATCTTCTCCTGTAAACTTTAGTCCTCCCTAATCAATTCTTCTTAAGGCTATCAGAAGGATCCTTTTTAAATTCAGATCTGATTATATCACTAACTTCTAAAAAGCCTGACCATAAATTTTCAAGACTCCTTAGCTTAACACATATTTCTTTATATATTCTCATGCCTGCCTACTCTGCAGTCTCATCTCTCTAACCTTTTGTGCCACACACATCCACTGTGTCAGTCATTCAAATGGCCTCATGACTGTGTCAGTCATTCGAATGGCTTCAATATACCATGTCCTTTCGTCTGTCCATTTCTCTGCACACGTTATTTCTTCCTACTACTCTATTCTTCCTACCTCTTTCCTATATGATATATATCCTCCAAGATGCAACTAAAACAACCCTTTGGTAAAAGATGATACTGAATTGGATATCCTTCTCTATAAGTAGTCCACTTACTATGTGCTTCTCAATGCATTTGTACTTACTCTTTTTCTTGTATTAAAAGAATAGCTTCTGCACAGGGGGACTGTTTCAGGGTAGGGAGGGGAGGAGACTGGGTTAGCGTTGGATATGGTGAATGGGGAATGAAACTAAATGTATGAGTTATGTTGAATGTAAAACAAGCTCTTAAAAAAAAAAAAAAAAAAGCTTCTTAACCAAAAAAAAAAAAAAGGAGGAGGAGGTCCTCTCTTCTTCCACACTTGTGTCTCCAGCACCTAGCACAGTCTCTGGACAAAATAAAAAACACTAACTCAGTGCTATCCAGTCAATTCTCACTCATAGCAACCACTCCTTGGGTTTCTGAGGCAGTATTACTACGGAAGTAGATTGCCCAATCTTCCTTCCAAGGAGTGGCTGGTGGGTTTGAACACCCAGCCTTCTGGTTAGCAGTCAAGTGTCTTAGGCACTACGCTACCAGAGCTCCTCTGGACAAAATAAGCACCCAAAAACTGAATGCATAAGATAAGGAACTCCTGTCTTAATGGTATATGAGCAGGGAATGTACATCCACCTATCAAGGATGATTTAGAAGAGGCTGAACACATCAAGTCTGTTTAGAACACTGAAGATTTGATGATCTGAGGTTACTGTATATATAAATCAATTAACAAAATTACTGAAAAAATTTAAACATATTTAATTATTGTCAGAGCCAACCAGTTGCTTATGGTCCCTCCTTATAACCTTCATTCATCTCTCAAAATAATTTTTAAGCAAACATAAAGTTAAATTACAATTTTTAAAAAATGTGGCTGTTGGAAGACAATTCTCTATGGGTCTCTACATTTTTATACTTCTTGTGAGCAGGGACACTAACAACTTTTGTCCCAACCTATATTTTCAAGGATGTTTATATAGTAAACAGTATCAGAAAACAGAGATAGTATGTCCCTCTGGAGCATGGGGCAGGTTTGTTTATTGGCCAGTATAATTATAAATAAAGATAATATTATAAATAAAAATTATGAATAAAGACATTTCCTTTTGGAACAAAGGGCAAGTTTTCTAACTGTTCATATAAAAGATGCAAGTTCCCTAAACTTGGGGTTCCTCACCTGTGATGAAATCCATCATATGTATAAAATCCTCCTAGACCCTTCCGCATCCTCTTCACAGGATTTGGAGGCAAGAGGAAACGATAAGCATGTACAATGCAGTGCAATGCAACACACTGCCGTCAGGTGAGATCCGACTCACAGCGACCCCTCCTTGGGTTACCCAGGCAGTATCACTACAGAAGTAGATTGCCCAACCTTCCTTCCGAGGAGTGGCTGGTGGGTTTGAACTGCCATCCTTCTGATTAGCAGTCAAATGCCTTAGGCACTACACCACCTGAGAGTACAGTCATTAATAAATTCTCTGTCTTGTACCAGGTGCCTTGTGTTATCTTCTTTCATCCATGAACCTGTAGCAGGCTAGCTTGTTAGCTTGCAGTTAGACCACATTCTCAGGCCTATCAGAGTTCTTGACAGTAGCTTCAAGATAAACTCTCCCCTTCAAACCAGATTTCCATTCCAATGCCCTATATAGAAATTCTGGAGCAGCTTCCATCCACAGATTGCCATAGAGAACAGTACATATTTGGCCCTAATACCCTAAACATCCAAACACAAGAAATAACCTTGATCAAGCAACTTCTTTTTATCAAATATACTGATCCTGCTCTACTTCCCCATTATAGATTAGAAGTCATGATTCTTACTTTTGTCCCAACCCAAGTAATTCACATTCAGCCTAATTTGGGACTTGATTGTAGGAGTTGTTTTCTTTTTTAATCTTTCCAAGAATATTTATAAGAAGCAGCCTTGGCCCTTGAAGGAGAATATAACTGATTAGATCTACTCTTTGTCAATCATCTTCATCATTTTGTCCTCATGAACTTCAACTCTGACATGAATAAATTACATTGGAGCATGCCTATAGGACTTACTGATGCCAAAACCATGAATTAGCCAACCCTTTATTTGCCAGGGTGTATAACAATGCTTTACCTTTAGAAGGTAATGAATACATCTTTGTTTAAAATAACAAGCAAAGTTTAAAGGAAATTTTATTTCACTAAGTAGAATATAAGCTTCTTTAAGACAAGGAGTAAGTTTTCTTTGTAATTATCAAGGCTTCCAATAGAAAGTTTTTATTAGTGCCATAATTCCTTTTTAAAAGTGTGTGGTTTTTTTTAAAAAAAAATTATTACACTCAACAATATCAACATACATTGAAAAAGTATATGTGTACATGAATGTATGTGAAAGAGAAAGATACTGATCCAATCTGTATATTATCCTTCTTCTGCCTAGAAATTCTGACTACTTTGAATATTTCTTCCTGTTTCTTCATGGGATATTTGGAGAAACCACACTGACAGCCAGTTTTGTCTTGAACTACACTTCATTCTTTTTGTCAGTTAAAAACTTTAGGATATTAGCTGCAAACTTGTATGATACTTTACTCTTCTTTCCATAATACTCAAGTGCTCAAACTTTTCATACAGCATCTTTTGATTTGTCCTTATCACATCCTTCTCAGATAGATTCTATTTACCCTCATTTTCTAAATGTGGATACTGAGATACAGAAAGGTTAAGTGATTTGCTTCAGGCTTTCATAAGAGACAGCTGAAAATTCTAAATCTCCTGACTAGCAGTTTCCTATCTAATATACAAAACAGCACTGCCCCTCTAAGGCAGCAGAAGGTATATAGAGAGGAAACATAGAGGCAAGATTGACTTAGCTCGAAGTAGCTAAGTATTCAACTGCTGAACCGTTTGTGCCAACCATTCAAACAATTTAACCTAGTCCCTCTGTCCATAAATCAGAACATAGACTTCTTATTTCAGGATGGTGAAAGCCTGTCTTTCAACAGTGGGATATGAGCCTGATAAATATCTTGAGGTGGTAGTGTATATCTCTTACTGACAAGATCAGATGGGACTGTACATTTAAGGGATAAGTGCAGTGTAGAATAAAGATTAAATCACATTCAGGAGAAAACCACATTTGAGAGAAGAAGCTTAAGGATCAGAACTGTTAGAAGCTTGTTACTGATATGGCTAAGAAAAAGGACAAAAGAAAAAAGCAAAATCTGCTATTAGAAGATAGTTTAGACTCTGGCCAACAAACCTGCCCATTTTGTAGAATAATCCAGAAAGGTGAAGGGAAATGTCTAAGGCCACATACGATGCACTTACATTCAGTCCACAGCTAACCTTCAGGAGTCCTTTCTTCAGCTACCTACCTGTAGCTGATGCCTCACTCATACTCTGCTGGAATTCCTTCTCCACAGTATCGCGACATCTATGGTTCTGCCTGAGGGCTCGGTTCCTAACTGCAGTGCCACTCTCAGCCTGCAAATAGGGCAAGCCAGAGATGCCAGAGAGTTAATGTACTAGAAAAATCTGTCAACAAATGATAATCAGAGATTTGCTTTCTCACTCTTGGGCTTGCTCTGAGGCCTCTCTTTCCAGACTGTCTCCCTGAATTCCCTGGTGGGAAGAAACTCCAGATGCATAGTAGTAACTAATTAGCTTGATAATACACTTTCTTTTTGAATTCCTTCCTTCCCTATTATATTTTCATACTTCTCTATTAATGATTCATAGTATTGGGGCCCAAATAAACTTGTTGTTATTGCTTTTATGTGTCGTTGAGTCAGTTTGAACTCAGCAAGACTATGTATACAACAGAATGAACCAGTGCCTGGTCCTGTGTCATCCTCACAGTCGTTGCTGTTTCAGCCCATTCTTACAGCCACTGTCAATATATCTCATTGAGGACCTTTGTCTTTTTCACTGACTCTCTATTTTGCCAAGCATGATACCCTTCTCCAAAACCCAAACCAAACCAAACCCACTGCCATTGAATGGATTTCAACACATGGCTACCCCCATTGGGTTTCCAAGGTGGTAAATCTTTATGGAAGCAGTTTTCCCCACTTTCCTTCTACTGAGTGGCTGGTGGATTTGAATCACCATCCTTCTGATTAGCAGTCAAATGCCTTAGGCACTGCACCACCAGAGCTCCTGACTGCTTATTCCTGATAACATGTCTAAATTAAGTGACTCAAAGTCTGGCCATCCTTACTTCTAAGGAGCATTCTGGCTGTACTTCTTCCAAGACAGATTTGTTCCTTCTTCTGATAGTATTTGGTATATTCAATATTCTTAGCCAACACATAATTCAAAGGCATCAGTTCTTTGTGGCCTTCCTTATTCATTGTCCAGTCTTTGCATGCATAGGAGGTGATTGGAAATAACATGGCTTTGGTCAAGCACACTTAGTCCTCAAAGTGACATCTTTGTTTTTGAACGCTTCAAAGAGACCGTTTCCAGCAGATTTGGCCAATGCAATATGTCATTTGATTTCTTGGCTGCTGCTTCCATGGACATTGATGGTGGATCCAAGGAAAATGAAATCTTTGACAACTTCAATATTTGTCCTTTTATCATGATGTTGCTTTTTAGTACAGTGTGAGGATTTTTGTTTTCTTTATGTTGAGGTGTAATCCACACTGAAGGCTGTAATCTTTGATCTTCATCAGAAAGTGCTTCAAGTCCTCTTCACTTTCAGAAAGCAAAATTGTGTTATCAGTATTTCACAGGTTGTTAATTAGTCTTCCTCCAATCCTGAAGTTGCATTATTCTTCATATAGTTCAGCTTCTCAGATTATTTGATCAGCATACAGATTGAATGAATATGGTGAAAATATACAACGCTGATGCACACCTTTCCTGATCTTAAACCACACAGTATCCCATTGTTCTGTGTGAACGACTATCTCTTAATCTATGTACAGGTCCCACAAGAGCACAATTAGGTGTGTTCTGGAATTCCCATTCATTGCATTGTTATCCAAAATTTATATGACCCACAAAGCTGAATGTTTTTGCATAATCAATAAAACACAGGTAAACATCTTTCTGGTATTCTCTGCTTTCAATCAAGAATGAGTTAACATCAGCAGTGATATCCCTCTTCCACATGCTCTTCTGAAACAGGCTTGAATTTCTGGCGGTTTTTACTGATATACTGCTGATTCCATTTTTTTAGTTCTCTTCAACAAAATTCTACTTGCATGTAACATTAATTATATTGTTTGATAATTTCTATATTCTGTTGGATCACTTTTCTTTGGAATGAGCACAAACATAAATCTCTTCCAGTTGGTTGGCCAGGTAACTTTCCAAATTTCTTGGCATAGATAAATAAGCATTTCCAGCATTTCATCTGTTTATTGAAATCTTTCAATTAGTATTCTGTTAGTTCCTGAAACATTGTTTTAGTCCAATGTCTTCAGTGTAACTTGGACTCTTTCTTTGAATACCATTAGTTCTTGATCATACTCCACTTCCAGAAATGTTTGACTGCCGATCAATTCTTTTTGTTCAGTGATTCAGTGTATTCCTTCAATTGCTTTTTGAATCTTCCTGTGTTGTTCAA
Source organism: Orycteropus afer afer (assembly GCF_000298275.1). Taxonomy (NCBI): domain Eukaryota; kingdom Metazoa; phylum Chordata; class Mammalia; order Tubulidentata; family Orycteropodidae; genus Orycteropus; species Orycteropus afer. Next base: position 9,734,796 of record NW_006921634.1, on the reverse strand, counting down.
CATTTTGCCTATAGAATCCATCAATATTGCAACTCAAGGCTTGAAATTTTTTCTTCAGTTGCTTCAACTTGAGAAATGTTTAACATAGTCTTCCCTTTTGGTTTTTAACTCCAGGCCTTTGTACATATCATTAAAATACTTCACTCTGTCTTTTCAGGTTCCTTTGGAAATATTCTATTCAGCTCTTTTTCTTCATCATTTCTTCCACTTGCTTTAGCTACTCTAGGTTAAAGAGTATTTTGTGTTGGGTTCCCTCAGAAGCAGAGTCCAAAAAATGATTTGCATAGAAGTAAAAACAGACAAAATAAACTACTTCCACTCAACTCCCTTCCTAAAATCTGCTTCTGATGCAACACAAGCCAAAATATTGTCCCTGATGCCCTTGTGGCCTAAAACATCATCCTAATTAATATATAGACTTAAGATCAGACAGCAGGTTATCCAGAAAGACCTGAATAATCTCTAAATAAATATGTTGAACTAACCAAAATTCTCCCTTGGGAAAATTATATTCCTTCCAATTTTATAATATTTCTAGTATTTAAATATATTCATTTTGAAATTGTGGACTCTGTTGTCTTTCCTCTTGATCTATAAATATGCCTATGTCTGTCCCCTTCTAAAAATATTCACCCTATCTTGACTCTGTGGTCTTTTCTAGTATCTACTGTGCCATTGGTCTGTCTTTCTTTAAGTATTCTGTCTCAATTTCTTCACCTACTTAAGACTACTGCAGTCTTATTTCAAAAATACCAAAAACCAAACCCACTGCCATCAAGTTGATTCCAACTCATAGCGACCCTCATTGATTTTCCAGCACTGTAAATCTTTACAGAGTAGATTGCTTCATCTTCCTTCCATGGAACACCCGATGGATTTGAACTATCAACCTTCTGGTAAGCAGCCAAATGCTCTACCCGCTATGCCTGTAGAACCATTTAACTAATTCCCTGAAACATCTTGTCAAAAGATTCAATGACCATACTCCCAAATTTAACACTTTTCAATTCTGACCTTATACAGAGCTTTTTGTTTTAATATAGTCTATTTTTTTCAATTTCCTTTCCTTTATGTTTTGGGATTTATAACATTTTTATCACAACATCATAAAATATTTCTCTAGTATTTTCTTCTCAGTTTATGATCATACCACCTTGAACATGCCCACTCTCATCTGATCTTGTAAGCTAATATTTTCTTCTTGGGGTTTTAAGGCTTGATTTTTAAATTAAGTTCCTTATTCCTGTTGGAACTATTTTTATTTATCCTGAGAAGTCCTCATATGTATGACAAAGTTGAGTACTCACTTCTTCTAAAACCATCCCACTTTCACCTGACTCTCCTCTTCTCTTTCTGAACCATGCTTCTTTCACCTGACCTCCTCTCTTTCTGATCACTCCTTCATTTAACTTTTGTGTATTCTTCTTCTCCTGCTTACTTTGGGAATCTTCTAGCTTCTGACCCTTGGCCACCTATTCTTTTCACATCACATTCTCCGTTTGGTCAATCTTATCCCCAACTTTATAATTACATTCACATATGCTATATAACTGCATTTCTCATTATATAAATCCCCCCAAAACAATCCTACGGTCATTGAGTCAATTCCAACTCAAAGCAACCTTATTGGATAGAATAGAACTGCCCCATGGGTTTCAAGCCTGTAAATCTTTACAGAAACAGACTGCCTCTTCTTTCTCTACCAGAGCAGTGGGAGGGTTCAAACTGTCAACCTTCTGGTTAGCCACCAAATACTGTTCTACCCGAGCTCTTTTCTTATTATATAGGTACCTGAAAATCAACAAATGCATAAGTGAAACTTTTTCCCTCATCTTACCAATGGATCATCTACTCTGTTGTCATTAATTGCACTACCATTTACCCAATTATACATGTCAGAAACCCAAAGGTAATCTTAGATTGTCCTTTCATTCTTGCCTCAAATTACACTTTACTAAGTTATCCATTAAGTTCTGATTATTTTAATTCCCAAGTATTTATATCAGTCCTGGTTACCTCATTTACCCTGAGAGATGTAAAGAGCTCATTGTATTAACTAACATAATAAATGCTTAGTTTTTGTATATATCATATAACTCATGCCTGCACATTTTTACTCATATTTCCTATTCTTATCCTCCTATTATTTAATTGAATAACTCCTACTCAACTTTTAAGACTGCACTTAGGTGTGAACATCTCCAAGAAAGCTTGTTTGAACTTGTAGGCTGATTGTAAACATCTCCAGGTCAAAGAATGATTGATATTTATCTTTTTTATCCTCAGCTTCTAGCACACAGCCTTCTACTTAATAGACACTCAAGAGATATTTCTTGAACTGACCTTGTTATAAAATTCCAAGATATATAATTGAAAATGAAAGATTTAGGCATTTAAGCAGGCTGTTTTCTCCAGAAGACTAAACACATTTTTAAAACTACAAATGGATTCAATCAGCTTTTTCAAAATAAGTTACAGTTTATAACATAAATTTCTTTCAATATATTTATACGAGTTTTTTTGTTCATTAAATAATCCATTCACTCAATATACAGTTAGAATGAAAAGATGATATTTAAAGAAACTTACTGACCATTGGGAACACTTCAGTTTCTTTCTTTCTTTCTTTTTCTAAATTGTGATTTGGGTGAAAGTTTACAAATTTGGGTGAAAACTCATTTCTCATTCAATAGTTAACAATTCAGTTTCTTGATCCCAGTAACTATAGGTATTTTCTACAGTTATCTCTTTATTTGCTCCCCACTTCTATTCTTGCCCTCTTCTAATTTATTCTCCAAATAGCAACCAAAGTGATTCTTAAAAGAGAGAGAGAGAGAGCATGTCTCTCTTCAGCTTTAAACCATCCAATATTGTTCTATATTATCAAAACAAAAATCTAATATCCTTAGTTCCATGTTGCCACATATAATTTCACCCCATGCAACTTCTCTGGCATTATATCCTTCTGCATCTCCCTGCTCACTTCACTTACGCAGCAATGGCTTCCTTGATGTCCCTTAAATAGCAAGGAAGCTAAACACCTTTTTATTTGCTGCTTGCACTGCCAAGAACAATCACTAAGATATATTCACGGCTTCCTATTTTATTTTTTTCTGGTCAATGTTCAAATGCCAGCTTACACAGGAACGTTCCCTGATTGCCCCATATAAAAGTATTAGTTGATAATTCTTTATCTGCTTTGTTGTTTTTGTTAGTTACCATTGAGTTGATTCCAACTGAGCTCATGTGTACAGAGTAACACTGCTTCATAGGGTTTTCAAGGCTGGACTATTTAGAAGCACCTCCCTAAACCTGTTTCCCAAGGAACCTCTGGATCAGTTTGAACTGTCAACCTTGTGACTAGTAGGTGAGTGCTTAACCATTTGTGCCACCCTTATCTCTTTTAATCTCATGTATTTTTCTTTATAGATCTGAGTACCACTTCAATATATTTATTTGTTTATAGTTTTTTGTTTTTTGTTTTTTGTTTTACCAGTAGAATATACAATCTTTTCCTAAAGGAATATAAGTTTCTCTAGGGTAGGGGTTTTGTATCTCTACTTGCTACTATTTCTCCAGGGGTTAAAGTAATTTCTCACATGTAGTGGGCATGCAGTAAAAATACGTCAAAAGAGATAATGCATAAATTAATTAATAATACATTTTTGTCAAAAAATGTTTTAATATAATAGTGTGGATAGGTATATAATTAAAGTAAAAACAAATGTTTATAACAAATATATAGAAATAAGCAAAGTGTTATGCTGGTTAAGAACTATAAGCAGCACGTTCTAACTAGCAAATCCAGTTACCAGCTACCAACATGTGGATATAAAACAGTAGCATTTTTCCCTCATTTAATTTTTTCTTTCTTTCCTTTCCTTCCCTTTATCTATTCCTTTCTTCTTTATGAGCGACAGCTCTTTCATTTTCTCATTTTCAACAATTTCCAATCATATTACCCATCTGCTTTTTTATTATCTTTGATAATTTTACTCTGTAAGCTGAAATTGCTATGGTCATTAGAATTGAAATGGGAGAAAACATTTCTCTTTCAAAATTTTCTATCCTTCTCAGGTGTAATTCTCTGTCACTAAACATTTGATACATAGACTCATGGGGTTTTAGAGCTAAAAGGGAACTTAGATACACTGTCATTTCACGCATCTGGAAATGTAGTCACACGAGAGAATTCAGACTCTGCATAAGAACTATGACAAAGATCTTGTATACAAATATCTTTATCCTTCTTTAAATGTAGGGTCTTTCTTTGAAGGTATGATAAATTAAGTTAGCACAGCCATACTGGCATAGGTCGGGTCCCAATCTCTTCTAAATGGTGTCTTATAAAAGGGGAGAACTGAAGAGAGACAGAATCACACAGGAGGAAGATACTATGTAAAGTACATCTACAAGTCAAAGAGCACCAAGAGACACCTGGAGCTATGAGAAGCTGAAAGAGACAAGGAAGGATCTTCCCCCTAAAGTAGACAGAGAGAACATGGCTCTGTCAACACCCTGAATTTGGACTCCTACCCTCCAGTGTACGAGGAGAGAGAAACCTCCCCAAGAGCCAGCACCTGGAATTCAGACTTCTAGCCTCCAGAAGATATCCGAGTAACCCCAAGGACACTCTGGACATGGACGACTAAAAAGGTGATACGTTCCCCTTGTTACTCTTATACCCCACACCCGCTTGGTGAACGGAGATTCAGCCATCCCCCACTCCCACCCACCTTCTGGGCCCACAGGAACTCCATCCAACTCTGTGTGCTTGGACGGAGCCTGGGTGGCTTGCCCTACCCTCCCCCAATTTTTTTTTTTCTTTTTGCTGGTTTTTAGTTTGCTTACTTTTGTCTGTTTTAAAACTACTACTATGATTAATACTTTTGTCTTTTTTACTATTATTCCCCTCCCAGGTCCTAGTTTTCAGCTTTTTTCTTTTTCCTGTTCCTAGTTGCAAAATTTTTTTCTCCTTCTTTTCTCGTGGTTAACCCCACTCCTTGTTTTTCTTTTTGCATTTTTCCAATTTTTCTTCATTATTCTCCTTCTCTGCCTTTTTTTCTCTTATTGCCCTATCCCCTGATATTGCAGGTTTTCTTTTTTTTTCCCCCACCATTGACCTTCTTGTTTCTCCAGAAGATGCAGCCATTTTCATTGTTTACACGTAGTGGCCATTTTGGATATTTAAAGTGACCAAGGGCACAGCCATTTTGAATGTTTACAAGTGGTGGCCATTTTGGATATATAAAGTGACCAAGGGCACAGCCATTTTGAATGTTTATAAGCAGCAGCCATTTTGGATATTTAAAATGACTGAGGACACAACCATTTTGAATGTTTACAAGTGGCGGCTATTTTGGATATTTAAAGTGACCGAGGGTGCAGCCATTTTTAATGTTTACAAGTGGTGGCCATTTTGGATTTTAAAGTGATAGCATTCTCATTCAGATTCCAGGGACCTAAGAACAAGCAGTGAGGTGGGAAGCAGGGAGAGGACAGAAAAGGCAAAGGGGACTGGAACAGATTGAGGAATCAACCACAGGGAGCCAGATGAGGAGAGGGAACCAAGGCCACACCCCACAAGCAGCAAGATGGGAAGCAGGGAGAGGACAGAAAAGGCAAAGAAGACTGGAACAGATCAAGGAGTTAGCCACAGGGATCCAGGTAAGGGTCGTTGGAGGGGCTTCCAACAGCTAAGGGAGACAAACTTGTCTGTCAGTTTGTCCTACTGTGGTGATGTGTTGCTGTGAGTCTTGAGGCTGTGCCACTGGTGTTTCAAATCCAATGGGGTGCACCTGATGCACAGGTATCAGCCTGGCTTGCAGACTGAGACAGACTAGGAAGAAGGAGGAAGACATCCACTGCTCAAAGAATTGTCCAGGGAAAACCTTATGAATAGCAGAGAAACACTGTCAGATACATTACTGTGCAAATTTATGAATAGTCCAGAAACACTGTCCAATACAACGGAGGAAGATGAGTCACTTACCTTAGAAAGCTCTCAAAGTAGGACTGGACAAGAGCTGCATTATGAGAGTAAAATCAGCCTTACTCATATGGATAAGGTAAAGCTTTCAAGACCTCCATTTGCTGATGTGGCACCACTCAAATTGAGGAGAAACAGCAGCAAACATCTATTAAAAATTGGAACATGGAACATACGAAGTATGAATCGAGGAAAATTGGAAGTTGTCAAAAAGGAAATGGAACACATAAAGATTGATATCCTAGGCATTAGTGAGCTGAAATGGACTGGTTTTGGCCATCTTGAATCAGACAACCATATGATCTACTATGCTGGGAATGACAGTTTGAAGAGGAATGGCATGGCATTCATCATCGCAAAGGATGTTTCAAGATCTGTCCTGAAGTACAATGCTGTCAGTGATAGGATAATATCCGTACACCTACAAGGAAGACCTGTTAATATGACTATTATTCAAATTTATGCTCCAACCACCAAAGCCAAAGATGAGGAAATTGAAGATTTTTATCAACTTCTGCAGTCTGAAATTGACCAAACTTGCAATCAGGATGTGTTTCTTACCACTGGTGACTGGAATGCAAAAGTTGGAAACAAAGAAGAATCACCAGTAGTTGGAAAATTTGGCCTTGGTGACAGAAATAATGCTGGAACTCACATGGTAGAATTTTGCAAGAATTCACTGCAAACACTTCTCAACAACACAAACGGCAGCTCTACACGTGGACTTCACCAGATGGAATACACAAGAATCAGGTTAACTACATATGTGGCAAGAGGCGATGGAGAAGCTCAATATCTTCAGCCAAAACCAGGCCAAGAGCTGATTGTGGAACAGACCATCAACAGCTGATATGCAAGTTCAACTTGAAGTTAAAAACAATTAAAACAAGTCCATGAGAGCCAAAATATGATCTAGAATATATCCCTCCTTAATTTCTTTCATGAATCTAAAAAATAGGTTAGATGCATTGAACACCAATGACCAGAAACCAAATGAATTGTGGGATGACATCAAGAGCATCATCCATGAAGAAAGCAAGAGATGACTAAAAAGACAACAAAAGAAGAGAAGACCAAATGGATGACAGGAGAGACTTTGAAACTTGCCCTTGAGCAGAGAGTAGCTAAAGCCAATGGAAGAAATGACAAGATAGAAGAATTGAACCAAAGAATTCAAAGAGTAGTTCAAGAAAACAAAGCCAATTACTATAATGAAATGTGCAAAAACCTGGACTTAGAAAGCCAAAAGGGAAGAACAGACTTGCCATTTCTCAAGGTGAAAGAACTGAAGAAAAAAATTAAGCCTTGAGTTCCAGTATTGAAAGATTCTAAGGGTAAAACATTGAATGATGCAGGGAACATCAAAAGAAGATGGAAGGAATACAGAGTCACTGTACCAAAAAGAATTGGTTGATCTTCATCCATTTCAGGAGGTGGTATATGATCTAGAACCAATGGTACTGAAGGAGGAAGTCAAAGCTGCATTGAAGGAATTGGTGAAGAACAAGGCTCTGGAAATTGACAGCATATCCATTCAGATATTTCAACAAACGGATGCCACACTGGAGGCACTCACGTGGTTATGCCAAGAGATTTGGAAGACAGCTACCTGGCCAACTGACTGGAAGAAATCCATATTTGTACCCATTCCAAAGAAAGGTGAATCCACAGAATGTGGAAATTATAGAACAATATCATTAATATCACATGCAAGATCTTACTGAAAATAATTCAAAAACAGTTGCAGCAGTATATTGACAGAGAACTTCCAGAGGTGCAAGCTGGATTCAGAAGAGGACATGGAACAAGGGATATATCATAGCTGTTGTCAGATAGATCTTGACTCAAGGCAAAGAATACCAGAAAGATGTTTACTTGTGCTTTATTGACTAGGCAAAGGCATTTGATTGTGTGAATCATGACAAATTATGGATAACATTGAGAAGAACGGTAATTCCCAAACACTTGATTGTACTCATGAGGAACTTGTACCTTGACCAGGAGGCTGTCATTCGAATGGAACAAGGGGACACTGCATGGTTTAAAATCAGGAAGGGAGTGTGGCAGAGTTGTATCCTTTCCCCATACTTATTCAATCTATATGCTGAGCAAATAATCCGAGAAGCTGGACTATATGAAGAAAAACATAGCATCAGGATTAGAGGAAGAATCTTTAACAACCTGCGATATGCTGATGATACAACTTTGCTTGCTGAAAGTGAGGATGACTTGAGGCACTTACTGATGAAGATTGAGGAACACAGTCTGCAGTATGAATTACATCTCAATCTAAAGAAGACAAAAATCCTCACAACTAGACCAATAAGCAGCATCACGATAAATGGAGAAAAGATTGAGGTCATCAAAGAATTCACTTTGCTTGATTCTACAATCAAGGCCAATGGAAGCAGCAGTCAGGACATTATGCATGTGAGAGCTGGACAATGAATAAGGAAGACCGAAGAAGAAGAGTTGATGATTTTGAGTTGTGGTGCTGGCGAAGAATGCTGAAAGTACCATGGACTGCCAAAAGAACTAACAGATCTGTCCTGGAGGAACTTCAGCCGAGATGCTCCTTGGAAGCGAGGATGGCCAGACTTCGTCTCACCTACTTTGGTCATGTTGTGAGAAGGGACTATTCCCTGGAGAAGGATGTCATGCTTGGTAAGGTGGAGGGTCGACGAAAGAGGGGAAGGCCTTCGACGAGATGGATTGACATGGTGGCTGCGACAGTGGGCTCAAGTATAGCAGAGATCACGGAGGTGGCGCAGGATCGGGCGGTATTTCCTTCTGCTGTGCATGGGGTTGCTATGACTCAACGGCACCTAAAAACAACAACAACAACCCTCCAGAACTGTAAGACAATAAACTTTTTTAAAGCAACCTTTAAAGAAATGTATTTTGAGGTTTTTTGTTTGTTTGCTTTTGTCTTTTAATGACAACCATGGGAAACTAAGACTTTTGTCTTAGTTCAAGAATAGATAACAGCATTTTAATGTCCTTTGACCCACAAAGAACTAACACATAAGAAGAAGGTAATATCAGAGTAGGAATTTGCTGGTTAAGGCTTTAAGCTCTTGCTCTTTCTTGTTATCATATTTTGGCCTCTATGACACCAGTTGCCAATTAGGCTATGGCACTGGGTGTCCCTCTCTCCTGCTGCCTCAACAGTCTCAGCCATCTCGTCCTTAGCACTAAGGCTGGCCAAACACAACAATTTAAAAAATAACAATAATAATAGTCCAATTGATCTCTTAATACTTTCTGAAATAACTTTTGAAGATGCCTTAAATTATTGTTAGGCTGAACTTATTTTCACTCCTGACCTTTAGCAGACATCACTTCACATTGATTTTCACCATTTCTAATGTGATTGGAACTAGAGTGAGCCCAGTAGGAATAAAAGTCCATGCACTAGAACAGCTTTTCAAATATCTATTTACTGCTCACCTGTGCAAAGGCAAGATTTGAATCTGATTATGGAGAATCAGGAAAATCCCTTTGCTTCTCCCCACTTCCCCAAAGTAATACAAATGCCCCTCAGGGGATGCCTCCAACAAGCCTTATCTCTTTTCACAAACTTTTATCTCTGTTGATCCCAGGCTCAGTAACATCAGAATATTTTACTTTTTGAGACATCCCCTTATCAATTCCTTCCAGCATGAAAAGCATGTATTAAAGTCAGTACCTGAGCTATGCCCCAAGGCAATATTAAACATTCCCTTTCCTACTAAATGATTTTCTGTCAGCTAGTGTGTTTGGCACCCTTGGGGAAGGCAGAGATTCATTTATAGAGAATCATGCTGCACAGTCATAAATTTAATCCCCAAAATCAATAGCATTTAGATTTTTTAAAAAAAAGATAACCAAGGTGCTATCAATAAGAAAAAAATCTCTTTTCTTTATAGCCACATCATTTTCACAAATCTAATTCTTTGACAATTGGAAAATCAGTGTTAAGCTTATTTAGTAGGAGTGTTCCCAACTGAATATGTTAAAACATTAACATATAAAGACTCGGAAAGTGTCAATCAGAAAACTCCCAGGAACAATTCGTCACCACTTTTAGGATATGAAGAAAGCAGAAAAGTGGCTCTCAACTGCCTGCAAAGATGATCAGATAATACAGTATAAGCATTCCTCTCTTCCATGAATCACAGAGTTTCATATCAGCCACTTAATATCCTACTGTGTTTTACAGCCTAATGTAGAAATGTCAAACATTTTAATGCACCAAAGGACAAATGAATCATAAATGTTACAACCTAGACACAGGTCTCACTGTTTATAGACATGCTGAGGTGGCAGAGACATGACACCTTCATTTAAAACTAGGATTGGATTTCAGACAGATTCAGTTTTTGACAAAGAACTCACGTGTTTCTCTGCTGGAAATGAAAATTTTTATGTCACAGGTGGTTGGGACTGGTCACTTGCAGAGAGGCCTGTCTTTAAAGGCTACTTCTTTGTCCCAAAACATTCTTTAGCCAGTTAAGTTCTCAATCTTAGGATCACTGATTCAGACATATTATGGTTCATTGGGATATACTGACAAAGAGTGAGGAAAAATTGCTTTGCAACTGTCAACATAGAAAACTCTTCCTTCACTGTCTTTGGTCTATAGTTCTACACAAAGATTTGTGGTCTCTACAGATGCATGTTGGATTTGGGTGAAGGAGATGGATTACGCTATTAGAAGAGTTTAGACAGGCGCTTAACATTACAAATTAAGCTGAGGGGATTTCTATGTAGCCATCTTTTGGTGAAGGGTGATAGTAGTCGGCTAGGCTCTTAATTTATCTTCTTTATTTGGAGTTAGATACTATGAGTTTCCTCCTCAGTAAATAGATAATAATACTAGCATCTATTTCAAAATATGATAACTAAATTTAAAAAATGTTTAAAAGTGTTTACTTAAAGAGATTCTGGCACATTTTTTCATATGAGAATTGGAAATTGCTACCACCACTATCAATAAAGGTATTAACCAGCTCAGCTCTCAAGTAAGCAATCTTATTTCTACAGCATCTGTTGTTTGTTTCAGAAAATGTTATTTAAAAAGAACAAGTGCCAACAGAAAACACACAGTACTAGTCTAGAGTACTAAGACTCTATCCAGGAATTTTCATTTCTACTACAAGTAGTGGGAGCTCTGGTAGCATAGTGCCTAAGGCACTTGACTACTAACCAGAAGGCTGGTGGTTCAA
>NW_006921634.1:9714490-9722961 GCF_000298275.1 Orycteropus afer afer | reverse complement strand
CCCTCCTTGGGTTTCCGAGGCAGTATCACTACGGAAGTAGGATTGCCCAACCTTCCTTCCGAGGAGTGGCTGGTGGGTTTGAACCGCCAGCTATCTGGTTAGCAGGCAAGTATCTTAGCCACTATGCTACCAGAGCTCCCTTTAAACTCTATAGAAAATTTTAATTGTTGTTAAAAATAAATAAATAAAGAGAAAGAGGAAAAAAAGAAGTATTACATTAAAGTGGAAAATATAGCTACAAAAGCAGGACTTTGCAGTGTCTCATTCTGTCGTTCGTGGGGTCACTTTGAGTTGGAACCAACTTGATGGCACCTCACACAGCAGCAACAAAGGAGTCACATTTCCAAGGTCTTACCAACTACACCAACTACTGATTTGATCATTTATTATTCACTGCTTTATATGAGAATGAAACACTTATAGTCTCCAGACACTTTGTTAAACTCTTTTGGATACAAAAACTGATGAGACATAACTTTTATCCTGAAGGAGCCTATATTCTTTTGCAATAGATAAATATTTAAACGATTACAAAAAAGCATAAACTTCTGAGATAGAGGTATATTTCTGGGAAAATGCAAGGTGGAGGACATCAACTTTTTGTAGAGGAATTAGGGAAAGCTTCCAAAAAGGATGGAGGTTTGGAAGGTGAATGAGGGTTTACCAGAAGACCAAGCAAGAAAGAAGGAGGGGTAAATACTTAGATTACAGATATGTACAAGAGAATAATATGCCAAGCAGAATAATGAGTGAGTTTGGGGATCTGTAAGGTGTTAAGTATGAAAGAAAAGAGGGAACATTGGTAAAGCAGAGAGAGGTAAAGTTGGAGAAAAAGCAAGGCTTAGAGTACAGCAAATCTCAGTTGATAACAAACAAACATTTGCCTGGGGTAAGAAGAATGACAATATCTGTAAGAGATTGAAAATTATCCAAAAATATCACTCACATTATGTGGTCCAAGGAGCTCTAGTGGCATAGTGCCTAAGGCATTTGACTGCTAACCAGAAGGCTGGCAGTTCAAACCCACCAGCCACTCCTCAGAAGGAAGATTGAGCAATCTAATTCTGGAGTGATACCCACTCAGAAACCCAAGGAGGGGTCCTTATGAGTTGCAGCCAACTCAATGGCAGTGCATTTGGTTTGATTTTATGTGGTTCAGCTTGACCACAGACATAAAATTCTCTAAACTCAGGCAGGATAAAATAGCACATAATTAACTGTACAATATTTAGATAAAAGAGAGGATATGTGGTAATGAAATATCTCAAGTAAAATCTAGAACAAATATCACTAAGTCACTAAGCTGAGTCATATCTATAATTCTGTCAGACAGACATGTGTCCAGGCACATGTTCTAATTTCCGCATATACATACCATGAATCTTTAACTGGCTCCTCTAGCCAAACCACATCCAAATCTTATGAAACAAGCACTCAATGAAGTCATGAACTAAGGAATGTAGATGGCCTCTTGTTGTTGTTGTTGTGTGCCATTGAGTCAGAGCTGGTATATTCAAGAAAATAGATTATTCCTTAGAGCTTCCAGAAGGAAAGATGCCCGCCCTGTCAACACATTTTGGAATTCTGTTCTCCAGAAATGTAAGATAATATCTTTTTGTTGTTTAAGCCACTTAAGTTGCAGTAATTTGTTACATCAGCAATAAGAAACTAATACATACACAAAATAATGAAATGACATAGACTTTATACAATTTACAAAAATTAACTCAAATGGATCACAGATATAAAGGAAGAAAGGAAAATTATAAAATATTCAGACAAAAATAATTAGGAAAAAATTAGGTGATGTTTGGTTTGACAATGAGCTTTCACAGACAATAGCCAAAGTACAATCCATGGAAGAAAATAAATAAATTGAACTTTACTAAAATTAAAAAATTATGCTTTGAGAAACACACTCTTAAGAGACTGAAAAGACAAGTGTAGTTGACTGAATAATCCCTCACTTCAAAAATGTCCACAACTTAATCTCTAGATCTGTGACTAGGTCACTTTCCATGGCAAATGGTTCTTTGTAGATGTAATTAAATTAAGGATTTTGCAATGGGGAGATTATCCTGGGTTATCTGGGTGGGCCTAATATAATTACAAAACTCTTTCTAGAGAGAAAGAGGAGAGCCAGAATCAGATCAAGAGAGACTGGAAAGCATATATGACACTGGCTTTGGAGCTCTTGTGACATAGTGCCTAAGGCATTTGACTGCTAACTAGAAGGCTGGTGGTTCAAACCCACCAGCTACTTCTCGGAAGGAAGGCTGGGCAATCTACTTCCATAGAGATACTGCCTCGGAAACCCAAGGAGGGGTCACTGTGAGTCAGATTCAACTAGATGGCATGAGTTTGATTTTTTTTTTTTTTTGGTTTTGGAGATGGAGGACAGAGTCATGAGCCAAGGAATGCAGGTAGTCTCTAGAAGCTAGAAAAGGGAAGGAAACTGATTCATTCTCCCCTAGAAAGAATGTAATCATACCAACACCTTGATTCTAGGACTTCTGATCTCCAGAACTGTAAGAGAATAAATCTGTATAGGTTAAGCCACTAAGTTTGTGGTAGTTTTTTTGACAACAGCAACAGTAAACTGAAACAAGCCATGCAAGAAGAAAATAATTGCAAACATATGCATGATAAAGCACTTGTATCCAAAAATATAAAAGTAACTCTCCAGATGCCATAATAAGAAAATAACAACAACTGAAAAAAAAATTTTAAGTGTGCAAAAAAATCTGAACAGACACCTCATCAAAGAAGATAAACACATGCGTAAAAATGCATATGAAACTATGCTCAGCACATTTGTCATTAGGGAATTACTAATTAAAACAATGATATATCACTAAACATCTTTTAGAATGGCTAAAGTCCAAACCCAACAATATCAAATACTGACAAGGATGTGGGGCAACAGGAATTCCCATTCATTCCTGGTGGCAAAGTAAAACAGTACAACCATTTCTCCATTTTGGAACATAGTCTGGCAGTTTCTTACAAAGATGAACATAAGCTTAACATACTATCCAGCAGTTGCACTCCTACATACTTATCCAAATGAGTTAAAAACATAAGTCTACTCAAAAACCTGTACACAAACATTTGTTGTTGTTGTTGTTATGTGCCGTCGAGTCAGCCCTGACTCATAGCAACCCCTCCTTGGGTTTCCGAGGCAGTATCACTACGGAAGTAGGATTGCCCAATAGTAACTTTATTCATAATAGCCAAAATTTGGAAGCAATCAAGTTGTCCTTCAATAGGTGAATGCATAAACACACTATGATACATCCAAACAATAGAATATTATGCAGTGGCAAAAAGGACTGAACTAGCAAGACTTAGGAAGACATGGATGTTAGGCTGAAGCAAACCCAAGCCACCAACATTTCAGTTAGCAGCTTCCTCCGGTGTCAAGCCCTGATGAGACAGCCTGATAAGACATCGGAAGTAACAGAACCTGCCCAGACTGGAAAGTCCCATGCAGTGGCAAGCTTCCTCTTGTGAAGCCCCCTCATGCTAATTAAGTGCAGACCCATACTAACAGCTAATTGGACCCCACTATTTCCTTAGTGTCCCCACTTAGGTCCTCCACAAGACTATAAACCCTCCCCTCCCCAGCCAGGCGGTGCGACTTCCTGGGCCCCTCTCAGGGACCCATGAACCTCGCCCGGGCCCCTCTCAGGGGCCCATAAACCTCCCCCGGAAATGCAGAATAAAAACTTCTCTTTAACCTCACTTTTGTGCGTCCTTTTCTCCTTACTGTGGCCCTACAATGGATATATCCTAAATGCATATTACTGAGTGAAAAAAAGCCTGTCTGAAAGAACATAATAATATGATATCCCTGAAAAGGCAAAAAAACAAAACAGTATATATATATATATATAGCAAACAGAGCATTTGATTCCAAGGTCTTGGAGGAGTGGTTGAATAGGTGAAGCAAAGGAAATTTTTAATAGCAATGAATCTATCCTGTATGATATTCTAATAGTAGATACACGATGTTATGCATTTGTAAAAATCCATAGAACTTTGCAGCATAAGTGTGTACATTAATGTATGTAAATATTTTTTTAAATTATTTAAGAGATTGGGGGATCCCAGGATGGAATGCAGAATATGACAAACAACCTATCTGTATTACAAACTCATCAACAACCCCACAAAGGGAAGAAAAATATATTTACCTACCTAAGTTTGGACATATTTAGTGTCTGTAAGACTAAAAGCAAAGGGAAAAATACATAAGCATTGTATTCTACTTAATAAAGTTGTTTTCTATGTATACAAGTTAAAATTTTTGATATTGTTGTACATGTATAGTGGAACTGAACATTAAGTAATTAAATAGAAGATGGTAGGAATCAAGTTTTTCCCTTGCAGAGTGAAAGGTTACAGAAAAGCAATGGCAGGAGACTTGAGTGATCTATATAGTACTGGATTACAGTTGGAGACATCAGTATGAACTCATGATTAGTTTAATATAGAAATATTTATATATATATATGTGTATGTACAGTGATTTGTGTACACACGTTCACTTGTTCTGTCAAGTAAGAGGGTCCAGAAACAATGATAGCCCAGTAGCATCCAGATCAAGAACTCTAAAACCATTTTCCAAGAAAAAGAACTAGGGATCTCTGGAGAATTGACTGAGTATAGGGCTGGGGCAAGAAATACACAAGATAATCCTAGAGCATCTTGTAATGCTAGAAAGTAAGCAAATGCTCAATAACGAAAATAACTCACAATGTCAACAAGACACAGGAGCCAACTGAAAGTAATCCCAAAGTCCAAAGCTGAAACAATTTAAACAACAAATCATATAACAATACTAGATTATAACCCAAAGTATAAAACAAATACTCTCCAACCCCAGTCAAATCATGAAGAAAACAGCAAACAAAACCCAAATACGTAAAATCCTAAAAATGTCTGAGCATTAGTCAAAAAAACTACTAAGATCTTCAAAAATAAGGAAACTTGCAGAAATTTACAAAGTATAGAGGAGTCCAACGAGGCATAACAACTTATTTTAATGTGGTATGCTTGATGAGTTCCTAGAATAAACAAACAAAAATTATTAAAACTTTAGAAAATAAGAGTCCGTGGGTGGAACAGTTAACATGCTCAGCTGCTAACTGAAAAGTTGGAGGTTCAAATCCACCCAGTGGCATCTCAGAAGAAAGGTCTGATGATCTACTTACAAAAACTCAGCTTACTGATAATTCTACGGAGCACAATTCTACTCTGACACACATAGGGTTGCCATGAGTCAGAAGTGACTTGATGACAATTGATGGTGAGGAAATCAGAGTACATCATGGAGTTTTATTTATAATAAGATTATTTCACTGGGAGCATTCTACTAAAAGTGAATGTTAATAAAAGGGAAACTGCATGTGAAGTAGATGGGAACTCTGTCTACCATCTTCTAAATTTTTCTGTAAATCTGAAACTTAATAAAATAAAAAGTTTACTTAAAAAAAATTATCCCTTGGTGGTGGTTGCATAATATGATTAATGTAATTGATCTTAGTGAATTATATACATGAAAAGTGCCTAAGTGGCAAAAGTTGTTATCTATATTTTTAAAACAACAACAATCATCATCATCATCATCATCCTTCAAGAAAGGAGGAATAGAGGGTAAGTATATCAGAGCACACCTTAGACGCAGGTCAGATTAGCAAGGGGGGGAAAAGCAAATTCTCAGTAATACATGTAGTCGAGAAGTTCCTGAGTTACTAAATTAAAGTATAGAAAACTTTTAAGAGAATAGCAAAAGCAAGCCTCTAATGAAATCAATTGATACATTTTATATTTAAGACGATCTTTGATCAAGTTTAGGAGCAAACACAGAATAAAAAATGTCCTGGTAAACTAACCACTCTCTACGTTCATGAAATAAAAATTGTAAATCTAAAAATGTATTAAGCCTTAGCTAAAATTAAAAAAAAAAAAAATGATGCTTACATTGTATTTAATTAATATATTAGAAAACAATAACCTTGTTGCCATTTGTCCGTTATGAATACAAAACAGTATGCTGATTGTTTGGTGATTAAAGCATTTAGCTGCTGACCAAAAAGTAGGTGGTTTGAACTCACTACCTGCTCAGTGAGAGAAAAACGAGGCAGTCTGCTTCCATAAGGATTTACAGTCTTGGAAACCCTATGGGACAGTTCCACTCTCTTCTAAAGGGTCAGTATGTGTGGGAATCAACTTGATGGCAGTGGGTTTGGTTTGGTTGTAAGTGAGAAGGAGAAGGTTAGGAAATAATGATATTCTGGTGACCACAGAGAAAAGGACAAAGATTGGTGAGATGAACCAAAGTTATTATTTCAATTTCTCTCTAAACAAGTTGTTTATTATTATCATACTGTTACTTTAATCATTGTTTACTAAAAAACACCACTCCAGAAATTCTACTATAAACTATAAAGATTTTGCAAAAAAGTATTTTGCCCACAAAGTTTGTAAACCATATTTGATATTTAAAAAATATATATATTTGTTCATATAACCTGCAGAAAGTATGTATAAAAGAACGTAATTTATTCACCAAAGCCAACAATGAACAAGCCAGTCTTCTGCTGAACATCCCACTACTATGTATGTTATTTTACATTTTATTAGCTAGAGAGCTTCAGATTCTTCCAGTCTAGCATTATCCTAACAAACTGCTCAAAATAAGTTGTTTTTAGTAGATTAAAATGCAAAGATAAGATGAAGTCTCATTCTTCCACATAGTGGAGACAGAGTGACAAGGACAGCATAGGGCACAGAGGAAAATCAATAGAACAAGAAAATACAAGGATAAGTGTAAACCAGACCAGAACAGAGATCGTTTTCCAGCCATACTGATTATAATTCTCTTTATTAAAATATTCTAATTATCTCAATGAAGACTTACTCAATTTACATTCAAATACTACTGTTCATAATTTAAAATATGTTTGTGTGTTGGTATATGTATAGTCCTAAGATATCTGCCTGCAAACATATATATAAATATAGATAGATAGATAGATAGATAGGACTCATTCAGAAAAGTAGATCCTAATCTTTTTGTTGTCTTCATAAATTTCACAGTTAAAGAATCCTGTCCAGAAACCATCTTAGAGACAGATATGTAAACATGTCAGAACTCATTTGACAATTAAAGTAAAAATATAAGGGTCCACATTATCTTGTTGTTGTTATATGCCATCCAGACGGACCCGACTCATAGTGACCCTTCCTTGGGTTTCTGAGGCGGTATCGCTACGGAAGTAGATTGTCCAACCTTCCTTCCGAGGAGTGGCTGGTGGGTTTGAACCGCCAGCCTTCTGGTTAGCAGGCAAGTGCCTTAGGCACTATGCTACCAGAGCTCCCTCACATTAGCTTAAAATAGGTAAATAGCAAATCTTTCAGAAAGTTGCTTTAACTAAATCCCTATGTTTCATAATACAAAAGGATGTCTTAATATTGGAAAATCTGTTAGTCCGTTAAATCAATAAGCCAAATGAAAAAAAATAAAGAGTATCGTAATTTCAATGTATACCCAAAGGAATTTTTTTTTTTTTAATTCCGACTTTCTCAGTCCCTTTTCCAACTATATAAGCAATTTAACAGTCAATTAATTGTGGATTTCTTGCTTCAAAAACACTCTTAGATTAAGCCTAGAAGATCTCCTAATATCTAATATTGACTAGAGTGACGAGAGTCTTCTGATAACGATAACAAAATAAACTTTTTTTCACCATTTGCCTTTCCCACTCTCCATGAATCTTATCTTAAACAATAGAAGAAAACAGGCATAACATAACTACAAACAGGAATTCTGTCAAATACAATAAAACCTGGATCAAAACAAGAGATGACACTGAGGATACATTCTAGATCCAGGGAAGGCTGTGAGTTTTCCAAAAGAAAATGTCCTATTTGATTCACACTTCCAACAATCCTTTTTTGAGTTTTAGAAAAAACACAAGATAATTATGAGAGACTGAGGCCTACTTCTCAAATGGCAGGAGAAGTGAGTAATGGAAAAACCAAGCAATAGAACGCTTATTCTATTACCCAACTTGCAGCAGATTCTGTTGAAAGTGAAACAGAGCTGGGGGTGCAAGGAAGGGTGGCAGGGCAACAGACCTAAGAAACTTTACTCTGAGACACACAGATTTCTTGAATTCCCTCAAGAGAGAATGGATAAGATCACCCAAGAAAAATATCAGCACTAACAACAATAAGAACAAAAGGAATCTGTAAATTATATCCACAGAAATGATGAAACCAATGAATGGACACTAAAAAATTTCTAAAAAAAAGAAAGATTTGAAGAAGCTATGTGATTGACATATAAGAATAATTATCAAAAGGAAACAGATAAATTTCAGACTAGTGGTTCTCCATTTTGTTGTTGTTGTTGTTAAGTGCCGTCGAGTCGTTTCCGACTCATAGCGACCCCATGCACAGCA
>NW_006921634.1:9669839-9711833 GCF_000298275.1 Orycteropus afer afer | reverse complement strand
TCACATGCATACGAGGCGATTGGAAATATCATGGCTTGTGTCAGGTGCACCTTAGTCCTCAAGGAGATAGAAGTTCTTAGAGGAAGAAAAAAAAAATATATATATATATATATATATATGACCCAAGAATTTTACATGCCTATAAATTTTCCAGAAATTCAATGGGAATGTGGATATTATCAGTACTACAAGAAGCTAGGGAATACCTTGTTAATGAAATCCTTCTGAAAACCGATGTTGTTTGGTGCCATCAAGTTAATTTAGACTCATAGTAACCAAATGTGACAGAGTAAAACTGACTCTAGGCTTTTGTAGTTAGGAAGGAGCCCTGGTGAAGCAGTAGTTAAAACACGTGGCTGTTAACGAAAAGGTTGGTGTTTCAAATCTACGAACTGTTCCACAAGAGAAAGATGCAGTAGTCTGCTTTCATAATGATTTACAGCTTTGAAAACCCTATGGAGCAGCTCCCTCTATCTTATGGGGTCGCTATGAGTTAGAATTGACTCAGTGGCAATGGTTTTGAAATCTTTAAGAAAGCAGATTGCCAGGTCTTGGTCTTTCTCCTTAGAGCTACTCAAAAACTAAAAAAAATAAAATAAAATAAACAAAACACTGCCATCGACTGGAATCTGATTCATAGTGACCTCCCCTTGGGTTTCTGAGGCAGTATCTCAATGGATGTAGATTGCCCAGTCTTCCTTCTGAGGAGAGGCTGGTGGGTTTGAACTGCCAGCCTCTGGTTAACAGTCAAATGCTTTAGGCACTATGCCACCAGAGCTCCCAGGTGAGTTTGAATCACCAATCTTTCAACTAGCCTAGTGCTTAACCATTGTGCCATGAAGGGTACTTGTTGATAAATCTATTCAAGAGAAGAATAAAAATTTAAAATTCAAGAATAGAGATACCAAGATAAAACAATTGGTAATGAGTATTGAATCTATTTAGGTATAAAACTAATTTTACACAACTAATGACTTTATGATTACAAAATATAATGTACATGTTATAAATCTTGACAATCTAAACATAATACTATAGTGACAAATCAGGAAGCAAAGAGGAGAAGGAATATATGTGGAGGCATTAAAATGATAATTTATTCTTGTTTAAAGGAAGTAAATCAATAGATACTGTCTAAGGTGGAACCACTCCTCTGAAGGAAGGTTGGGCAATCCTACTTCCGTAGTGATACTGCCTCGGAAACCCAAGGAGGGGTCGCTATGAGTCGGGGTCGACTCGATGGCACATAACAACAACAACAAAGGTGGAAAGAATATTTAAAATAAATAAATACAGACTTCTTAGTTAATTTTTTTTCCTTTCTTACTTAAGCAGTCTTTCAGCATTAAGTATCTATGTTGTTGCTATGTGCTGTCAAGTCGGACCCAACTCATCGTGACCCCTCCTGGGGTTTCTGAGGCAGTATCACTATAGAAGTGGATTGCCCTTCCAAGGAGTGGCTGGTGGGTTTGAACCGCCAGCCTTCTTATTAGCAGTCAAATGCCTTAGGCATTACGCTACCAGAGCTATAGTATAGTAAAAATATTTATCTAAATTTAAATAATTCCTTTCAGATTTTTCTCTTTATGGTGAGTCTCAAATAACTGAATTTAATAATTGTATTTTAAATGGCATGCACAATATAATTCCACTTAGGTAAAGTTGTTGTGGATTCCAAGTCATAGCAACACTACAGGACAGAGTAGAACCACTCTGTATGTTCCTAGGCTGCAAAATTTTACTGGAGCAGATTGTCATGTATTTTCTCTCATGGAGCAAACAATTGATCTTTAGGTTAACAGTCCAGCACTTAACTGTTGTACCACCAGGGTTCCTTTGTGTAAAACTAGCCTTATTGATTTATCTGTCCATGAAGGTAGATAGTTATTTTTTCAAATAACTATAATAATAAATAAATATACTATAAATAAATAGTAGCTTTTTATTATTATTATAAATTTAAAATGTCATATAACAAAATAGTCAATAACTGAAGAGTAGGTGCTATCTCAATAAGAAATTGTTCAATCTATGCAAATAAAGAGAGAAAGGGAAGAGGTTATCACATGGATTAAATGTTCCGAGCACAGAGCTGGGAATTTTATCTATACCATCCTCAAAATAATCCAATAGAATAGATATGATGATCTGGTCTTTGCAGATGTGGGTATTAGGCCTGAGTAACAACCTTGCATACCTTCATAGAATCTGTTTGAATAAGCATTCAAATTTCTGACTGAGAAACCCCAGGATTTTCTCTCCATTATGCTATAAAAATTAAAGTTGTTCAGTGAAATTTTTATATTAATCTACCAAAATGAGTAACAAATTACTTTATTTTTACCACATTGGTGGAAAATAAAGGGTTGGATGGTTTTGTGAACTCCTACTTTCTAGCCTTTGTGGATGTATTCTGCATCTGAAACCCTAACATTTTCTCCACTCTTTGGGACATATAAAATTTTAAGAACATTATTTTATTAATTAAATATGTAATTATAATCTTTTGGTGCTTTACTTCATATTCCTGGTAATATTCAAGAAGTTTACTCAGATTTTTTGTTTTTTGGTTTTTCTATTGTGTTTACATGAGAACATAGTTCTATTGGCTTCTTATGTGAACACAAAGCTGAGAAATCTGAAGTCATAACCTTTTTCCTTCATAGTTCTATGTTCCCTTTTTTTCCTCAAGCATTTAATGCCACAGAAAGAAGTCAGTTTAATGTGGGCTTTTACTTCTTAGGTTCTTTATCTATGCAGTTTGAATATTTTCAAACCATTTACTACATCTGATGGTTGTTGTTTAGTGATTAGTTTTGCATAGGATAACCTGTCCATCATCTATTTTAAAATTGAGGACTTTATTTGATTTGGAAAACTTTCATTGGGTGCTTTGCATATAACTTGTTGTTGTTGCTATGTGCCGTCAAGTTGGACCCGACTCATAGCGACCCCTCCTTGGGTTGCCGAGGCGATATCACTACAGAAGTAGATTGCCAACCTTCCTTCCTGGGAGTTTGAACTCCCAGCCTTCTGGTTAGCAGTCAAATGCCTTAGGCACTTTGCCACCAAAAAAAGTCCTGGCCCAAACAGTTTCACTGGAGAATTCTACCACCAACCACTCCTCGGAAGGAAGGTTGGGCAATCTACTTCGGTAGTGACACTGCCTAGGCAACCCAAGGAAGGGTCGCTTGAGTCGAGTCCGACTCGACGGCATGTAAGAACAACAAGTTATATGCAAAACACCTAATGAAAGTTTTCCAAATCTAATATAATCCTCATTTTTAAAATAGATGATGGACAGGTTATTCTGTGCAAAACTAATCACTAAACAGCAACCATCAGATGTAGTAAATGGTTGGAAAATATTCAAACTGCATAGATAAAGGACCTAAGAAGTAAAAGTCCACATTAAACTGACTAGTAATATGAAAAATAAAGTATAAGTAGAATGAAAAAAAGGAAAAGGACAAGACAAAAGGTGGAAAGTAAGAAAAATAAAAGATCAAAGGATTTAGAACCAGAATAAGTAGATATCCCAGCTCTATTTCCGCCTCATATTAGTTATGTACATAATTTAGAGCACATCACATAATCTCTGAATTTCACTTTCTGAATCTGCAAATTGGGATTCTAATGCCTGGTTTAAATTATGTCAATTAAATAGGAAAACAGATATGGCTGTTCTAGCACAATGTAAGATCATCAACAAATGTTTGTTGAATCTAAAGATGAGACTTTGAGTCAGGTGTCAATGACCAAATATTAGTAAAGGGAAGATATTTTCACCATGAGCTATTACAAGCGAAGGATTTTCTGTTTCAAATTCAGCAATGTTAGCAGATTGCTGTGGGAAATATTTGAAAAAAATAAACAAACAATATTAATATATTGCTGAATAATCCAAGCTTTGTTTTACCAACTGATTTAAGAACAGCTCTAATTATGTATTTGATATTTTGTCAGTATGTGATCATATTTTACCCTCACATTATTATCAATTATTATATAAGCAAGTTTTTTAAAATGTTTTTTTTTTTTTAAATCAGAGACAATAGTTGTTTTCTTCTCTGTGAAATATGAATTCAAGAGTCCTTCAGACCTCAAACATACTATAATGATTCAAGTCTCATTATCCTTCTCACCTGTTTCTACCTGTAGTCAGCAAAGCTGTTTCCATTCAAAACAACAGGAGTAGAAATACACCGATCTCTGATACCTGATGGTGTCATTTTACAATGCTGCAGTCTGAATGCATTGTCATTTAACAGCACCAACTATATTGATCTCTATTTTTATATTTCAAAAAAACTTATACTAACAGGGCTTGAAGCCATGAAGAATTATAGTTCATAATGACCAATTGTAACATGTTTTATAATCCATCAAAATGTGAATATTACCTTAGGGTACAATTTATTTTTCCTTATCATAAAATTCCACCATAGTTAGGACAGTCATATAAATAAAAAAATGAGTCCCTTGCAGAGGTAATGAAAAGAAACCCATTCAATCTTGCTTCTGATGTTTCATTCTGGCTTTTTTGACAGCTGAAGATACCAATGTGCAATCAAATGCCTTTGGCACAGTAATGAAAAATGTAAGCATTAAGCAAATTTGTCCACATGAAATAATTGACAGTGGTATAAACAGACTCAGTTTAGTGACTTATAAAATATAAGAATATGATCTAAATTAATTTGGAATCACAAAGCATATGAAGCATATGTTATTTGGCAAACTAAAGAAATGAATTGGTGTATTTTCTGTTTCTATTTGTATTGTCTATATTCAATGACTTAAAAGAAAAGCCAAAAGCATGTTAGGCTTTTTAAAGACTGTTCTCAATCCTTCTTCTCATGTGTTTCGTGGAAATATATAAATGTTTGTTCACGGAACACAAACAACTTCATACATAGGAAGTAGGAGGCCAAAAGAGAAGTGAAATACAAAATCACAGAATACTGATTAACTGAACCACTAAGTACAAATCAACCTTTCCTGAAAACCCCTGATTTACAATTCAGCACAAATGCTTGCTTACTTGTGCAAATAGACAAAAAAAAAAAAGGAATTTGAATATAAAGGTGTTTATAAATAAATAAACATGTTGTTTACATAATAAAATACATGTTACAAAATAATATTATGTAATTTTCTTCCTTGATAGTGATTTTTCAAAAATATGCTGATGCAATAATTGAAAATGAGAATTACATAAACAATGTCCAAACCGTGTGCTCAATACCACAAGTATGCTAATAAGATCCTGTCTGTTAAGCTTAGGATGCTCTGCACGATGAAAAGAAACAAGTTTACACCATGGGATTTTAGGAATAATGAATATACATCAGGTTTTACTATATGGACAGGATTATGTGCTATGGATCAAGATAACTAATTCCTCTGTCTGCTGAAAGATATACTCACTCTAAAAGTTATACTCACTCTAAACGCAGAAGAAATATCTTAACTAAAATTGTTTAGACTATAATTGATTCCTACTCATTTCAACAAGATAAAAGAAAAAACATAAATATTGAACATGATGCTTGAAAATCTGTTTTCAAGTTGAAAATTATACTTCATTTGCAACAGAAAATAAAACATCTGGCTATTTTTAGTTTTCTCTTCAGAAAGTAGCAGTTGGCCAATAGAAAAGGCCACTGAGTTTTTTTTTCTAATAACCTATCCATCTACTGTATACCTATGACACACCTTTTCTTTATGGGTATTATATATCAATGTCAGATATGTTTAAGAACTATTTAAGCTTTCATGATAGAAAAGTTTCCAAAGATTATTTTAATTTGAAGTATTTTGTTTTATTATTAGTATGATTTGTTTATATATCAGTAACATCTTGATCAATTTCATTGTATCGCCCATGGATACATCAGATACTTTTTGTTGTTTGTACTTATTTGTTTTCCTTTTAGTTCCTTTTGGAATTTATACAACAAAATGGAATATTATAAATGATTGCTCATCGTAAAGCCCACCAGAATTTCAAAACTAACTTTTCACTTCACAGGTTTATAACTCATCAACAAAATACAAAGGAAAGCAAACTAATATTTCTTGAATAAAAAAGTTCTAAGGGTTAAGAATGTTATATGTATTATAATTTAATCCTCACAACAATTTAACAAAGTTTTTATTTTATCTCTAATTTACAAATGTAAAATGGAGTACCAGTGACATTAAGAGACTTGCCTAAGATCACATATTAAGAAGTGATCAAATCAAACCAAACCAAATCTACTGCTATTGAGTTGATGGTAACTCATAGTGACTCTATAGAACAGAGTAGAACTGTCCCATAAGGTTTCCTAAACTGTAAATCTTTACAGAAGTAGACTGCCACATCTTTCTCTCACAGAACTAGAGGGTATGAACTACCAACCTATTGGTTAGCAGCAAGCACTTTAACCACTATATCACCAGGACTCCTGGTGATAGGAAGTGATACTCCCTGCCATAGAGCCGGATCCAGCTCATAGACCCCATCTTGGGTTTCCGAGGCAGTATCACTATGGAAGTAGATTGCCCAACCTTCCTTCCGAGGAGTGGCTGGTGGGTTTGAACCATCAGCCTTCTGGTTAGCAGTCAAATGCCTTGGGCACTATGCCAACAGAGTTCCTTAATCTTCTAAATAAAAGAACTGTTAACTAAACAGTGAACCATAAATACTCTTTAATATCAGGAAAAAAAGATAAGAATGCTTGGTATCACCATTTCTATTAAGCTTTGTCCTTAAGGTACCAGCGAAGTGATTAAGAAAATGAAATAAACAAGTAATAGATACAAAGATGGGAATGGAAGAAACAAAAATATCATTAATTATGGCTAATATAACTGTTTACCAAAACATACACACAAGAAGCTATAGAAAAATTATTATAATTGGGAAGAGAGTTCATCATATTTGCTAGATACACAAGATAGATAATCAAGAATCAAAAATGAGTGACATTTCTAAAAATCCCAAAGTATGAGAACAGAAGGGCAGTGTTTGCACAGGGAGACAGCTCAGAAGGCAGGAGTGCATGGGAGGGAAGAATACAGGGAAGAGGTAACTACGGGCAGGAAGTAGGAAAAGAGCTATTACACTGTGGGGAATTGCAATGTCATGAGACAAAATGTGTACAAAATGTTGTATGGGAAATGAGTTTGTTCTGTAAACTTTCATCCAAATCACAATAAAAATTTAAAAAATAAAAATCCCAAAATATAAGTTTTTAAGTATGTCATTTCAATGACTAAGGTGTGTGTCTGATTTAAACCATGTTTTTTTCAATCATCTCATATGCATGTGAAAACTGGACAATGAAAATAGTATACTGGAGAAGAATTGATGCATTGGAATTGTGGTACTTGTGATGAATATTAAATATACCACAGACTACCAGAAGGGTGAACAAATCATCTTGGAAGAAATACAACTGGGACACTCCTTAGAGGCCAGATGGCAAGATAGTCTTGCTTACATCAGGAAAGACCAGTGGATAGAAAAAAGTATTATATTTGTTAAGGTAATGAGTCAGTGAAAATAAGGGAAGCTCTCAATGAGACGGATTGACTGACGTAACAGCTACCACAAAGAGCTCAAATATATAAACATCATAGAGGTGCATGTCACACAAAGAATTTAGAACTTTATTATGAAATAATAAGTTTATGAAATAGATATTACTAGACAGTGCTAAAGAAAGAAATGAAAATTAGATTTGTGTTTTAGTAAAGGCACTCTATACATAGAAAGATCAACTATGTAAGAGGAAACTTTTAACTGGAGTTTGAAAACCAGTTAAAAGGCAACTTTAATCAACAGAGTAAACCAAGATATTTACATTGAGAGTAGAGAGAAGGGGTAAAAGAATACAACATTTTGTTTTGTTATATATAAGGTTGCCATCAGTTGGAGCTGACTCAACAGGTACTAACAACAACAATAAAATTATCTAGGAAAAATTAACTAAAAATGTACAATACTAAGCAGAAAATTGTAGCATTTTACTGAAATAATCAAAGACTAAATAAATTGAGAAATATATAATAATCATAAGTAAGAAAGATTGATTTCATAAACACACCAATTCTCCCCAAATTATCAATTATAGTTTATCAATGAGAAGTTATCAATACAATTTCAATCAAAATCCAGTAAGATTCCTGTAGAAATGTTAAGATGATTTTAAAATATATATGGAAATACAATGAGCCAAGAATAACAAGACAATCTTGATAAGAAACAAAATGGGGGTGAGGAAGAGCTTGGCCAGCCTGTGGTTGTTGTTGTTAGGTGCTGTGAAAACAGTTATGACTCTAGTGACCCTTGTACAACAGACTGAAATGTTGCCTGCCCTACAACATCCTCACAATCATTGCTATGCTTATACCCATTGCTGCAGCATTGGGACAATCCATCTCCGTGAGAGTCTTCCTCTTTCTCATTGACCTCCTACCAACCATGATCTTCTTCTCCGGGGACTGGCCCCTTCTTATAACATGTCCAAAGTAAATGAGGCAAAGCCTCACCATCCTTTTCCTGGCTTCTCAGGAGCTTTCCGGCTGTACTTTTTCAAAGACAGATTTGCTCATTCTTCTGGAAATCCGTGCATATTCAAGATTCTTTGCCAACATTATAATTCAAATACATCAATTATTCTTTGGTCTTCTCCAAGGAGATGTTAAAATTATTTTAAAAACAAAAATAATTCAGACAATTTGGCATTGGTGCATAAATAGGCAAATAGAATAGAACACAGCAGGCCTGCAGGCCAAATCTAGTCTGCCATCTGTTTCTGTAAATAAAGCTGTTTTGGAACACAGCCACACTTGTTCATTTACATATTGTCTGTGGTTCCTTTCACACTACAATGGCAGAGTTAAGATGTTGCAAATAAGACTATAAAAACCAAAATACCAAATCGGTTGCTGTCAGGTCAATTCTGACACAACACAACCCCATGTGTTGCAAAGTAAAATTGCACTCCGTAGGGTTTTCAAGGCTATGATCTTTTGGAAGCAGATTGCCAGACCTTTCTTTTGAGGCATCTCTGACTTGGTTTAAACTATCAACTGTTGTGATTAGTAATAGTGCTCTTAACCATGTGTGCCACTCAGGGACTCCAGAAGAGACTAGGTTGTGGTTGTGTGCCATCAAGTCGATTACCACACATAGCAGCCCTATAAGACAGAGTAGAGCTGCCCACAGGATTCCTAAGCTGTAAATCTTTACTGGATCAGATTGTCAAGCCTTTGTCAAGCCATAGAGTGGCTAGTGGGTTCGAACTGAAGACATTTAGCTTAGCAGCCAAGCACTTAACCACTGCACCACCACAGCTCCTTAACAGAGGTTATAAAACTAAAAATCAAACACACTCCCACCCAGCTGATTCCGACTCATAGCAACCCTTACAGGGTTTCCAAGGCTGTAAATCTTTACAGAAGTAGATTGCTTCATCTTCTTTCCATAGAGCAGCTGGTGGGTTTGAACCACCGACATTCTTGTTAGCAGCTAAATGCCTTACCCACTGCACCAGCAGAGTTCCTTTGACAGAGAATATAACACCTGCAAATGCCAAAAATATTTACTATCTGGCGATTTATTAAAAATTGTCCTGTCCCCTAGTATAAACTAAAAAAAAAAAATACATTGTCATTGAGTTAATTCCAACTCATAGTGACCCCCACTGGGTTTCCAAGGCAGTAAATCTTTATGACAATAAATCTAGATGGCCCAGTCCTCCCTTCCATGGAGTGGCTGATGGGTTTGAACCGTCAACCTTTTAGTTAGAGTCAAATGCCTTAGGCACTGTGCCACAAGAGCTGAAAAACAGATCCATGCAATGTGAACACGTCTGCTAAATATAGTAATGCAGGTAGGTGAAGAAAGAAGAAAATTTTCAATGAATAAGTCACAGACTATGCATTCTAACTTCATTTTTCCTATACATAATTGTTCAAATAAATAACAAATATTTTAAAAGATTAAAGTTAAAAAATAATTATACAATGAAAGAATTCCATTTATTTATTTATTTATTTTAGATCTCTTAATTTGAAAGAAAATATTTTGTTTTAAAGGTTATTCAAGGATTAGAAGCTGGAGTAAGAATCCAAAGATTTCTTCCAACTTCATTTCCAAAGTTTTAATTATCTTTCTGAAGACATTGGATAAAGATTTTCCTACAATACGTAGTCCCAGGCTCACAATTAGAGATACTGCCTTACATGAATTGCCATATAATATAGTTGCTTTATTAGTACTATTCAAGCAAGGATACTTGAGTAGGATTCGACTGGACCACAGTGCATTTGGTTTTGGGTTTAATGTATGCCAGAAGAAAACCTGATGGCACTATTGGTTAAGTGCTCTCCTGCTAACTGAAAGGTTGATAATTTGAACCCACTTATAGTTCCACAGGGGAGCTCTGGTAGCATAGTGCCTAAGGCTTTTGCTGCTAACCAGAAGGCTGGAGGTTCAAACCCACCAGCCTCCTCGGAAGGAAAGTTGAGCAAGCTACTTCCATATTGATACCGCCTTGGAAACCCAAGGAGGACTCACTGTGAGTCAGGTTCCACTGGACAGCACATAACAACAACAACACCGTTCCACAAGAGAAAGATGTGGCAGTCTGCTTACATAGAGATTACCCTATGGGGCAGTTCTACATTGTCCTATGAATCAGAACAGATTTGACGGCAATGGGCTTTCATGGGTTACCATATGCCAGGTCTTATGTTAGACACCCTGTGCCTTGAACTCAAAGTCTGGTCTAGGAGAAAGAAAAACAAACAGATAATTTAAAAAAAAAAAAAAAAAAAAAAAAAGTTTGCTAGATGCATTTATTGCTCTGGAAGCACTTAATACAACTGGAAACTTCACATAAAACTCACTGCCGTGGCGTGGAACTCAACTCATAACCATCCCTCCTTGGGTTTCCGAGGCAGTATCACTAGCCCAACCTTCCTTCCAAGGAGCGGCTGGCGGGTTTGAACCACCAGCCTTCTGGTTAGCAGTCAAATGCTTTAGGCACTATATTTGAGCTCTATTAAAAAAAAAAAAAAAAAAAAAAAGGTTAAGGTAGGCAGTTAGAGAAATTGATAAATTCTAATGAGTTTCAGAAAGAAACACATGCAAGAGGTTAGTGGCAAGAGAAATGTAGTACCCAGTACCCAGGTTGTAAACATCCAATTTATGGACAACTTGTACTTGCCTTTTAATGCTATGTAAATTTTTCCTCACTTTGAAACTATTGATTCAACCCCTACTCACAACAAATTCTTGATCATAATCACCTTCACTTGCTGTGCATGCAGCTTTTAAATCATTGAAAAGTCTTTGAGTCTTTTCTTGTACTACAGTAACACTGAAAAAACCCATATGCACTTATTCTGACTTAATTACAAATTCAACTTAAAGACACACTTAGAAATAAGTCTCATTTGAAACCTGGGAGCTCCCTGTGTCTTCTAAATAAACCATATCACATGTAGTAGAGCAAAGTGTGCTTGTAATTAAAGAAAAAGAAATAATATAAGCAGAAATTACTTTGTGTATCATCTTGCATGTCACACAAAGAATTTAGAATTTATTACGAAATAACAAGTTTATAAAATAGATATTACTAAACAGTGCTAAAGAAAGAAATGAAAATTAGATTTATGTTTTAGTAAAGGCACTCTATACACAATAGGAAAGATCAGCTGTGTAAGAGGAAACTTTTAACTGGAGTTTGAAAACCAGTTAAAAGGCAACTTTAATCAACAAAGTAAACCAAGGTATTTACATTGAGAGTAGAGAGAAGGAATAAGAGAATACAAAAATCAGGAAGAAGAATTAATACAGACTAATTGGTTTGAGGAAAGAAACAAATCAAGAGTGCTTAAAACCAACAATTAGAAGGAAAACTGAGTATGATTGAACTCATCTCAATAGAAAGAATGATATTTAATTTACTATTCAGTTAAAACCTAGAAACAATAATATGTACAATTGGAATGATTATTCATTTTGATTCCAATAACAACATCTATTTCTTTCCCTCCATAGATTAGTTTACCCAGGCCCAGAAAATTGTCTTGTCCTACCCCTATTAGACCCAAGGCAACTGTTGCTTCCATTGCCCCATTTCTACCTTATTTCCTGTTCCTTTTTTTCTATTCAAATCCCATGCTGGTTTGCATTGATATGGTAGCTTCTAAAGATTTACCTACAACTATTTTAAACATTTTCTATTACACGTATCAAAATAAATTTTAAAAATAAAAATTTGCTTCCCTGAAAAGAAATACTTCTGGAAAATATCAATTTGGGAAATGGCTTCTCTGCTACCCATGTAATCCTTTTTTTTTTTTTTTTTTTTTGTACCTCTTTGATGCATAGTACCTCCTTAGAAGGAGTTTTATTTTGTGTTCTGATTCTTGGCAAAAAAATAAATAAAAATAAAATTCTAGTATGAGTATGACCTTTAGAAATCTCTGCCACTGCACAAACATTCTAAGTATCATAACTTTGCCAACGATTGATTTCAAGTATTCTCCCTCAAGCTGTGGCCCCTTGGACTTTTAGAACTTGACAGGTTTACACTACAAGTCAAGCTGGCAGTGTTATTACTATTATTTTATTATGATAAGTTTCTGAAACTGAGGATTTTACATAAACAACAGTTCTACATATATGTAATATAGTATTTTGACTACTTCTTAACATGAGTTAAATGATAAAATGATACTTTTAATATGAGTAAGTTGAAAAACTGGCATGATAAATATATATTTAAAAATGAATAAATGAATGAATGATAAATTTCACAAAACAATTAGTTATTTTTATTCACACAAATAATTTAATATGCATGCACATGACCCTATATAGACATAATTGAGAAACCTTAGGGACATTTATCAATCATAGTTCTTGCTGGTAAGCAATTGACAACAACAGTGAATATCTGAAGGAAACAGTGTTCATAGAATCAAAGAAAGGCTTACAAAAAGAAAAGAAATTAGGGTTAACAAACAGAAAGAGTACACTATAACTACACAAAACTCCTGTTATTGTGTACCTTGGTCATGTACGCCAGTGCTATCAGTGATAGGACATTATCCATTTGCTGCACATAGTCACTGCCAAAGGATATCACTGCCCCATCTTGCCACTGCAGGCTGCCCCAAAGTATTACTCATCCCTTCCTTTTATATCACTCACTCTAGGTACAAGATTCTTTTGGAAAGAATTAGTTGGCTAAGCACTGGTCTCATGACTAAACCCTGGCTTCCAGGATTTCTCTTCTCATGCTCTCTGATGGGAGGTGAGGCATTGCATCCCACCACTACTACACACAATAGAAATAGCTCCATAAATGGGAAAGAAATAATATGTTAGGATGTAAAGAGAAAGTATTTTAGTGAGATAATAATTATAGACTACCTTATGGTAAGATCTCATTTAAAATCTAGGCAAGATAACATATACAATTAAAATGATAACCATTTTTAACACTTCAAGATCTATCCTGAAGTACAGTGCTACCAGTGATAGGATAATATCCATACACCTAGAACAAAGACCCTGAAGAAAAATTGGTCAATCTACTTCTGTAGAGACACTGCCTCGGAAATCCAAGGAGGGGTCACTATGAGTCCGGTCCACCTGAGGGCAATGAGTTTGGTTTGGTTTGATAGGGAACCAGTTAATATAATTATTATTAAATGGTCAATAAATAGTAGGTTAGGATGTAAGGAGAGAGTGTGTTAGGGAGATAGTAATTATAGACTACCTTGTGATAAATACAGGGAAAAGGAAGAGCTGTAGGACATTCACAGATCTTTAAGTTGACACTAAAGCATATTATATTTATTATACTATTTATCACAGTGAATCATATTAATGTATGTGTCTGTCTTCTCAAGTGAGTTCCTTCAGATCAGGAAAGATTCATGGATTCTTTAAAAAAAAAATTGAAAAGAAAGATTAATTTATGGCACCTGTTTCTCCTGTACTTGTTGCATACTACATTTCATATAATGATTCTCATACATGCAATTTTAAGATAATTTGTGTCATTTTCATCAAATAATTTTTTAAGGTCTTACAACAGTAACTCCTAATCAAAAGGGACTTAAGAAAATTAAACAATGAATTTTCTTTTATTCATTCCAAAGTAATATATCTCCCAAAATATCTTTGGGTCATAAACTTTCAGAAATTCCACCTTGTCAACCCCATGTAGGAATTTTCTAATCATCATCTGAGCCTTAACACAAAAAACTAATAATTCAGTCTATTTTCAAGCTGCTGTTATTGTTGTTAGGTGCCTTCGCGCTGTCTCCGCCTCACAGAGACCCTATGCACAGTGGAACGAAACACTGCTCAGTCCCGTGACAGCCTAACGATCCTTGCTATATCTGAGCCCATCATTGCAGCCACTGTGTCAATCCATCCCGTTAAGGGCCTCCCCCTTTTTGTTGGCCCTCCACTTTACCAAGCATGATATCCTTCTCCAGGGAATGGTTCCTTCTGACACCATGACCAAAGTAGGTGAGATGAAGTCTGGCCATTCTTGCTTCCAAGGAGCATTCAGGCTGCACTTCTTCCAGGACAGATCTGTTAGTCCTTTTAGCAGACCATGGTACTCTTAGTGTTCTTCTCCAATACCACACTCAAAAGCACACTCAACTCTTCTTTGGTCTTCCTTATTCATTGTCCAGCTCCCACGTGCATAAAAAGAAATTGAAAATACCATGGCTTGGGTTACACACACCTTGTCTTCAAGAAGACATCTTTGCTCTTCATTACTTGAAAGAGGTCTTTTGTAGCAGATTTGCCCAATGCAATGCATTATCTGATGTCTTGGCTTCTGCTTCTATTGGTTGATTGTAGAACCAAGTAATATGAAGTCCTTGACAACTTCAATCTTTTCTGGCAACTTTTTCTCTTTTCATCATGAAGCTGTTCACTGGACCAGTTGATCGGATTTTTGTATTCTTTATATTGAGGTGTAATCCATACTGCAGACTCTAGTCTTTAATCTTTATCAGTAAGTGCTTCAAGTCATCCTCTCAGCAAGCAAAGTTATATCATCTGCATATCTCAGGTTGTTAATGAGCATTCCCCCAACCCTGATGCCAAGTTCTTCTTCATATACTCCAGCTTCTCGAATTATTTGCTTAGCATACAGATTGAATAAGTATGGTGAAAGGATATAATCCTGATGCATTCCCTTCTAGATTTTAAACCATGCAGTATCCCCTTGTTTTGTTCAAATGACAGCTTCCTGATCTATGGATAGGTTTCTCATAAGTACAATCAAATATTCTGGAATTCCCATTCTTCTCAATGTTTTCCATAATATATTATGACCCACACAATCAAATGTCTTTGCATAGTCAATAAAACATAAGTAAACATCTTTCCGGCATTCTTTGCTTTCAGCTAAGATCCACCTGACATCAGCAATGGTATCCCTCATTCCATATCCTCTTCTGAATCCAGCTTGCATTTCTGGAAGCTCTCTGTCAATATACTGCTGCAACCATTTTTGAATTATCTTCAGTAAGATTTTACTTGCATGTGTTATTAATGGTATTGTTCAATAATTTCCACATTCTTTGGGATCACCTTTCTTGGGAATGGGTAAAAATATGGATCTCTTCCAGTCAGTTGGCCATGTAGCTGTCTTCCAAATCTTTTGGCATAGATGAGTGAGTGCCTCCAGTGGGGCATCTGTTTGTTGAAACATCTCAATGGGTATTCCATCAATTCCTGAAGCCTTGTTCTTGACCAATGCCTTCAGTGCAGCTTTGACTTCTTCCTTCAGTACCACTGGTTCTTGATCATATGCCATCTCCTGAAATGGATGACCACCGACCAATTCTTTTTGGTACAGTGACTCTGTGTATTCCTTCAATCTTCTTTTGATGTTTCCTGCATCATTCAGTATTTTCCCAAAGAATCTTTCAATATTGCAGCTCGAGGCTTACATTTTTTCCTCATTTCTTTCAGCTTGAGAAATGCCAAATGTGTCCTTCCCTTTTGGTTTTCTAACTCCAGATCTTCTCACATTTCATTATAATAATTGGTTTTGTCTTCTCAAGCTGCTCTTTGAAATCTTCTGCTCAGTTTTTTTATCTTGTCATTTCTTTCATTTGCTTTAGCTACTCTTCTCTCAAGGCCAAGTTTCAGAATCTGTTCTGACATCCATTTTGGCCTTTTCTTCTTCCCTTGTCTTTTTAATGATCTCTTGCTTTCTTCATGGATGCTGTTCTTGATGTCATACCACAACCCTCTGGCTTTCGATCATTGGTGTTCAATGCATCAAATCTGTTCTTTAGATGGTCTCTAAACTCAGGAGGGATATTATCAAGATCATATTTTGGCTCTCATGGACTTGTTTTAATTGTCTTCAACTTCAACTTGAACGTGGATATGAGCTGTTGATGGTCTGTTCCACAGTCAGCTTCTGGCTTTGTTTTGGCTGAAGATATTTATTCTCCATCATCTCCTGCCACAGATATATTCAGTCTGATCCCTGTGTACTCCACCTGGTGAAGTCCACGTGTATAGCCATTGTTTATGTTGTTGAAAACAAGCATTTGCAATGAATAAGTCACTAGTCTTGCAAAATTCTGTCATGCAATCTCCAGCATTATTTCTATCACCAAGGCCATATTTTTCAAGTACCAGTAACCCTACTTTGTTTCCAACTTTTGCATCCCAGTCACTAGTGATAATCAACACATCTTGATCACATGTTTGGTCAATTTCACACTTCAGTAGTTGGTAGAAAGCTTTAGTTTCCTCATCTCTGGCTTTTGAGGTTGGTGCACAGATTTGAATAATAGTGCTATTAACTGGTCTTGCTTGTAACCGTATGGATATTATCCTATCACTGACAGCATTGCATTCGGGACAGATTTTGAAACAGTGCTTCCAAATATGAATGCCATACCATTCCTCTTTCATTTGTCATTCCCAGCCTATTTACATCATTGTTGTTGTTGTTGTTATTTGCCGTCGAGTCGGCCCCGACTCATAGCGACCCTTCCTTGGGTTTCCGAGGCAGTATCACTGCGGAAGTAGGATTGCCCAACCTTGCTTCCGAGGAGTGGCTGGTGGATTTGAACCGCCATCATATGGTTGAATAATATGGTCTGATTCAAAATGGCTAAAACCAGTTCATTCCAGCTCACTAATGCCTAGGATATTGGTTGTTACATGTTCCATTTCATTTTTGATAACTTCCAATTTTCCTAGATTTATATTTCATACATTCCATGTTCCAATTATTAATGGATGTTTGCATCTGTTTCTACTCATTTTGAGTTGTGCCACATCACCCAATGGGGGTCCCAAAAGCTTTACTCCATCTTTTTTATTAAGATCATCTCTACTCTGAGGAGTCAGTTCTTCCCCAGTCGTATTTTTATGCCTTCCAACCTAATCCATTCATCTCTGGCAATGTTTCAGGGCTATTCCTAAAGTTTTCCAGTAATATATATCAGTCAATGTTTCACTGCTATTAATGATGTTTTCACTGGCCAATTGTTTGAGAAGTGAGTGACTTCTTCCTCCTTCCAAGTCTATTTTAGTCTGAAAGCTCTGCTGAAACCTGTCCACCATGTGTAAACCTTTTGGCATTTTGCAACACTGGTATTATAGCCTGCAGCCTCACAGCAACACACAAGCCACTACAGGACAACAAACTGACAGATAAGTTCATCTCCCTTAGTTATCCCTAACTCATCTGTGCCCACCTCTCTGGGGTTTAGCACTAAAATAAAGCTTCCCAGAGCCACACTAGTCTTTAATTGTTTTTTTAAGTAGCAATGCACCCTCTTTACTGCTCTAGTAACTCTCTTTACAAATTGCGTGTGGTTTCCTACTTCCAATCTGTTTAAAATGGAATATTTGGGCTCAAATCATATTTTGTGAGCTGACATTCAGCTGAAAATTTAACTCTGTAAATTAGAAAGCAAATGCCAATAAGAACAAAGATAACCACTTCACTGTTCCATAGCTCAAGGAGGAAGGGTGGGCAAAAAGGAGAGGAAAAGATCTTTTCTCTAGCAGTAGGAAAAGGAAAAGAAATATTTTTTGCATTCACTCTCACTGCAAAATTCAATAGGATGATCATCTGCATATCTTCCATCCTAAACGTATCTATAGCTGTTATCTGAACCACAGAATGGCAATCGTGGTTTACACTCTCAAGGTGGCTGTGCCTTCACACAGGGACTGTGTTCTTGTTTGTGTGGCTATAGATCTATACTGCTGAACAAACAGGACAGAAAGAAGTCAGTCAATGTACCCTGAGGGAAGATTTAAAAAACAGACAACTGGATGATGCCTTGGTTTTCACACATAGGCTAGGCATTTTATTTCTATGAATACACATTTCAGTTTGGAAAAGATCCTTGAAAATTTGTTTCTGGAAGGAACCCAAGAGACAGCTTTTATTGTCTGTTTTATTTCAATAATGGGTTTTATGGATTCTATCATATTCTTAGCAGCTACTTCAAGGGATGAAAGGAAAGCAAAATAGGATAGCCTCAGTGTTCACTGTCACTTTTTCTTAACTGGTACAGTATTATGTACATCTATTCAACAAAATATTTTTCCACTTTCTCAACTGGGTTCTGCTAAGAAAATAGTTTGAAAAATAATTGTTCTAGTTCAAGTGAATACTTCACTGTACATTTGAAGAAAGTGAGGGCATGAAGGTTAAGTTAGTAGACCAAGGTCACTCAGTTGGTATTAATAGATCTTGGATGAAAATCCTATTCTCATTTCTCAGCCTATGTGTTTCTCACCAGTTCAAGCTGTGTTTTATTCAACTCACTAAGCCTTAGCCATTGCATCTTTGAGAGTCAACCAAAACTCTTTCAGCTCATAAATTTTAGACAGTGATTTTGAACTCTGAGTTATTTTAAATAATCTAGTGGAAAAAGAAATTTGGGTAACCGATGACTGTAGAATGTCAATACTTTGCTATAAAATAATCCATATATGCACGAAACCTTTCTATTAAAGTTACCAGCCAATGACTCTCAAATTTTCCTCAGTTACACTTTGGGGAGAACCTTGTAAAGAAAAGGACAATTTCCAAAGCATAAAGAAGAAAGTTTCCGGGTAAGCAAAGGAAAAGTATTTCAGACAGAGGAAAGAGCATACAAAGGCAGGAAAGCAGGTTAAGCCCTTTCATGTACATACAAATGAGGAAATATAATATGTAACTGATTAAAACAAATATGTGTTCAAAGGATATTGACAGAGAATTTGGAGTACGAGGTAGGATTCGTATAAAACAAACTCTCATCCTTATAAGAATGCAGATAAGAGAAAGTGGTGAACATCCAAAATATCTTTTTGTCTACAGGTTAATATTTGAGATCTTTCTGTAAAAGAAAGCTTAAGTGTGTTTTGGAGACAGGAAGTTATTTCCAGAGGACTATAAACTATTTACCAGTTGAGAAGACAGTTTATGCCTCTCTGACCTCCCTAAATAACATGCGTATCTTACTTCAAACTCCTGCCAATCTGCTTCCTCTCATAACTGATGCACCTCTGAGCTGGAACAACCATGCCACACAATTTCAGCCAATCAGCTTTCATTTTCTCATCCTGTTTTCAGGTCAGACTTGCTTTATTTAAAGCAGCTGTGTTGAATCAGCTGAAACTCAAAACATTCAATGAAAGCCTTAAGCATATGACTACAGCTTCACATAAATATCTCTGACTCAAGCTTAAATGTAAAGTGACACACGTATACACATATCTGATCAGTAAACAATTCAGAAGGACTCCACAAGTGGTTAACAGTTGTCTGGTCTGCCAATTAACATTGAACTTCATTCCAAATAAGGGCAAGCCTCTAAGAAAAAAAACGAACTCACTGCCATCAAGTTGATTCCGACTCATAGCAACCCCTCCTTGGGTTTCCAAGGTGGTATCTCTACGGAAGTAGATTGCCCAGTCTTCTTCCAAGAAGTGGCTGGTAGAGTTCCACAGCCTTCTGCTTAGCAGTTAAAAATCTTAGGCACGATGCCACTAAAGCCCCCAGGGTAAGCCTAGAGAAATCATAATATTTTATCACATATCTTCCTTTTTTAGGTAGATGATTACAAACTAAAGAAAAGAAAAGCCCTTGATCACATTTTTAAACTAAGCAACCTAACTTGTCATTCACTGGAGCCCAAATCCAGTTACCCAATAATCCAAAAATTACTGGCAGAATGAGCAGAACAAAGATTGTCTCCAGTAGTTTAATCTATTGCAACTGCTTTAATTATTAACACCTTCTTCTCCTGAGAGTGTATATCTTAAATTGAAAAGCACTGTCATGATGTGGAAAGTCAGGAAAACAACAAAACATTGAAGATCTACATGATACAAGCTTTTTTTTTTGACAAAGCAGCTAAGTTTATCAGCTCTCTGATATCACATTGGGGTGTCAGCATTAAAGACATGATGGTAGCACAGGCAAAAAAGCAAAGCCTAACAGAGTGGAAGACAGACCCAGAATATAGGACTAACTAAAAAAAAAAAAAAAAAAACTCACTGCCATCAAGAGTATAGGACTAAGAAGGAACAAATTTAGTACAAGCCAAGAACAGCATCCAGGGACAGTGATAAATTTGATATATGTCTAAAAGACAGAGATAAGAGGGGACACTGTGGTCTTTGCACTTTGTTATTGATCTGCTTGTTAGGCTATTTAATGTGTCTGGTAATAACACATTATTTCTCCAGCTTCAGACATAAAATGTAATAGCAAAAATTAATAGAGTAAAGACTATTTTTCTCTTTTCTGTGCTTTTTTTTTTACTATGCTACATTTGTAGTGGAAATATTAAGAAATTATATGCATCAAATAGCCCTCTTACAAACTATGATGATTAGAAGTATGAGCATCAGAAAAAGGGTGTGAATAATCTTAAGAATTCTCTAGAGAGCCGTAGAACACTCTCATGAATTCTAAACATCCATGACTATATAATTGTGTGGAGTGAACACAGACTTTGGAGTCAGACAGACTGAACCAATGCAAGTGATTTAGCCTCATGGAGTTCATCATAAAATCAAAATAATAAGATGTGAGTTACAGAATCATTTTGAGCATTATGGTTATTGAACATTTGAGAGAAAGCACTTTACAAGTACCTGGCACTCCGGAAATGGGAGGGCAGAACTTATTCTACAAAAAATTAGATTATATTGAACAAATATATATAAATCACTGTTCTAAATTCTAGTTGTGCACAGAATCACCTATGGAGCTTTTTTAAAATAGATTCTAAACCCCACTCCAAGAGATATTTATTCAGTAGGTATAGGAAAGTCAAAGAGCCCTGGTAGCTCTGTGTAAGCCTCAGCTGCTAATCAATCAAGGACAGCAGCTAGAACCCACCAGCATCTCCAAGGGAGAAAAGACCTAGAGATCAACTTCTGTAAAGATTATAGCCTAGGAAACCCTATGGGCCAGTTCTACTCTCTCCTATGTTGTTATTGTTATGTGCCATCGAATCAGACCAACTCATTAACAACCCCTCCTTGGGTTTCCTAGGCGGTGTCACTACGGAAGTAGATTGCCCAACCTTCCTTCTGAGGAGTGGTTGGTAGGTTTGAACCAACAGCCTTCTGGTTAGCAGTCAAGTGCTTTAGGTACTATGCTACCAGAGCTCCTACTCTCTCCTATAGAGTCAGTATAAGTCAGAATTGACTCAATGGCACACACAACAGCAGAGAAGTTATCTCTATTTTTTAATGAACTCCACAGGGGATCCCTATGTCCAGTCAGAACTGATAGCCACTCTTATAAAAGAATTTTCCATAGTCTAAATAGACCTCAAAAAGTTCAAATGTGTAAATGAATGTTTATTGCAGTATTATTCACAATAGCCAAAAGGATGGAAATGAGTGGATAAACAAAATGTGTTATATACATACTATGTAATATTATTCACCCATAAAGAGACATGCATCCAGATACATACTATACATGGGTGAAACCTGAAAACTGCTAAGCGAAATAAGTTAGACATAAAGGGATAATAGGTATTATATGATCCTATTTATATAAAATATTTAGAATAGAAAAATGCATAGAAACTAAAGTTTTTTTAGGAGCTCTGGTGGCATATTATCTAAGACATTTGATTGCTAACCAGAGGCTGGTGGCTCAAACCCACTAGCCACTCTTTGCAATGAAGAGTAGACAATCTACTTCCATAGAGATACCACCTCGGAAACCCAAGGAGGGGTCATTGAGTTGGAACCGACTCAACAGCAGTGAGTTTGGTTTTTTTTAGGGGAAGGAGCTCTGGTGGCATAGTGCCTAAGGCATTTGACTGCTAAGCAGAAGGCTTGTGGTTCAAACCCACCAACCACTCTGTGGAAAAACACCAGACAATCTACTTCTGTAAAGATTTACTGCCTCAGAAATTCAAAAGGTGGTCGCTATGAATTGGAATCAACTCTATGGTAGTGAGGTTTTTTTGTTTTTTTGTTTTGTTTTGGTTTGGTTTTTAGAGGCAGGTGGAGAGAGAAAGAGGAAGTTAC
The DNA here is from genome assembly GCF_000298275.1 of Orycteropus afer afer. NCBI lineage: Eukaryota > Metazoa > Chordata > Mammalia > Tubulidentata > Orycteropodidae > Orycteropus > Orycteropus afer. The sequence continues at coordinate 9,689,263 of NW_006921634.1, read as the reverse complement.
TGCTTATGGGGCACTAAGTTTCTGTTCAAAGTAATTAAAAATTTTGGAAATGGATAGTGGTGATGGTTGCACGACATGTTGAACATAATATTACTGAATTGTACAGATAAAAATGGTTGAAATGGAAAATGTTTTGTTATCTATTTTTTATCACAATAAAAAAAAGTTAAAAGTGCAGAGCACTTTAGTGAAGAGTCAGCAACACCCAAAATTCTGCCTTTCTGCCTATTTTCACCCACTATTGGTGTATACCAAGTAGGAATGAGCTTGTACATATAGATAGCTGCTGTGATTCTTGAGTTGATATATAGTTGCATGAGGCAAAGGAGACATTTCTAAGTGGAAAATAAATATTTAGACTGAATTCTAGTCAACTGAGCAAGTTCATCTTTGTGACTCTGAACACAGCTAGCCCTGTTGAGACTGCAGTCCAAGATACAAAAACAAGAGCCTGAACTCTGAGACCATCTGGCCTGCGTTTCTGCCTTGCATTCCATAATTATAAAATGTGATAGGTGCAAATTACTCATGCTGTCTTTTTTCACCAGCCCAGCCCTCCTATTATATTTCAAGATAGCATCTGGGGCTAGATCAAGTTCATAACTATGAGCCCAGGAAAGAAAAGCCAAATTTGAGAGGAATCCAACTGTGAATCAATATTAAGCTAAATTCTGTCTCTCTCAGACTACAACAACGGAACCCTCCAGAGCTGAATGCAGTATGGTGGATCTTGCACAGGTAAGTTGGAGGCAACTTAAATCAGCCCAATGATTTATACTTGAATTGAGTTACTCATCTACTTCCGTAGTGATACTGCCTCGGAAACCCAAGGAGGGGTCACTATGAGTCGGGTCCTACTCGACGGCACATAACAACAACAAAAACAAATTAGGGCAACATTTGGGTTTTTCTTCCATGTACTCCTTTTACACATAAAATGAAGGATGTATTTCAATTCACTAAATTTCAATTCACTCTTTGGATGCTGTTAGGAACAATGTTTGATTAAACTACTACCACGAAAATGTCATAACAAACCTGCCAGAGCCTTAAGAATGTTTTTTTGATTTATCAATAATAAGAAAAACAGCAGCAAACACTTATAAGAAAAACAGCATCAAACCAGGTACTGTTCTAAGTATTATTCACATATTAACTCATTTAATTCTAATAATTAACCTAGAAAATTGGCCACTTTTAATATCCTTGTGTGGCATACCACCCAGATTCTCCCGAGGAAGGAAGGATACATTTTTTCCTGCTGCTGGAAGTGCTGTTGGGAGATGATCCTCAGCTCTGAGTTGTCTTCAGGGATTGCCTTGGCTGAAAGGCAAACTGCCTAACCAAGATTATGCCTCCTTCCAGGGACCACCTTCATCCAATGATTAATTGTCATGCAGCTATAATAATCCAGCCCTTTTTCCTCAAGTAAGGAGCTCTGGTAGTGTAATGCCTAAGGTGTTTGACCATTAACTAAAAGGTTGGTGGTTCAAACCCACCAGCCCCTCCAGGGAAGGAAGATTGGGCAATCTACTTTCCTAAAGAATTACCACCTCGGAAACTCAAAAGCGGTCACTATGAGTCAGAATCAACTCAATGCCATTGAGTTTGGTTTTTGATTTTGGTTTTGTTTTTGTTTTTTGCCCCAAGTTTGGACAACTATGAAGAACTATCATAGTCTCAGAGCATCCCATGAGGTTATTCTGGAATGACATTGCAGTTGAAATTTTCCCTCTGTGTAATCCTGTCCACCCTTTCCTTCTACATTCCCAAGAGCACTCCCTAATAAATGTCTTGCATACTAATCTCTGACAGTCTTTCCTGGAGGACACAGTCACAATAAGCCATCGAGATAATTTGATCATCTTTACAACCTCTCATGAACAATTATCTACTTGACATAAGCCAATGACTCTGTTGTGGTCATCATTTAGTTTCCTCATTGCCTCCTTCTCTCTCTTGTCCTCGATCCACTCTTATATTATTTTATCCTTCACTGCTGTTTTTTCCATTGTTTCACCTTCACAACTCAATTAAGAGAAGGAAACACTGCCTGTTCCTGCACCATCTTCACAATCATTGCTATGTTTGAGTCCATCATTTCTGCCATGGTATCAATCTATCTCATTGAGGGTCTTCTTCTTTTTCACTGACCTTCTACTTTAATAAGCTGATATCCTTCTCCAGGGAATAATCTCTCCTGATAACATGAGCAAAGTAGGAGAGACAAAGTCTGGCCATTCTCACTTCTAAGGAGGATTTCTGCTATACTTCCTCGTTCATCCTTCTGGAAGTCCGTGGTATATTCAATATTCTTAGCCAACAACATAATTCAAATATATCAATTCTTCTACAAACTTCCTTGTACATTGTCCAGCTTTCACATGCATATGAAGCTATTGAAAATACTATAGCTTGGGTTAGACTTAGTCTTCAAAGCGACATCTTCACTCTTCAACACTTTAAAGAGGTCTTTTGCAACACATCTGCCCAGTGCAATACATCATTTGATTTCTTTACCGCTACTTCCATAGGTGCTGATTGTGGATCCAAGTAAAATGAAATCCTTGACAACTTCATACTTTTCTCCATTTACCATGATGCTGTTTATTGGTCCAGTTGTGAAGATTTTTTTTTTTTTTTATGTTGAGATGTTAATCTATACTGAAGGCTGTAGTCTTTGATCTTCAACAGTAATCTTCACTTTCAGCAAACAAAGTCGTGTCATCTGCATATCGCAGGTTATTAATGAGTCTTCCTCCAATCATGATGCCACATTCTTCTTCAGAGTTCAGCTTCTCAGAATGTTTACTCAGCATACAATTGAATAAATATGGTGAAAGGATACAACTCTGACGCACACCTTTCCTGATTTTTAAAACTTGCAGTATCCCCTTGTTCTATTTGAACTGCCTCTTGTTCTATGTACAGGTTCCTCATGAACATAATTATGCATTTTGGAATTCCCATTCTTCTCAATGTTATCCATAATTTGTTATGATCCACAAAGTCAAATGACTTAGCATAGTCAAAATACAGGTAAACATCTTTCTTGTATCTGCTTTTAATAAAGATCCATCTGACATCAGCAATGATATCCTACCTCCACATCCTCTTCTGAATCTGTCCTGAATTTCTGGCAGTTTCCTGCTCATGTACTGTTGCAACTATTTTCTAATCATCTTTAGCAAAATTTTTATTACATGTGATATTATGATATTATTTGATAATTTCTGTGTTCTGTTGGATCATCTTTCTTTGGAATGAGCACAAACATGAATCTCTTCCAGGTTTTTTGGCATAAACTAGCAAAAACTTCCTGAGCTCTGGTAGCATAGTACCTAAGGCATTTGAGTGCTAATCAGAAGACCAGTGGTTCAAACCCACCAGCCACTCCTTGGAAGGAAGATTGAGCAGTCTACTTCTGTAGTGATACCACCTCAAAAACCCAAGGAGGGGTCTCTATGAGTCATATCTGACTTGATGGCAGTGAGTTTGGTATTTTGGTTTAGTGGACACTTCCAGCATTGCATTCATTTGTTGAATCATCTCAATTGGTATTCTGTCACTTTCCAGACCTTGTTTTTCACCAATGCATTCAGTGCCGCTTGGACTTCTTCCTTCAATAACACTGGTTTTTGATCATATACTACCACCTGAAATGGTTGAACATCAACCAATTCTTTTTGTGTATTCGGTGACTCTGTGTATTCCCTCCATCCTGACCCAAACTGTAAAAGCCTGCCAGAAAGCTTCCTTCAACCAAACCAAACTCATGCCATCAAGTTATGTCCTACTCGCAATGACCCCTCCTTGGGTTTCCAAGGCAGTGTCTCTACAGAAGCAGATTGCCCAATCTTCCATCAGAGGAGTGGCTGGTGGGTTTGAACCACCAGCCTTCTGGTTAGCAGTCAAGTGCCTTATATAAATTTGCCATAGTTCACTAGAAAAGGAGTTGTCAAATCCATACCCCCTCTCAGGAGCTCTGGTAGCATAGTGCCTAAGGCACTTGACTGCTCACCAGAAGGCTGGCGGTTCAAACCCACCAGCCACTCCTCGGAAGGAAGGTTGGGCAGCCCTACTTCCGTAATGATACTGCCTCGGAAACCCAAGGAGGGGTCGCTATGAGTCAGGGCCGACTCGACAGCAAAACAACAACAACAATTTAAATCTCAAAAAGCCTTATGCTGCAGGCTGATGGAGGGTCAAATTGTTAGCAGCCAGGCCAGAAGTGATCTGGTATCAGTAAATGTGGTTCAAGCAGGGTTGAAGCAATCATATTAAGATTAGCCACGATTTGTCTTCTACTCTTCTCATTCCTCTTCTCTTTATAAGTTTCTTTGTACCTAACTTCTTTGAGCCATTTGCTTTTTCTAAAATCAAAATATTCAACCTATATGGATTATGGAGTAGTTACTCTGAATCCATCTTATGTTCAAATTTCAGTGAGTTTTGATTATTTTTAACAATAAGTTACTATTTCAATGTTTTTGATTTCTAGCATTTTTTAAATTTTTTCTTAGACTTTCCATCTCTGCTTACATTATCCATCAATTCTTGCATGCTACTATACTTCTTGCATACATTTTCCATTAGAAACTTTGACATACTAAGCAAAGTTATTTTAAATACACTGATAATTACAATATCTGTGTCTGGTTCTGATAATTTATTTGTTTCTTCTGATTCTTTTCACCTACCTTTTGCTATGTCATGTAATTTTTGTTGTTGAAAGCACCAAAACCAAATTCACTGCCTTGCAGGTATCAGGTAATAGGACCTGAGGTAAAAAGGTTTAGCAGGAGGATTTATGGTTAATCTGCCCAGGAGTTGGGCTGCGTTTAACCCTTATTTTAGTTGCAGGTGCCAGAGGCTTCAATTACTATGGTGTCCTTGCTTTTGTCCCCTATCTTGATCTTGGACTTCCTTTATCCTTTCCCTTAGAGATAGTCTGTGTCTTGCAGCTCTTTCACCTTTTATCCTCTTTTATTATACTGCTGGCAAGGTATGAAAGGAGCTCCAGTGGTTAAGAACTCGGCTGCTAACCAAAAGGTTAGTGGTTTGAACTCCCCATTCGACATGCCAGTTGGCTTCCATAAAGATCACAGCCTTGGAAACCCAATGGCGGCAGTTCTAACTCTGTCCTACAGGGTGATTATGAGTCAGAATCAACTTGATGGCAATGGATTTATTTGGCTTTTTGTTGCTGTTGTTTTTAAGTTGTGGGCGAGGGGAAATACATCATAATCTTATTATTAAATATTTGTCTTTTTGTGATCCTGTGTCTCAGGAATATGACTTTCACAAGTGTTTTTCCTGTGGCATATCTTTTCCCCCCACACGTCTCACTCCCTTTCCTGATGACAGTGCTTCTAAACTAATTCCTTAAGCCCTAATCTCTGTTGGCTATATATATTTCTATCTCTTAGATGCGACAAGGGGTCTGAAAGGGGCTGGAATGGTAGCAATTCCCTTCCCCCAGCTGGAATAAATCTCTGCAAAGTCATTTTGCCCAGAGAATAATCCTTTCTTATGGAGAAAACTCTGGGTACATTTCAAAAGGATCACTCTACCCTTTCCCCCTACCAAAGCCAGAGATAATCTATCTCCATCACCTTCATAAGGATCCTAGAGATCCAAAACCTTTGCAGTTGAGTGATTCCGACTCAAAGAGACTCTATAGGACAGACAGTAACTGCCCCAAAGAGTTTCTAAAGCTGTAATCTTTAAAGAAGCAGACTGCCACATCTTTCTCCTACAGAACAGCTGATGGGTTTGAAAGGTCAACCTTTCAGTTGGCAGTCAAGCACTTAATCACTGTGCCACCAGGGCTCCTTCCTGGAGGCAAATACCATAAAAATGTTGGGCAGTTAACACAAACAGCTATAGAAAACTTCAAACCACAAGCTGAATGTGTCTAAAAGATTCCTGATTTCAAGAGAAGGATCAGAGAGGATTTTGAAATAAATTGGCCACCCTGGAGGTATAGTGCCTAAGGCATTTAACTACTAACCAGAAGGCTGGCAATTCAAACCCACCAGCCACTCCTCAAAAGGAAGACTGGGCAATCTACTTCCATAGAGATATGCCTTGGAAACCCAAGGAGGGGTCACTAAGAGTCTGATACTACTGGATGGCAGTGAGTTTGTTTTTTTTGGTTTGAGAATAGAACGATTTATGAGAAATTAGATATGGTAATGTACCTCAAAGGTTACAATTTAATTTTCTTTAAATATCAAATCATATCCCAAATCACATAACTTAATGAAACATTGTTCTGTTATTAATGTTTTCACTGATTATTTGATTCAAAAGTAAGTCCCATTTGTTTAAATGTAAATGAAATTTAGTGTTCAAGTTTTTAGAAACCCTGGAGATCATGTTATTTACTGTGAAATGTTACCATCTAGTGGTATCAATTTCTAACTACAGGCAAAAGGTCCTATAGGGTCTTGCATCTGTATTCTCTCTTCTAGTCACTGTGCCAGCTAAGAATTGTTGCTACACAGATAAAGATCTTTTCTGCTGAGTAATTTATACTCTAAAATCAAGATATGTAAAATCATTACACTATGATAAATGCTATAATAAAGGTTTATGATATAACCTATGCATTAATTGATTTAAAAGATAAATACTAGCACCTACTGGTGGCTCAGTGCTTAAGACATTTGACTGCTAACCAGAAGGTTGGAGGTTCAAACCCACCAGTGACTCTGTGGAAGGAAGACGAGGAAATCTACTTCCTTAAAGATTTATCACCTGGGAAACACAATGGGAGTAGCTATGAGTCGGAATGACTCCATGGCAGTGGGCTGGGTTTTGTTTTTTTGGTTTAGGAGCTCTGGTAGCATGGTGATTAAGGCACTGGACTGCTAACCAGAAAGCTGGTGGTTCAAACCCACCAGCCACTCCTCAGAGGAAGGTTGGGCCTTCCTGGGCTCCTGGGAAACCCAAGGAGAGGTCACTATGAGTTGGGGCTGACTCTACAGCACATAACAACAACAATATAAATAAGATATTATTCTAGACACTAGGTAATGCACCATTATATAAGACAAGCAAAAGCTCTGCCCTCAAGCAGTTTATGTTTTAGAGTAGACTCAATGTAACACAATGCCTTGGAGTCGGATCCGACTCATAGCGACCCCTCCTTGGGTTTCCCAGGGGGTATCACTACGGAGGTTGTTGTTGTTGTTATGTACCGTTGAGTCAGACCTGACTCATAGTGATCCCTCCTTGGGTTTCCAAGGCAGTATCATTATGGAAGTAGATTGCCCTATCTTCCTTCCAAGGAGTGGCTAGCGCATTTGAACTGCCAGCCTTCTGTTTAGCAGTCAAATGCCTTAGGCACTACACCACCAGAGCTCCTTCTAGAGTAAGAAGATCCAAAATGGACAAAATGTGATTGTATTATAAGTCAGATGGTAATAAACTTACTGCCATCAAAACTATTCTGACTCCTAGTGACTCATTCAAATATAAAGAAAGGATATTGTCTTTCACAATGTGAGTGAACCTCATCCAATAAGTTGAAGAACTTAAGAGAAAACATTGATGTTTCTGGAAAACTCACATCTACTGACATTGGATGGCTTCCAACTCAAAAGAGATCCAATAGGACAGAGTAGAACTGCCCCATAGAGTTTTCAAGGCTATAAATCTTTACAGAAGTAGGCTTTCTCATCTTTCTCCCTTATACTGGCTGGTGGGCTCTAACCACCAACCTACAGGTTGGCAGCCAAATGCCTTAACCACTGCACCACCAGAGTTCTTTCCAATAGTAGTAGGTGGTTCTATTAAAAATAATAACAATAACAAGGCAGGAAAATGTATCATTTCACTATACTTATTCAACTTGTATGCTGAACAAATAATCAGAGAAGCTGGATTATATGGAGAAGAATGTGGCATCAGGATTGGAGGAAGACTCATTAACAACCTGCGATACACAGATGACATAACTTTGCTTGCTGAAAGAGAGGATGACTTGAAGCACTTACTGATGAAGACTAAAGACTACAGTCTGCAGAATGGATTACACCTCCATACAAAAAAAACACAAAAATTTCACAACTGGTCCAATAAATAGCTTCACGATGGATGGAGGAAAGATTGAAGTTATCAAGGACTTCATATTACTTGATTCTACAATCAATACCAATGAAAGCAGCAGTCAAAATATCAGACAATATATTGCATTGGGCAAATCTGCTGCAAGAGACTTCTTTCAAGTGATGAAAAAGCAAAGATGTCTCCTTGGAAACTAAGGTGCGCTTAACCCAAGCCATGGTATTTTCAATCGCCTCTTATGCATGTGAAAGCTGGATAATGAATAAGGAAGACCGAAGAAGAGTTGATGTTTTTGAGTTGTGGTGTTGGAGAAGAATGTTAAGAGTGCCGTGGTCTGCAAAAGGACTAACAGATCTGTACTGGAAAAAGTGCAGTCAGAATGTTCCTTGGAAGGGAGAATGGCCAAACCGTCTCACTTACTTTGGTCATGTTGTCAGGAGGAACCATTCCCTGGAAAAGGATATTATGCTTGGTAAAGTAGAGGGTCAACAGAGAAAGGATTTACACAGTGGCTTCAATGATGGGCTCAGGTATATCAAGGATCGTGAGGTTGGCACAGGACCAGGCAGTGTTTCATTCTGCTGTGCATGGGGTCGCTGTGAATCAGAGAGGACTTGACAGCACCTAACAACAACAACAGTTTAGATGTTGTTTTGAAGATATTTACATGTGATTAACAGTTAAAATCAGTTGAATTCAATGAAACAAGACCACCCTCCACAATATACGTCAGCCTCTTCCCATCAATTAAAGGACTTAAGAGAAAACACTGATGTTTCTAGAAAATCCATGCCCACTGCCATTAGGTGGACTCCAACTCATAGAGACCCTACAAAATCAAAAACCAACTCAATCCCATCCGGTCAGTACTGGCTCATAGCAATCTCTATTGGCTTTCCAAGGCTGTAAATCTTTATAGACAGAGACTGCTCCATCTTTCTCCTGCAGAACAGTTGGTGGGTTTGAACTGCTGACTTTTGGTTAGCAGCCAAGTGCCTTAACCAGTGAGCAACCAGAGCTCTTGATGTTTCTAGAGGGAGAAGAAATTCTCCCTTAAGACTGTAATATAGATATCCGGCTGATGTGTCCAGTCTGCCTCGTGGCCTACCGATTTTGGATTGCCAGCCCTCACAATTGTGCAACAATTCCTTAAAATAAATTTCTCTTGATAAATATAGAGAGAGATCTCCCAGTGATTTGGTTTCTTTGAAGCACCCTGACTCATACATAGTGTTAGAGGAAAAAAGTGGCAAAACTGAGTACACAGAAGGACTTAACTGATAAGGTGATATGGAGCAAAGACCTAAAGGACATGAGAAAGTGAACCTTAGAGCTATGAGGAAAAAGACTCTTCCAGGCAAAGGAAGGAAAGTGCAAAGACCCTACGGACAAAGTTTACTTGGTATATTGGAAGAATATCACAGAACAGAACATCTATTTGACTGAAATGAAGAAGCAAGGGAGAGAAAGAAGTAAAATCAGAGGTAACATTGAAGCCAGATGTATAAGGCCGTGAAGGACTTTAGATTGTACAAGCATGGTGTTCAATGAGAGCTCTGAGACAAAGTCTGGCTGGTAACAAAAGTTTACCTAAATCTAAAAAGAAAAAGAGAGAGAGAGAAAAAAAAAAAAAAAAGATAGCCCTAGCAGGATAAAACATGGACTACAGAAGAGAAAACAATGAATTCAGACTTACTAAGATTTACAGCCTTGGAAACCCAGTGGGGGTCACTATGAATCAGAATTGAGTATGGCAGTGAGATTTTTTTAATTTAGGAGACTATTACAAGTAGACCAATTGTTGAAATGGTATATCTTTGGCTGTGTATATTTTCACCAAAATTAAAAAGTTAAAATAAAAAGTAATAGTAGACCAAGTGAAGAATATATGGAGATGAGAATGAGAAGCAATTTCTAAGGAAGAAGCTGAAAACATATTTTCATAAGACTAAAAGACTAGCTTCAGAGAGAGATTGAATAGAGAATATTTCTGTTCATAGAGGAGGCTTGGTGGTACAGTGTTTAAGCATTCTTCTGCTAACTGAAGATCAGCATTTTGAACCTACCAGCCACTCCAGGGAAGAAAGATGGGCAGCCTGATTCTGTAAAAATTGACAGCCTTGGAAACCCTATAGGGCATTTCTACTCTGTCCTATATAGCCGTTGTTCATCACAATTGATGGCAGCAGTGGGTTTTTTGGTTTTATCTCTCTTCATCCTAGGAATTGTGTACATGATATAGTCAGCATAGGTATCCATATTACCATCCATGTCAATAACTTTGAGCTAATGGCATGGAAGTTAACGTGATGAAAGCCAATCATGTTTCTTATGTCTGCAGAACAAAAAGGACTTTCAATCACTATTCAAAATAATCATGGTAGGATAGTGGAAGGATATATCATTTCTCAGTTTTCACTTCTCTCCCACTTGTATTCTGATACCAGCTGCACTTATTCCTCTGACTTTAACTAGCTGAAGTTGGGTCAGACTTCACAAGTTAAAGGACACCATCTTCCAGGCTGCTAAGTCTGCCCAAGATTCAGATGCCAGCTGCAAGCTTGAGAGTCCTCAAGACAATCTCACTTCTGACCTGCTCGCTACAAATTTGGATGATCCCTTCACCCTCTCAGGATTCTAGTCATACACTCAGGGGTTCCCAAGTCCCCTTACTTCTGACCTACTGATTTCTACTGCTCCCTTAACTTAGTTAATTTGCTAGAATGATTCACAGAACTAAGAGAAAGTATCACACTTATGATTACAGTTTTATTGTAGCAAAAAGATACAAATGGGAGCATTTCCAACATAAAGCTTCCATGTTACAAAAAGGGACATGCTAGTCTCCCACCTACAGGTCATCCACCAACCAAAAAGCCAAGGGAGTATTCATGTCCAAAGCCTTTACTGGGGCCTCACTGCAGAGGCATGATTAATTGAATCATGGCATCACCACCCCCTCCTGTCTGAGGTTGGCTGATATTATAGGGTGGCCTTTCTGGCCTGGTGATCCCCACCATCACATCTTTAGTATAAACCCTCAGGTGTGATATAAGTTCTCATCAAAGACATGTCAATCACTGAGGAAATTCCAAGGTTTAGAATTTGGAAATCCAAGATTTGGAATTCCAAGTTTAATTCTCAAAACAAAGACAAAGACCAAGTTTTTTGGATAGTGTTAATAAAACCTCACAGATGGAGACAAATTTTAAATCAAACAGAGAAAATTCAATTAGGCTAAGTGCCCTTAGGAAGGAAAGCCAAGTGCAGAAATTAAAAAGAAGGAAACATAATTATGTGGCTATATGGTTAACAAAGGAGCTCTGGTAACATAGTGCCTAAGGCACTTGACTGCTAACCAGAAGGCTGGCGGTTCAAACCCACCAGCCACTCCTCAGAACGAAGGTGGGGCAACTTACTTCCATAGTGATACTGCCTCGGCAACCCATGGAGGGGTCGCTATGAGTCGGGTCCAACTCAACGACACATAACAACAACATGGTTAACAAAAGCCCTTGGGCCCAAAGTGGATGACAGTTGAGTCTTACCTCATATGTAAGATACCCTCACACCAAGGCCTAAATCAAAGAATACTTGTTGAATTCAAAGTAAATCTCCAACTTATGATATAGCATTGTCTGGAGATGAATAGGAGTCACTGGGTGGTGCCGTTAAGGTGCCTCTAAAAGGTTGGAGGGTTGAGTTCACTCAGAGGTGACTCAGAAGAAAGGCCTGGTGATCTACTTCTGAAAAATCAGCCACTGAGAACCTTATGGAGCACAGTTCTACTCTGATACATATGGTGTTGCCACGAGTCAGAATCTACTCCATGGCCACTGTTTGTGTTTTGTTTTAAGATCTATATATGATGGTAGAGAGGAAAGAAATAGGTAAGTTACATAAGCAGAACATGTAACAGTACACAGACCATGATGAAGATGTGGGTCTTATTCTCTGCACCACACCTAACAATGGGGAAAGAACACTGATGGGTTCAAAGTTTGCTAGACAACTACAAAACAGGGGTCATGAACAAAGGTTTATTCTTCCAGGAAGAATACATAATTAATTGTTGATTATTAAATATAGAAAATATTCTTCTCAGTCTGTGTTTTATTTTTTTCCCCTTCTAAAGATAGGAAAGGAGCTCTGGTGGCATAGTGCCAAAGGCATTTGACTGCTAACCAGAAGGCTGGCAGTTCAAACCCACTAGCCGCTCCTCAGAAGGAAGGTTGGGCAATCTACTTCCATAGGGATACTGCCTTGGAAACCCAAGGAGAGGTCGTTATGAGTCAGATCCGCTCCACAGCAGTAAGTTTGTTTTTGTTTTGTTTTGTTTGTTTTGGTTTGGTTTGGTTTGAAAGACAGGAAAGAAGGGATTTAATATTCAGTTGCAGAGTCAAGTATAGATACCAGAGTAGGGAGAGAAAATAGAGAGCAACCACACCCTGATGGAAACAAGAGCTGCTTCCACTTGCTTCTCTCTATTTCATATGTTAATAGGTACAGTTTCCTGTGCCTAGAAATAAAAATGGGAAGACTATTGTGTCAACAGCAGGCCAGAAAGCAGTTCCTCCCACACTAGCCAAATTCAGTCTATTCCAGAAACAATGGCTGCAGCTGCTACCCACAGGAGTTTTATGATGTGGGCCTCATCTCCTAGCCTGCCATGCAATGCTGTTTCTCCTGCCAGCCTAGACTTCTTCCTGCTGCTGGCTTTCAGGTTTGGGCAAGATTATATAGCTTTACCCTCTGCTTCCACATGGATTTGGAGCTTTATTTCTTCCTGTTTCCTGTGGCTTGCTGGGTCTTCACACATATCCTTGGCCATTTAGGACGTAAACAACACCACAGAGAGGAATGTGATGGAGCTTCCTAGAGAATGTCTATAGTGTAGCATTTGCTGGGCACGAAACTTCATCCTGCCCAGAGCTGTGGAGAATATCATAAGCTGTTCATAAATCTTTCCTAGTATTACAAAGACAAAAAAAATAAAATAAAATCTCAAACACCAGAAAAACAACAATCCAAATTTTATAAACTGAAAGATGTCTCCTGCATCCTTACTAGGCTAAAGCTGGAAATGAGATAAATGAGGCAACTATTTCACTTCCTTAGAGACCTGCTTCCTGTTTCTCCTAGTTTGAGTCATTCATTCAGTTTTTCAATTCTGATCCACATCTCTTCTTATCTAATAATCCATTTTTAACAGAGGCAAAAGGAGAACCATGGAACATGAAGATCTTTGTCCTCCTTGACATTATTCCCAAATATCAGGAATGCGTCCCTGAACACAAATCTGACTAAACTGGAGTCTTTGAGCGATGAAACGGTTAATGCACTTGGCTGCTAACAGAATTGTTAGAGAGTCATTTTCACTTAAAGTTGCCTTGGAAGAAAGCTCTGGAGATCTACTTCTGAAAATCAGCCCTCAGACCCTATGGAACACATGAGACCCTGCTATAAAACATACGGGGTCACCATGAGTTGGAGTCTACACATCAGCAACTGGTTTTATAGGTATTCTAGCTCCTAAATGGCTCTAGAAGGGAATGTCCATTCTAACTTCTAAATAATTTCTTAAATTTTCACTATTCTCCATTCCTACAACCATCCCTCTAGTCCATGCTCCTACCTTCTCACCTTAAATAGGTTTAGATTTAAAAACATATATTTATTGAATACATAGAGTTTGTCATATTCCATTTTAACACCTCTTTGAGTTTACCCTCAACTCAAAACAAGCCTATTAAAAACAGTAATACTATTATAATCGCTCATTTTCAGATGAAAAAAACTGAGCCTTTCAGAATGGTTAATATTCCACAAGTGCTAGAAGCTGGGTTTGAAATCAATTCATTCCACAAAGGCAGCTCTCACTGAGCAAGGTTTCTAAATGCTTCCTGTGAATCTATTTAAATTTTCTGCATGTACCACCATTGAGATAAGAAGTTCTCAATGCCCTCTCCTTCCTTTTTTGTAAACAACTTTCCCCATTCTTTAGTTTATAGCTTGCTACTTTTAAAATTCTATTGTTTTAGCAATATTCTTATTAAAACCTATACCCCCTCAGAAATCCAAGGAAGGGTCTCTATGAGTCAAATCAACTCGACAGTGGTGAGATTTTCTCTCTTTATATATATACCTATTTTTATTGTTGTTATCAAACATCCTATCATTTGTCATTAATTGCAAGAAATATTAATATTTTTGCCTCATAGGTGATACAAATGGGTTTGCACTAGCCTGCTAACCTAAAGGTTGGCTGTTTGAACCCACTCAATGGTACTGCAGAAGAAAAGGCTGGGCAACCTACTTCCATTAAGATTTCAGCCAAGAAAACCCTATGGAACAGCTCTGCTTTGTAATACATGAGATTGCCATTAGTCAGAATCAACTCAATGGCAACTAACAACAATACGGTCAGACCTAGATAATGGAGAATCTGCAAAGAATAATAATTAGCTCCTTAAACACAGCAAGGAGAATTGGACATAATAAGAATAAGAGCAAGAGAGAGATCATTTTATGGATGTTATTAAAAATCAAATGCCATTAACCCACAGGCCTATAATTTTGATTTGAGGTTTATTCACTATTTACATTAAGACTGTACCATTTCTAAATGGTTTAAGAAATTATTTTAGGATAAAATGGTCCAATGGAATTATTTATTATCCCCATTGGCAAAATAAGAAAACTAACTGACTTAAAGGTATAGATCTAATAAGCAAAATCTTATAGGTTTTGACTTTTAAAACATGACAGAATGTCATTTGTATGACTGCTACATGATATGGATACACTATTCCTTAGCAATATCCAGCAGACTATAGTTATTATTATTAAAATACCTTTCCCTTTGATTTTCAAAATATTCTAACAGTAGCCATCACCAAGAAGCAAAATTTCCAATCTAAATAGAATCATGTATAGCAAGTGGAAGATACTATCTGAATCAAATATCTTTATTAGGTTTAATAATATGATCTTCTAATGAAAAAAATTCACGATGGGCTAGGGTTTTCATTTTTTTAAGAAAAGACATTACATAGAAAGCTAGACACAGAAATCAAACTCAAAGTCACAGAATTGAATAAGACTTCCACGATTTAAATTAATCCCTTCTTTTCATAAATGAGGAAAAATGAGGCAGTGAATATTCAAGTCATTTGTCAAGGTCAGTAGCTTGTTAGTAATTGAGTAAGGATTAGAATAAATTACATAAAGCAGGACTGCCCTTTATTCATTCAGTAACAATTTATTTAACAAAAATGTACTGTGCAACCAATATCTGCTAGAGTTGCCTGAACACTGGAGTTGTTGCTACAGTAAAAAAATGAATATGCAAAGTCCTGCTTATAAGTAATTTTCAATTTAGTGGGGCTATAGCTATTGAACAATTCATAATATAAATAATTAAACTTGTGACAGATCATTTGAAAGAAGCATACGTGCAAAGTCAAAGTCGATCTGCAGGAATTTGAGAAGGCTTCCCTGAGGAAATGACATTAGGGGAATGGTTAACAATACTCAAGAAAAAAAGCAAGGTAGAGATTAGAGTCCTGTGAGCAAGATGAAATGTGGCATGAGATAAGGCCAAAGATACGAGCAGTGGTTCCTGCGGTTAAGGATCTGGGGCATTGTTCTCAGAGCTCCAGGGGAATCTAATGAATGGTTAACAACAGGGCAGAAATAGGATCACATATATCACATATATATTTTTAGGGAGCTCTGGTAGCATAGTGGCTAAGACACTTGCCTGCTAACCAGACGGCTGGCGGTTCAAACCCACCAGCCACTCCTCAGAAGGAAGGTTGGGCAATCCTACTTCAGTAGTGATACTGCCTCGGAAACCCAAGGAGGGTTGGCTATGAGTCAGGGCTGACTCGACGGCACATAACAACAACAACAACATATATTTTTAAGAAAACCATTTGCCTGATGTCTTAAACAAGCAAGAGACTATGTTGTTGTTGTTGTTATGTGCCGTCAAGTTGGACCCGAATCATAGTGACCCCTCCTTGGGTTTCCGAGGCAGTATCACTATGGAAGTAGATTGCCCCACCTTCGGTCCGAGGAGTGGCTGGTGGGTTTGAACCTCCAGCCTTCTGGTTAGCAGTCCAGTGCCTTAGGCACTACACTACCAGAGCTCCAAGAGACTATAGAGATTCCAAATTATATAAGGGGGAAAAAAAAACAGTTATTAGAATCCAAAAGTCAAGAAATAGCACAAGAGTACAAGGAAGAAGTAATAGTGGTTTTGACTAGGGAAATGGTTGTAGGAATAGGGAGAAGTGAAAATTTAGGAAACTATTTGGGATAGATAATATTCTTTTAGAACTATTATAGAGTTAGAATAGTGATTGCTTGACTTTTAATTAGAGTGCAAAAATTATTAAAATGCCAATTCTGATGTGCATAACTGGAAGGATGATAATACTATTTATTGGAGGTAGAAAGGCTGCCCTATCTCCATAAGGCCAGACTGAGTTTCCCTACTTCCTAACTCCTCTCCCCTAACCTCCACCCAGTTTTTTTCTTGGATATTCCTAATTATTCTCCTAATGTCACTCCTTCAAGGAAGCCTTCTCAGATTCCTGTGGATCTACTTTCATTTTATATGTATGTTTCTTTCAAATGGTTTATCATAATTTTAATTAAAATTATTTATATTGTTAATAATGTAATATCTATAGCCCCACTAAACTGAAAACTATCTATAGGCAGGACTTTGCCTTTTCATCTTTTACTATAGCACTTCCAATGCCAAGGCAAGAGTTTGGCAAATATTGATTGCAACATATAATATAATGAATTTTGTTTGGGGCATGTTGGCATAGTGGCTAAGACACTTGCCTGCTAACCAGACCCCTGGCGGTTCAAACCCACCAGCCACTCCTCGGAAGGAAGGTTGGGCAATCCCACTTCCGTAGTGATACTGCCTCGGAAACCCAAGGAGGGGTCGCTATGAGTCGGGGCCGACTCGACGGCACATAACAACAACAACAACAACATCAGACACATGCATACAAATGTTGGTCACGGGTTTCAAAAGAGACGTCTGAACTGGAAATGCACATTTGGCATACAGATGACACTTCAAACATGGAAGTAAAGGAGATTTCCAAAGAGTTTAAATGTAGTTAGAAAGGAAGAAAGCTGAAATGAGCCTTTTGAAAGCTCAGAATTTAAAGTTCATTTAGAGGAGTCAGGACTGAAAAAGTAGTCTGGGAATGAGCAGTTAGAGAAGGGGAAAACTAGAAGTCTAATGTCACAAAAGTGAAACAATGTTTAAGGAGTTCTAATAGGAAAGCATGTACAATAAATATATCCAACAGTTCCAAGATATTCAAGTGTGATGAGATTACTAGGGCACTTGTCAATAAACTTTCCAATGGTGTATTCCAAACCAAAAACTCACTGCTATCAATCAATTTTGACTCATGGTGAGCCCATAGGGTTTCCAAGGCTGTAAACCTTTACAGAAGCAGATTGCCTCATCTTTCTCCCATGGAGTGGCTGGTGGATTTAAAGCACCAACCTTTTGGTTATCAGTCAGATGCCTTAACCACTGTACCACCAGAGTGCCTTAATGGTGTGTTAGGAGCAGTCAATTTGCAATGGTTTGAAAAGTGAATGGGGAACAGTTACAGCAATAAGTGTAGGCAACTGTAGAAAAGTTTGGTTGTAGCAGGAGGAGAGAAATGAGAGTAACTAGAGGAGGCTATGAAGTCCACAGAAGACTGTTTAAGATGAGAAATTCTAAAACATCTTTAAATGTTCTTCCTCATTTCCTCAGATTCCTCAAAATCGAGTCAATATTATTATTTGTTCTGGTCTGCCTATTATCTTGGTCATAATTGTTTTACTTCCTCCTGGCTCCCACAATCAAATGTCAGAATTTATTCCTGGGTTCTACAAATTGGATGCCATCTTTACTTCTAGTATCATTAAGTTCTATTTTCAGTAACGGAAACTCCTTTGCTCAATGTTGTTTATGAGATTCATCCACATATTGAATAGTAGTAGCTCATTGCTAAAAAACTAACCAAACCCACTGTCATCAAGTCAATTTTGACTCATGGTGACCCTGTAGGACAGAATGGAACTGCCCCATAGGGTTTCTAAGGTTGTAAATCTTTATGGAAGCAGACTGCGGTATCTTTTTCCTGCACAGTGGCTGGTGAGTGTTTTTGGCAGGCAACCAAGAACTTAACCACTGTGCTACCAGGGCTCATGTTGCTCATTGCTAGGTAGTATCAAATTGTTTGAATGCAACACTGTTTACTGTTCATTCTACAGTTGATTGACTTTGGATCTTCTCCAGTTTGGGCTGTTATGAATAATGATTCTATGAACATTCTTGAACATATCTGCTGGTGCACATATGCATGGATTACTCTGAGTATGAACATGGAAATTGGAATCTTGAGTCGTTAGTTATGCATATTTTAAGCAGTATTGCCAAACACTTTCCTAATAATTGCATAGTTCACTCGTCATCAAAAGTGAGAATGCTAGTTAATCAAAAACTTAAATGTAAAACTTAAAACTATAAAGTTCAGCAAAGAAAAACTAGGTGCAAACTTAGAGGCCCTGATATATAGCATTAATAGACTATCAAACATAAGTAAAAATTCACAAACTTATATATGCATGAACGTATGTAAGTTTGGCAGAAAAAATATTTCTACAAACATATTTGTATGTGCTATAAGAATGTCCATATAAATTGAACTAACAGGGAAAAGTTATGATAACTTCTTTGCCACAGACAAATACCCTCATGGAGTGAGTTGTTGACCTGTGGGCTTTGGACCATGATCATAGAGAATATCAGTCTCAATTGGCATAACATTACACAAAAACATTGTTCAACATCCTACTTTGGTGAGTAGCAATTTTCCCTCCCCATCCCTCCCCTCCCATCCCTGGTACCCAACAAAGAAAATTTCCTTCCATATGTAAATTGTTCCTTGACTTTTTATAATAGTGGACTAATATAATATTTGTTCTTCTGTGATTGACTTATTTCACTCCGCATAATGTCCTCCAAGTTCATCAACGTAATGTGGAGAGAGAAGTGAGATTAAGGAGATTTGGAAATGACTTCAAACCTACTCTCACAAAAAACACAAGTAAATTAAAATTGTGTCATGCAAATAAACCAAGGATTGAAAGTAACATTCATAAAGCATCACAGAAAACTAAGAAAATAGCGATACGAATAAAAATCCTTTGTCAGCTACACTTCAAGGGAGAAACAATGCTTCTTTCATCAAATCTGATGAGAAGTTTGCCAAAACAATCAAATCATCAAGAAGACTACAAATGGAGATTTACCCCCT
>NW_006921634.1:9668446-9669714 GCF_000298275.1 Orycteropus afer afer | reverse complement strand
AGAAGTGAGAATGGCCAGACTTCATGATCTTTGGTCATGTTGTCAGAGGGACCAGTCCCTGGAGAAAGATACCGTGCTCAAGCATAGCAATGATTGTGAAGATGGTGTGGGATCAGGCAGTGCTTCATTCTGTTGTACGAGAGGTAGCTATCAGTCAGAATCTACAGCACCTAACAATAACAAAAACATGCCATGAGATATTAATATATGGTTGTAAATTATTTATGAATATATATATATATAAATGTATGTATAAATAATTAGGAAGGTTGGGCAATCTATTTCCATGGTGATACTGCCTCGGAAACCCAAGGGGGGGTTGCTATGAGTCAGATCTGACTTGACAGCAGTGAGTTATATAATAAATGTATATAGACATTTCATATATAAATATTCAGATATGCAAGATGTGCATTTTTTTTTTATTACTATTAGAGGTTCACATTAAAAGAATGTTTATTAATGTTTAAGGAGTTCTGGTGGTGTAGTGGTTAAAGCGTTCAGCTGCTAACCAAAAGGTTAGCAGTTTGAAACTACCAGCCACTCTGCAGGAGAAAGATTGAGGCAGTCTGTTTCCATAAAGATTTGAGTTGGAATCTACTCAATGGCACTGGTTTTTTTTTTTTTTTTTTTTTTTTAGTAATGATCAGACTACGGACAGGGATTAGATGGGGTTCTCTCTCTAGTCACAATGACTCCATGTATGTGAGAGTAGAACTGTGCTCCACAGGGTTACAATGGTTGATTTATGGAACTCAATTACCAAGCCATTCTTCCAAGGTACTTCTGGGTGGATTCAAGCCTCTAACCTTTCATAGCAGCTGAGCACATTAACCATTTGCACCACCTGGGGCTTTATAAATTGGGATCAATTCAATGGCTACCGTTTTAGCTCTCTACTATTAGATCTCTTTGGTGTTGATCACAAGGCTGTCTAATCCTGCCTTTGAATATTTCTTGCTCTCAAGCTCCTCAATGTGATGCTCATCCCATGACACCTGTACCTTGTTAGATTGCCTTCTATTAAGGTACCAACAATCCCCTGTCATTCTGCTTTCCAGATAACACACTCCAATAGCATGAATAGATTTCCTCTCCAAACCTGCCAGGGAGTTTGTCCAACATCCACATTGCTCAAGTTGTTGTTGTTGTTGTTAAGTGCCGTCGAGTCGTTTCTGACTCATAGCGACCCCATGCACAGCAGAACGAAACACTGCCCGATCCCGCACCAGCCCCACAATCCATGCTATACTCGAGCCCATCATCCC
>NW_006921634.1:9644579-9650909 GCF_000298275.1 Orycteropus afer afer | reverse complement strand
TCTTGCCCCGCCTCCTTTGTCTTTGGTTTTGATGAGTTTGATGATGATGTGTCTTGGTGATTTTCTTTTGGGGTCTATCCTGTTTGGGGTTCAATGGACTTCCTGGATGGATATATTCTCATCTTTCATCATATCAGGGAAGTTTTCCTCCAGCAAATCTTGGACAATTTTCTCAATGGTTTTGTTTTTCTCTTCCTCTTCTGGAATTCCAATGACACATAAGTTAAAACATTAACTTTTAAATGAGTCAGACTAAACTATACATTTTAAAATTCAAAATATACCTGTCAAATCCTATGTGCTTGCCATGTCCTTTTACTGTTATTGTTTTTTAAATACCTTGTATGGTAAAGCTTCTATTGTAAAACCCTAAATAGAAATGTACCACTTGGTTATTCCCTTTCTTCTACTAGAGACAACTTTTGATTCCACCTTAGAATCCATTTAATCATTCCTATTTAGTGTAGCTTTTGAATTCAACTCCAATTTAAATCGTTGCAAAAACACATCTCAGAGGTTATTTTTCTGTTTCAATTGAATTTAAAATTAGCATCAGGTCATCTAGGGGAACATCTTTTGCATCTTTCACTGAAAAACACACAAATAAAATATGACTTAAGTGCACTAATTTAGCTCTGTGCATAATATAGTCATTTCTCAGTTTAATATGATCCTCCATGTAGATACAGCTTTTTTCTGGTTTGATACTCATTCATGGCAATATCACTCTTTCCTCCATAACCAATCTTTCTCTAAAGTGGTTCTGCTTAAAATAGGGAAGAACTATGATGAATTTTAACTGGCTCACCCCTGAATATTCAGGGAATATACACTCAGATATTTCTGAAAACAGGCTCTAAAATTTCACTAAATATTCTTTATAATCTAGAGGCAAATAAGAGATTTTTCCTTTATAAATATCAGAATAGGTTGCAATTCAGTAAATACATTTATAATCTCCTTTATCACACACCGAAAAGCTGATGTGTGCAAAGTCTGAGTCCGCCCCAGTCCATTATGCACAAAAGACAGGATTCTTGAATTACACTTCTTTTTTCAGCCATAAACTCTTAGTTTTCAATTGGGGCACAATTAGGAGTGTTATAAAAGATTTTTATGATCTTTTTCCCTCAGTCTCAGAGCCAATTATTGTGCTATTTGTATATGCAGCAAATTATTCAAGTATTAGTCATTCCCCTTGTTATTTGCTTCTTGCTCAAATTGTGTTACAATAAATTGTGGCTGCATTTGCTGTTAGAGTATTTACTTTCATTTTCCACAATGCATCCACAGGTAGCCAAACTAAATTACTTAAGTGGGTGGCAATATGGGATGGAATATTATTCCTAAGAGTATGGGCCCTGGTTTTAAGGCCAAGGTGTTAACAGTACAGTACAGAGTTGGGTTTGAATGAGGCAAAATGCTCCTTTGGGGCAATAATTGGAGATAGAGCTAAAAAGTTGGTAAGTAAGATTTTGCTGTTGTTATTATGAGGTGTGCACAGGTCAGTTTTGACTCAGATGCACTAAAATGCCAGATAATGACTAATGGATACATAAAAAAGGGTCTGGGGTTGCTGAAGTTGCTCCATAGTCTCAGCCTAGGTGAGCTTCTAGAAAGCCAGGAAAAAGAGAGACCAGTTCAGAAGCTCTTCTAATTGTCCAGGCTTAAAACATAAGTACCTATACTTGGGTACCAACAGTTGGCATAAAAATAAAGAGACAGACGTGAAAATTATGGTAATGAATCTGGCAATTGACTTCATATTTGGCCCCAAATCTTGGAGGTGTATTGCCTACAAAATAACAAGAGTAGAAGTCAGAAGGGAGAGGGATTTAGAGAACAAGATGGTAAATTTGCTTTAAAATGTCAAATTTGAGGTGTCAGTAAGACAGACAAATGAGAATATCAAACATGCACTTAAGGAGTTGAAGACAACAAAAATAATTAACAGCTGAGTTAACTTCCTCTTCCACCTTGGTTTTCAGTATACAAAGAACAAAATTTTAAAGTAGAAAAATAATTTGCACAGCTATCTCCTTTCTTCAAGCCTGAATGCCTGAATTAGAGTTGTATAATTCTTTAATCCATTCAATCCTTAATTCAAAAAGCATGTACTGATCACATGTTCTGTGCCAGGAATGGGAATGATGAAAAAGGAACATACTTAAGGTACTTTTCAAAGATAGGACCAACAGAATCTTACGACAGAACAGATTGTAAGAAAGGCTTTCCAAAAAATTCCAGACTTGCTGATATGTAAATAAAAATAATTTTAGTAGGTGACAGGAAAAATACATAGAGAAATTAGCATTTTGAGTCTTTGGGAGCAAACTGTCCATAGCTATTCCTCTGATATCATAATAAACTGAATAGGGTTGCTATCCCTGGCTGTCCCATGTTGTCCTATAGACTTTATGGAATTTCATCATATTGAAATAAAGTTAACTCCACTCCAGATCATTCATTCATTTGGGGCAATCTACTTCTGTAGTGATACTGCCTCAGAAACCCAAGGAGGGGTCGCTGTGAGTCGGGTCCGACTCAACAGCACATAACAACAACAACAACATGCGTTCAACAACTGTGCTAGGTTAGATGTGCAATGGTCGATGAACGAAAAGGATTTCTCCCTACACTAGTCTTTACAATTTAGTAGTTTTCTCAAACCAGATCAAATTATTTCATAGGTGTCATTCCAGACTCAGCTGAACACTGGCAATATTGCCTGCTCCTCCTTCTGACTTCTGTTTTAATTTCTGTTACCTTACCCATTAGTTAGTAAATTAGAGATATGTCAACATCTTGTTAGTTAATAATTGTTTAAGTACTTCTGAGGCTAAGAATTCAAAATGCACACTTAAAATACTTATGAGAGATGCAGTCGATTCTGGTTAATGTGTTTCTTGGAACTAGAAAAACACTATAAATTTTATACTGCTATGTTTTTATGTCCCCCCCCCCAATGGTATCTTATACAAAGGTGGCATGAGCTGAAAGATTTTTAATTAAAGTAGATTTAATCTCTAATCTTTCAAAGTATCAGGAAGGTAAAGACTTCAGAATATTTAGTTTCATTGCAAGGAGTTTTCTTGTCCTATCAAAACTGCTGGGAATGGGTATTCAGGATTCAAAATGAAATCATTTTATAAGAGGGCTTTTTTACTTCTTCTTCCTGAAAACTTACTTAAGTATCAGCACTAACTGCACACAAAAGATCACAGACATTTTGGGCAATGACTTCTAAATTGTTTGCTTTTAGATTTGACCTAAAAATAACCAAAGAAAGAAAATAACATTGGCAGCACTAGAGGGGTTCAGACCACACTGGGTGACACTGACACGGGGGGTGAAAACAAAATGACCGTCCATAAAATTTTTGTGTGGTGTTTCAGCAAAAATTTATTATACTTTATAGAAATATCCTTGCGATTAGTTATAACAACAAAATTTCTTTTTGTAAGCCCAGCTTACATGTATCAATCAATATACCTACAAGTCTAAAAATCTATGCTAATTTACTGTCTGAACCTTCTAAGGTGGCATAGTGGTTAAGGCATTTGGCTGCTATCTTATAGGTCAGTAATTCGAACCCACCAGCCACTCTGCAGGAGTAAGATGAGACAGTTGGCTTCCATAAAGATTTACAGTCTTAGAAACCCTAAGAGGCAGTTCTACTCTGCTTTATAGGGTTGCTATGAGTCACAATCAACTCGATGGCAGTGGAATTGGCTTTGGTTTGGAATGTGCCCTAGTCAAAGCTGTCATTATTAATTAATTACAATGATGCTTCAAATCATATGGCTTCATCTGCATGCACTATTCTAATTTAAAAGCGTAATTGTGATTCTGCTAGCTGTTTATGCCACTACTAGTGCCATTACATTCAATCAATGATATATGGGAATTATAATTTATGAGTAACATTAGTACAAAAAATATTACTAAGCATTCTGTATGGTCTGGCATGTGAGGAAGTCCATGGTTGGGGGCTAGGCCGGAGAAAGACACCATGAGTTACTGCACTGAATGACACCAATTCTAATGATACTACCGCAAAATGATTTTTTTTTTTTTTTTTTTAGCGTGCCTATAGGCAAAAGATCTTCCTGTTTAGAGAAAAGATGACTGAGTAAATGGATTTTTTAACTGATTAAATTCCCAACTGTTTTGGTTCAGTGTACCCTTTATAAAGGTTAGAACTTCCATCTGCCTATCCTTTCATCAGAGACTCAACAAAGTCTCAGCTGCAGATGTGGCAATCCCAGGGCAGAATAAGGGTAAGCTGAAGCTGCTTCCTTTCAAGTCAAAGAAGACAGCATTTTCTTTAAAAGCATTTTTTTCTAGCCAATCTTTTACAAGCAGCTCACTGGTTCCATAAATAAAAAGCAGCATCCTCTATAGAGTAGGCTTTCCTGCAGGTGACCTTGTAAGAACATCTCACAACAGTCCATTCTCTGATTTGTGTATCTCTTGATACCAATCAAGATCACCTCTTTTTCCTTTCATTGAACTTTTAATAACATTTAAAGATGGGAGAAATTATGTTTAAATGGCATCCAGACCATAGAACTGATACATTTCTTGACTACTTCATTCTTAAACTTTAAAACTTGATTCTGTTTATCCCCAACTCTGAAATTTCAGATTGTATGTCTTCTAAATTCCAAGAGAAGCAAAAATACTCCTTGGCTTAGTATTGTAAAATGACTAAGCCAGACCCTGTGGCTCCTAGATCTGTCTTGGGTCTCCTCTTTGCTGACAAGAGGAAGGATAAGTCAGGATGGTAGAGCTAATCATGATTTCAGACACAGGAAGAAAACATATGAATGAGTTGTACTGAAAACTTATTAGAATGGCTTAGGTTGGTTATTTGAAAAAAAAAAAAAAAAGGAGCTCTGGTGGCATTCATAAGGTCCTTGAAAGCAGGGATTGTGTAAATTGATACCTTATGCGTCCAGCAAAATAGTAGAGGCTATAGTAGTAGTGTCTCAATAAATGTTTGTGAAAAAAATGAAGGGGAAAGGGAGAGAAAGGATGATAAATTCTCTTGTAGTTTGTAAATAAAAGACATTATCAGTAAAGGACCATAAATAAGTGTACAAAGGAAGCTGTAAGAGAGGGTATCCTTAGCAAACATCACTAGAAGCTAGTATTCTAACAATATAGACATATATGACATTCCTGGTACTATGTCTTTTCCATCAAAAATCATAAACTTTGTCTTGTCTAAACCAACAGTTGCAATTATTATCTTTGCTTTCAGAAATTAATAAAAGGAAAATAACCCCCACAGAGTCTAATAGGATCTAAACTTAATATGTTTGTTGTTGTTGTTAGGTGTTGTTGAGTCATTTCCTACTCATAGCAACCCCATAAAGAGCAGAACAAAGCACCGCCCGATCCCGCACAAGCTCCACGATCCTTGCTATACTTGAGCCCATTGTCACAACAACCATGTCAATCCATCTCGTCAAAGGCTTTCCCCTCCTTCGTTGACCCTCCACCTTACCAAGCATGACATCCTTCTCCAGGGAATAGTCCCTTCTGACAACATGACCAAAGTATGTGAGATGAAGTCTGGCCATCCTTGCTTCCAAGGAGCATCTCAGCTGCACTTCCTCCAGGACAGATCTGTTAGTTCTTTTGGCAGTCCATGATACCTTCAGCATTATTTGCCAGCACCACAACTCAAAAGCATCAACTCTTCTTTGGTCTTCCTTATTCATTGCCCAGCTCTCACATGCATACGAGGGGATTGGAAATATCATGGCTTGTGTCAGGCACACCTTAGTCCCCAAGGAGACATCCTTGTTCCTCAGCACTTGAAAGAGTTTCTTTGCAGTAGACCTGCCCAGTGCTACATGTCATCTAATGTCCTGACTGCTGCTTCCATTGGTGTCGATTGTAGAACCAACCAACGTGAATTCTTTGACAACCTGTGGACTTTTGCCTGTCTGGAAGGACAGCTGTGGACGGGCTGAGCTGTGGACTTTTGCCTGTCCAGAGGGCACCACCATTTTGAATGTATACAAGCAGCTTGACCATTTTGGATATTTAGAGACAGTGCTGTACCAGATTCCAGGTGCTTAAGAAGAGGTTCTGCTTTCCAGTAACCTCAAGACACTCCAGACCTTCACAACAGAAAAGTTAAGACATTCCTTTTGTTACTCTTACACCACACACCTGCTTGGTGAATGGAGGTGTGGCCACCCCTCACTCCACTCACCTTCTGGGCCCGTAGGAACTCCATCCAAGTCTGTGTGCTCAGATGGAGCCTGGGTGCCCTGCCATGTCCTCTGCTGATTTTTTTCTTTTTCTTTTTTTTTT
>NW_006921634.1:9636671-9638874 GCF_000298275.1 Orycteropus afer afer | reverse complement strand
ATATCATTTGACCTAGCTATTCCATTACTAGGTATATATCCTAAAGAAGTGAGAGCCATGACAAGAACAGACATATGCACACCCATGTTCATCGCGGCACTATTTACAATAGCCAGAAGATGGAAACAACCTAGGTGTCCATCAACTGAGGAATGGATATCCAAACTATGGTACATAGACACAATGAAATACTATGCAACCCTAAAGAATAACGTAGATTCTGCAAAACACCACATAACATGGATGAACTTGGAGGACATTACGCTGAGTGAAATAAGTCAATCACAAAAGGACGATTATCGTATTAGTCCATTATTGTAAAAGGAAACGTTTATCCACGGAAAGACATTTTCTTTGTTGGTTATCAGGGGTGGGAGCGGAGGGGAGGGGAGAGAACACTGTTAGATAGATAGAGATAAGTTTTGATTTGGGTGAAGAGAAAGGCAATGTACCAAATGTGAGTTTTCAATATAGTGGCATTGAGGAAAAGAAAGACATAGAGATGTACGTTGGAAGTACAGACAACAAAGATGAACCCTTTTGCACATATAGTACAGCATTGTCAGTGAAGGCAAACATGGGTATAGGGGTGGATAGATGGGTGGACAGGCTAAACTATTAGGTATGTCTATGAAGTGGGGAGGAGCTCTGGTAGCATAGTGCCTAAGCCACTTGACTGCGAATCAGAAGGCTGGCAGTTCAAACCCACCAACCACTCCTCGGAAGGAAGATGGGGCAATCTACTTCCATAGTGATACTGCTTTGGAAACCCAAGGAGGGGTCACTATGAGTTGGGGCCGACTTGAGGACACATAACAACAACATGAAGTGGGGAGTGTACCCAAGAACATGTATAGGGTTGGCAGACAATGGTCCTATAACTTTATGTGTATGCTCTGAATTCCCAGGTGTATAGTGGAGCTGACAAGGTGCAAGGTTGTAGTCACTGCTTGGTCAGAGCCAGCTACCCAAAGGAACCAAGTAGTTGAACCTGTGGGCTCGGGACCATAGTCACAGAGGACATCAAGCTCAAATGACAAAACATACTACACAAAATACTGTTCCACTTCCTTCTGTGGTGAGTAGCTATTGGGGTTTTAAAAGCTTGCAAGCTGCCATTAGATGCAACGATGGGTCTCTTCTCATCCAGAGCAAAGAAGAATGAAGAAAACCAAAACTTCATGGAAACAATTAGTCTTAGCAACTGGTACACCATCTGATCTGCAGCTTATACAAATGTGAGACCAGAAGAATTAGATGGTGCCCGGCTACTACTGTCAACCACTTGGAAGAGGATCTATGTAGGAGATCCTGGATAGAGATGGAGAACAATATGGAACAAAACTCAAAATCATTTGGGAAAAAAAAAAAGGAGGGGGACCAGGTTTGCTGGTCTGATAGAGCCTGGTGGAACCACTGAGACTATGGCCCCTAGCTGCCCTTCAGGTCTGGAATTGAACCCACGCCTGTGGCTTCAAGCCAAACAACAGACAGGCACATTAGTTGAGCATTTACCTGAGGTAGATACACTCCTTGGAGAGGACAATCATGGGAGAAAGAAGGGCTTCTTATGCACAGGGAGACAGCTCACGGGGTTGGAGTGCATGGAGGGATAGACACAGAGAAGAGGTAACTATCGGGAGGAAGTGGGAAGGGACATGTTGCATTGTGGTAAATTGTGGCCAATGTCATGAGACTAAGTGTATGTGAACTGCTGTATGGAAAGTGTATTTGCTCTGTAAATTTTCACCCAAATCACAATAAAAAAAAATTAGAGTGGTGTCACTAAGTGGTGACACCAATTTAAAATCTAACTAACAATCTAGGAATCCTCATTGTACCACAATACTGCAAATGCTTGCTAATTGCCAGGCTTTTTAATTTTTGCCAGTTTCATAATTGTGAAATGATATCACTTTGATGTTACAATTTGTATTTCTTGGATCACTGTTTTTTGTTGCTGAAAAAATAATTGACATAGTACACTTACGAATTTGTATCCGAGGTGGGGGGATGGAGCGAAGGGCATGGTTGGCAAATAAATGTAGAAAGCATGTATAATTTACATAAAAATAAAGTACCTGTTCAGTTCTGTAAATTGATAATTTATAAATAAATAAATAGATCTTACTTGCGTGTGATATTAATAATATTGCTCGATAATATCCACATTCTGTGGGATCACCTTTCTTTGGAATGGGCA
>NW_006921634.1:9624816-9635451 GCF_000298275.1 Orycteropus afer afer | reverse complement strand
ATTTCAGACTGCAGAATTTGATAAAAATCTTCAATTTCCTCATCTTTGGCTTTGGTGGTTGGTGCATAAATTTGAATAATAGTCATATTAAGGGGTCTTCCTTGTAGGCGTATGGATATTATCCTATCACAGCATTGTACTTCAGGACAGATCTTGAAACATCCTTTGTGATGAAGAATGCCACACCATTCCTCTTTAAACTGTTATTCCCAGCATAGCAGATCATATGGTTGTCTGATTCAAAATGGCCAAACCAGTCCATTTCAGCTAACTAATGCCTAGGATATTGATCTTTATGCATTCCATTTCATTTTTTGACAATTTCCAATTTTCCTAGATTCATATTTTATACATTCTATGTTCCAATTTTTAATAGATGTTTGCCGCTGTTTCTCCTCAATTTGAGTGATGCCATGTCAGCAAATGGAAGTCTTGAAAGCTTTGCCTTATCCATATGAGTAAGGCTGATTTTACTCTGATAATGCAGCTCTTTCCCAGCCCTACTTTGAGAGCTTTCTAAGCTAAGTGACTCATCTTCCTCCTCTGTATTGGACAATGTTTCTGGACTATTCATAAAGTTGCACAGTAATGTATCAGACAGTTTTCTCTGCTATTCATAAGGTTTTCCCTGGCCAATTCTTTGAGAAGTGGGTGGCCTCTTCCTTCTTCCTAGTCTGTCTCAATCTGCAAGTTGGGCTGATACCTGTGCAACAAGTGCACCCCACTGGGTTTGAAACACCAGTGGCACAGCCTCAAGACTCACAACAACACGTCACCACAGTAGGACAAACTGACAGACAAGTTTGTCTCCCTTAGCTGTTGGAAACCCTTCCAACCACTCTTACCTGGACCCCTGCAGCTAATTCCTTGATCTCTTCCAGTCCCTTTTGCCTTTTCTGTCCTCTCCCTGCTTCCCGCCTCGCTGTTTTTGAGGGGTGGCCTGGGTTCCCTCTCCTCACCTGGCTCCCTGTGGCTGACTCCTCGATCTGTTCCTATCTCCTTTGCCTTTTCTGTCCTCTCCCTGCTTCCTGCCTCGCTGCCTGTTCTTGCATCTCTGGAATCTGAATGAGAATGTTATCACTTTAAAATTCAAAATGGTTGCCACTTGTAAACATTCAAAATGGCTCGCTCACTTTAAATATCCAAAATGGCTTTTGTTGTTGTTATTGTTGTTGTTATGTGCCATCGAGTCGGGCCCGACCCATAGCGACTCCTCCTTGGGTTTCCGAGGCAGTATCACTATGGAAGTAGATTGCCCCATCTTCCTTCCGAGGAGTGGTTGGTGGGTTTGAACTGCCAGCCTTCTGGGTAGCAGTCAAGTGCCTTAGCCACTATGCTACCAGAGCTCCCATATGGCTACCACATGTAAATTTAATATGCTGGTAAATAGCTAAAAGTTATAAGAGAAGCAATGTGCCTTTGCATAAGGTTACAAAGTGATGAATTGTGTCTTCAGCCAATAGTCTTGAAAGTCACACTGAAGTCATTTTGGAAATTTGAGAAAAATAGACCATAGTACATAGGCTGTCATTCAAACAGAACAAGGGGATACTGAATACAATTCTGATGTCCATGTCCTTTCACCATACTTATTCAGTACAGATGCTGAGCAAATGATCAGAGAAAGCAGATTATATGAAGAAGAATGTGGCATCAGGATCAGAGGGAGACTCAATAACAACCTCTGATATGCAGATGACACAACTTTGCTTGCTGAAAGTGAAGAAGACTTAAAGCACTCATTCATAAAGATCAAAGACTACTACCTTCAGTATGGATTACATCTCAACATAAAGAAAACACAAATCCTCACAACTGGACCTATATGCAATATCATGATAGATGGAGAAAAGATTGACATTATCAAAGATTTCATTTTACTTGTGTCCACAGTCAATGCCCATGGAAATAGAAGTTAAGAAATCAAATGATGCATTGCATTGGGCAAATCTGTTGTAAAAGACCTCTTTAAAGTGTTTAAGAGCAAAGATATCACTTTAAAGATTAAGGTGGGCCTGATCCAAATTGTGGTATTTTCAATAGCCTCATATGCATGTGTGGGCTGAGCAATGAATAAGGAAACCCAAAGAAGAATTGATTAATTTGAATTGTAGTGTTGGAAAAGAATGTTGACTATAGCATGGACTGCTAGAAGAATGGACATATCTGTCTTGGAGGAAGTATAACCAGAATTTTCTTTACAAGTAAGAACAGCCAGATTTTATCTCTCTTACTTTGGTCACGTTATCAAAAGGGACCAATCTCTGGAAAAGGATATCATGCTGGGTAAAGTAGAGGGTCGATGAAAAAGGAAAAGACCCTCAATGAGATGGATTGACACAGTGTCTACAACAATGGGCTCAAGGATGGTAATGATTGCGAGAATGGTGCAGGACCAGAGAGTGTTTCATTTTGTTGTATGTAGGGTCACTATAAATTAGAACCCACTCAACAGCACCTAACAACCATGTGGCAGAACAGCAATCCTAAATTAGAAATAAATAATAAGAATTATGAGTCCAGAAGGCATAAGCAACTTACTTTCACTGGAAAATTAAACAGAATAAAGACAAAGGGAGAACTTGGGGATTTCAAAGGGTCCATTCACCATGAAGGGAGCTCTAGTAGCATAGTGCCTAAGGCACTTGACTGCTAACCACAAGGCTGGTGGTTCAAACCCATTAGCTACTCCTTGGAAGGAAGATGGGGCAATCTACTGCCATAGTGATACTGCCTTGGAAACCCAAGGAGGAGTCGCCACGAGTCGGGTCTGACTCAACAGCACATAACAACAACATTCACCATAAAAGGGGATTCAAGTAAGAAGCAATAGGATAGAAACAAGTGTGCTTAGGAGAGAAGCACAAATGAGCATTATGTTGACTGTGAGCACAGGACACAGAAAGACCTGTGGAGCCTCACTCCACAATTTATCAGCCCTGGGACATTATGCCAATTCCTGAATCTTTCCTAGCTCCTGTTTCCTCATAGGAAAAATGAGAATGAGAATTAACAACAGTTCAGTCCCACAGAGTGATTGCCTTCCTTCTGGCTTTGAAATCTAAACTCATGTTATTCTATAACCACTACATTCTAATTAAGATGGAACATTATAATATCAGGATCCATACTTTCAATTTTTGTCCGTGTCAGTGTCCAACCATTCAAATGATGTCCTCTGGTATCCTATTTCAGGAGGATGATGGATTTTATTATACTATTATCTCTATGTTAGCATATGTTTGATGTCCCCCCCACACTCACAATATTAAAAGCATATTGTTCCCTAGAATCATGTAAATCATTAATATCATTTGGAAGCTCTCTCCCCACTAAAATACACAGAAACTCATTTTTAACTTACAGCTTTTCAAGAAAGGTGGTTTTATAAATGCCCTTGATAATGATGTTTGCTCTCAGTGAATCCCATTGTATGAATCATAATGAAAGAAAAATGCTGGGGGTGCCAAAAATCTGAAACCAACTGTCCACTGCTGAGATTGCTAAGTAGGCAGGATTGCTAATTCATTGTGCTGCCTTTGTCTTTATAGAGGTCACCATAACAGGACAATCTGGAAAGAGGTAATACCTACTCTGGAGTAGTGATTATTCAGCGTCATAGTCAGCGTGAAGGAACAACCATGTGAGCATGAGCCAAAAGGTGCTGATTAGAGGATGGTATAAAAATAAAATGGGTCAGAGCCAAAAATATCTCAGCAACCTAAAGCACAACTGTGCTTTACTTTGACGGTATGGGCTTTTAGTACTTCAAAAGGAAAATATTCTTTTATTCATTCATTCAGTGCTTCAGGCAAATAATCACTTATGGAATATTTTGACACCAGTCTAGGTGCTGGAAATACTGTACTGGGTTACACTGATACAACCTCTGCTTTTAAAAGGAAAAAATTATCTTTTACATAGGAAGACAGATATGAAACAATGTGCTGCTGTGATTTGAAGGAGCCCAATCAATAATAATGTTTTTTCAGTCCTAATTCTGAAATAGTAGTGAAGTAGATAAGGATTGAAGGACAGGGATGTTATAAATCAGCTCCATTCCTACTATTGCTGGGCCTAAGAATATGGGTTAGGTACACGAGGGGAAAAAATTACTTCCTAATACTATATCCCTCCCTCCCACAATTAGGCATTTACCTAACCAAGCACAGATACAGCAAGTGTGGTGCACTGAATTACTTGGTATGGCTCTTCTAGACATGGTCTTTGTGATTGCCACCAGATGACTGGGTTGTTGTTGTTGTATGTTCCGACTGGGTAGAACTATGCAAATGTGAGGTACTTTGTGCCCAATAAGGGGATTGGACAGCTTGTTAGTAATATAAATAAGGTACATGTCACCCTTGTGGGGGTATGCAACAACTCAACCATTGGCATGGAGTCAGATCCGACTCATAGAGACCCCTCCTTGGGGACCATGCAAATAAAGTGTATGGAACCCTCATGTTAGGATTGGTCAGTTTTGTCACTTTGCTAGGCTTTAAATGAGCCCTCCCAGAGGCAGAAGGGTGGTCTCATTAACATCACAACAGAAAAGATCCCATAGTGGAGTGCATCCTTGACCCCAAGATTCCTGGGCTGAGAGAGCAACAGAGAGAAGGCAGAGCAACTGGTGGCAGCAGAACCTAGAGACCTGCATGAGACAGAGCAGAGGACTTGCTGCCCAATGGAGTGAGAAAGCTGAGGACCTTTGGGTAGGAGGCTTGGTGGCAGAGTGGGGTACATCTAGGTGCCCCTATCAACAAAGCTAAAAGAACTTTGTAACATTTGTCTGAGCAGTATGGCGACTAGGCCAAGAGGCAAAGAGCCAAAGAGAAGTGTGTCTGTGGGCATGGCAGAGAGGAAGCTGTTCAAATCAAAGAATAGTAACTCTAACACGTTCCTGTACCTGAATTGTAACCTGGTATACTTCCCTAATCATTAGTATTTTCTCTGAGTTGTATGTGGCCATTGCAACAGATTATTAAACCCAGAAGAGAAGTAGAGAGTACTGTGGGGGGGAAGGTTGGTGTTAGAATTGGTAAAAAGGACGGAGGGTTGTGGCATGTCTAACTTCCATGTCATAGAAATCAGCTTTGAGCTGCTGTTGGTGATTTTCTTTCCCCCTTGTGAAGTTAGAGGAGATCAGAGGTTGCTGCCCCATGCCTTTTTTGCAGCAAGGAACTACCATAAGGCTCCCTAGATATTCTCCTTAGATGGACTGCCCTTAAAAAGCTTGTGGAATAGAGCAACAGAATCTGGAGTTCACTAAGCAATGCAAAATCAATTTTTAAAATGATTGCATTTATTACATTCATGCCAGCAGGGGAGGAGCACGCCCATTATATTTCACCCTCCAAAAATCAGTGTAGCATATATAAAGGCAATAGCTGATACCTTGATATTGTTAGACTTTTTCTGTTTTTCCTTTATTTATTTACAATCCAGTAGCTCTGAAATGGCTCTCTTGGACATGAGCATCAGGAGACATAAAGAGAATGTTCACATCATAATTGTTTTGTAGTAGTAAGAAACAAAAATAAACAACTGAAAAAAAAAATTAAAATAAACCAAATGTCCAAAAACAGCAAGGGATAAAGAAATTATTGTATATTGATAAGAATTGGAGTATTATTCATCATTAGAGATGAGTAACTACTGAAACAGTTACCAACATTGATGAATCTCAAATAAATATTGTTGAGTAAAGAGAGCAAGTCATAGAAAATATAAGATTCCTTTTGTATAAGGACAATAGCAGATGACACCCAAAAGAAAAGTATTATTTAGAGATACATATATATGTGAAAAATATATTTTTTAAAAGGCAAGGGGATGATCAAAAGAAAATTCAGGTTAGTGGGTCCTTCCTGTGGAGTAAGAGGGAGATGAGATCGGGGTGAATCACACCACGAGCTTCAAAGGTATTGAGCATGTTCTGTGATGTTGCATGGTTTATGAATTTCATTCATACTTTGATGAAGAGATCATTCTTCATATGCATATTTCAACAATAAATAGTGCTTTAAATAAAGTGAATCCATGGGGTCAAAAATGGAAATGAGGATATCAGTTAGGAAGTCTACTCTTATAGTCCACATGAATATTATGACAGTATCTTGGAATGGTGTATTAATGCAAGAAATGGATAAAAGTACATAAATTAAAGATAAGCTTTCTACTGGAGGCAATCTGGTACAGTGAGAAAAAGCACTGGTTCTGGAGCCAGAGATCTACCACTTACTAGATGGGTGACTCTGAAGAAGCTCCATAATCTACTAGCTTCTCAGCTTGTTGGCTAAAATTTAAAAACAAATAAATAAAAATTGTAGCTCAGGTAATTTTAGTAATGAGTGAGTGTGTGGGGAACTTTAAAATAATGTTTAGTATACTTTAGACCTTTACTAAACGTTGTTATTCTTAGGTGGCATCAAAGTGATTTTGACTCATAGCAATCCTGTGTACAACAGAGCTACCCAGTCTCCACCATCGTCACTATTGTTGCCATGTTTGAACCCATTGTTGCATCTACTGTGACACTCCTTCTCATTGAGGGTCTTCTTTTTCTCTGACCTTCTACTTTACCAAGCATGGTGTCTTTCTCCAGGGCCTGGTTCCTCCTGATAACATGTCCAAAGCATGTAAGACAAAGCCTTACTATCTTCACATCTAAGGAGTTTTCTAGCTGTACTCTTTCCACAAGAGATTTGTTCATTCTTCTGGCAGTCTGTGGTACATTCCCATCTTCTTTTGATGTTTTCTTTATTGTTCAATATTTTGCCTATAGACTCCTTCAATTTTGCAACTCAAGGCTTGAATTTTTCTTCTGTTATTTCAGCTTGAGGAATATCAAGCACGTTCTTCCTTTTTGGTTTTCTAACATCAGGTCTTTGCACATTTCATTATAATACTTTACTTTGTCTTCTTCAGCCACCCTTTGAAGTCTGCCGTTCAGCTCTCTCATTTCACCATTTCTTCCGTTCACCTTAGCTACTCTGCATTAAAGGCAAGTTTCAGAGACTCTTCTGACATCCATTTTGGCCTTTTCTTTCTTTCCTGTCTTTTTAATAACTTTTTGTTTTCTTCATGAATTATGTCCTTGACATTATCTTATAATTTGTCTAGGCTTCAGTAATTAGTGTTCAATGTATCACATCTGTTCTTGAGGAAGTCTCTAAATTCAGGTGGGATATACTCAAGGTCATATTTTGCTTCTCATGGACTTATTTTAATTTTCTTCAGCTTCAACTTAAATGTGCATATGAGCAATTGATATTCTTTCCTGTTGTTGGCCCCTGGCCTTGTCCTGACAGATAATATTGAACTTCTGCATTGCCTCTTTCCATGTTGTTGTTGTTATTGTTATGTGCCGTCAAGTCAGGCCCAACTCATAGCGACTTCTCTTTGGGTTTCAGAGGCAGTATCACTACAGAAGTAGATTGCCCCATCTTCCTTCTGAGGAGTGGCTGGTGGGTTTGAACTGCCAGCCTTCTGGTTAGCGGTCAAGTGCTTTAGGCACTATGCTACCAGAGCTCCTGCCTCTTTCCATAGGTGAGGTCAATTTGAATCCTGCATGTGCCATCTGATGAGGTATATGAAATGTATAGTCACTATTTATGTCGTTGAGAAAAAGGTATTTGCAATGAATAAGTCACTGGTCTTGCAAAACATCATTTCTATCACCAAGGCTATATTTTCCAACTACTGACCCCTCTTCTCTGTTTCCAACTTTTGCATTCCAATCACCAGTAGTTATCAATGCATCTTGGTTGATCAATTTGGTTAATCAATTTCAGACTGCAGAAGTTGATAAAAAAAAAAAAAAAAAGTCTTCACATTCTTCATCTTTGGCATTAGTTCATAAATATGAATAATATTTGTATTAATTGATCTTCTTTGTAGGCATATGGATATGGACAGTGTTGCACTTCAGAATAGATCTTGAAATACTCTTTCTGATAATAAATATGACGCCATTCCCCTTCAATCTGTTATTCCTGCAGAATAGACCATATGATTGTCTGATTCAAAATGGCTGATACCAATCCATTTCTGCTTACTAATGCCTAGAATATCAATCTTCAAGAATTCCATTTCATTTTTGATGACTTCTAATTTTTCTATATTCATACTTCATACATTGCCCATTCTGATTACTAAAGGATACTTGCAGCTGTTCCTTCTCATTTTGAATTATCCCATATAAGCAAATGAAGGTCTCAAAACTTTACTCCATGCACTTCATTAAGGTTGGCTCTACTTTGAAGATGCCACTCTTCCCTAGTTGTATCTAATTGTATTTTGAGTGCCTTCCACCCTAAGGAGCTTATCTCTCAGTATATCAGACAATAATCTACTGCTATTCATAAGGTTTTCATCGGCCAATTTTTTCAAAAGTAGACCTTCAGTTTCTCCTGCCTAGTCTCTCCTAGTCAGAAAGCTCTGCTGAAACCTGTCCACCCTAGGTGGGCCTGCTGGTATTTGAAATACCAGTGGCATAGCCTCCAGCATCATTGCAACACGCAAGCCACCACAGTATGACAAATGGACAGATGAGTGGTAGATATGTATACAACATACATACTGATATGTTGAAATTTCCATGATACAGTACTGTAATGAAAAAGCAGTATTAGTTCTGTATTTTACTGTTTGCATTATAAATATTAAATATGTGTTTTACTGAATTCTGTCCCTCAAAATTGAAGTCCTAACACCTATACCTTTGAATGTGATACTTTTTGAAAACAGTTTTTCTTTTGTTATCAGTTAAATTTAAGAAGTTTTACAGGAATAGGATGGGCCCTAATCTCTTTTGAATGGTGTCATAAATGGGGAGAAAAGACAGGGAAACATTCACACAGAGGGAAAATAGCATATGAGAATCTTTCACAAGCCAAGCAACCCAAGTAAATACCTAGGGACACCAGAAGTTAAGAGAGACAAGAAAAAATCTTCCTCTAGAGAACATAGCCCTGTGCACAACTTGAATTTGGATTGCCAGCCTCCAGAACTCTGAGAAAATAACCATTTCTATCTTTGAAAGCCACTCATTTTGTGGTATTTTATTATGGCAGCCCTAAGAAACTAAGGCAATATGGAAGTAATATTTTGGGATGCTGGATTATTTCTGAAAGGATATACAACAAACTGAATTTAGGAAGTGCCTCTGGGGCAAGAAATAGGGTGACTGGAAGACAGAGGAGAGGGGAACATTTTGCTTTAAACAACTTCAGGATAAATATTGTATCATGAACCTGCATTAACTAGTAAAAACTTAAATAAAAAATAGGTTAAAATGAGAAAATAAAAATTTCAACCTGTAATTGTGTACCTTTCTGCATTTTCCAAGTTCTGTACAATGAATATGGATATTAATTAAGTGGTTTAGCTTAATGCTTTATAATATGGGAACTGGTTTCACACTGCTTGCTCCATCATTTGTTAGTTATCAGAAGTTGTTTAACTTCTCATAGTCTGTTTGTATTCTTCTACTAACTATAAGCTTTAAGAGGGCAGGGATAATATCTATCTTTTCATTGCTCAATGCATAATATTTTACACTGTATTTGGTACATAGTTGATAATCAGCATTTTTTTATTTTTTAGAATTGGATAAAAATAAAACTTAAATCAGGAATTTGAAGAAATATTTATCACAACTGTGAAATACAATTTGACATATACTATAGATGTGCAAGCACAAAGTGAAAGTATCAAAATTCATTGGATAATTATAGAATATAGTTTGTTATTCATATAGTCAACTCAATTTTGAACTTCTGTGTAGATCATTCCTGGAAGTTTTCTAGCCTTCAGGGATAGAGCATGCTAATCAGGTAAAAGTTATAGGGTTTTATTCTTTTGTAAAGTATCCCACAATTCTTTATTTTTTAAAGATATACAAGTAAATAAATTAAAGACAAACTTTATGATGTAAACTCTGTTCCTGTACATGCTTTTGGTTTATAGAGTGACATAATAAATTGCGTGGTGATAATTTACACTTGGATCATTTGAAATTTGGACATTATAAAATCAGTGTACCATAAAATTGTGTAATTTGTCAGAGAGATGCATAAGCCTAAAATAGACTTCTAGTCAGAGGCTACTGATAATTGGAGCACATGTTTCTTTGCCATGGATTAGGGCATTTTTTCCCTTTCTCTGTCATTTGAATTTCTTAATGATTATAAATTTAAGCATAAATATTGAACCATACTTAAAAGCAGATATGTACGTTACTTGCCCCCAGTTTAGCATATTCTAGATGTGGAGTTTGGGGTTAAATAGGTCTCCTGAACTTGTGATAACTACAGATATTTCCTTTACTGAAAACCAGATTAAAACAGTGTCTCTCAGTGTTGTACTACTGCAGCCCCTAGGAAAGCATTCCTTGATCTCTTCTTTAACTTCTCCAAATCATAAGCGAATTCTTTGACTTGGGGTTCTGTTTAGGTCCACACTTCTTAGTTTTGATCAGTTACATTTCCCATTGTTCTAGTTCATAACTGACTAACCTACAATCTAGGCCACTTATTGAGATCCTGGCCCCTGCCTAAGTATTATTAATACTCTTCTAATTCCAAGTCGGGAGCTCTGGTAGCATAGTAGCTAAGGCACTTGACTGCTAAC
>NW_006921634.1:9622634-9624716 GCF_000298275.1 Orycteropus afer afer | reverse complement strand
ACTCCTCGGAAGGAAGATGGGGCAATCTACTTCCGTAGTGATACTGCCTCGGAAACCCAAGGAGGGGTTGCTATGAGTCGGGTCCAACTCGACGGCACATAACAACAACAACAACAATTCCAAGTCATCAGGACCCTGGTGGTGTAGTAGTTAAGCACTGTGCTAACCAAAAGTTTGTCAGTTCAAACCCACCAGCCTCTCCATGGGAGAAAAATGTCACAGTCTTCTTCCATAAAGATTTACAGCCTTGGAATCACTATGGGGAAGTTCTACTCTGTGCTATAGGGTTGCTATGAGTCAGAATCAACTCAATAGCAATAAGATTTTATGACCAAGTCATCCCTTTTGGCTTTGAATCCATAAGATAAGGACAGACATCCCTCCTCCTCTACATCACCACACACATGTGTGCACGCACGCACTGCCATCAAGTAGTATCCAACTCATATTGACCCCTCCTTGGGTTTCCCAGGTGGTATCACTACAGAAGTAGATTTCTGAAGCTTCCTTCCAAGGAGTGGCTGGTGGGTTTGAACCACCGGCCTCCTGGTTAGCAGTAAAATGCCTTAGGCACTACAGCACCAGATGAATATTAATCTGTTGTATCTTGAATCTCTATAATGACAAGAAGCTCCCTACTTTGTAAAGCCAATCATTCCATTGTTAACTGTCTCTATTATCATTGTCTGAAAGTTTTGTATCTGGAACCTAATCTGTTTCATAGTTCTACCTTTTCTAAACCAAACTCACTGCTGTTGAGTGGGATCCAACTCATAGTGATCCCTCCTTGGGTTTCCAGCTGGTATCACTGTGGAAGATTGCCCAGCTCTCCTTCCAAGTTCTACTCTATAAGATCACATAAAATTGTTATTTATTCTTGGGCATGGAGAGATTTAGAATATACAACTCCAAATTCTTTAAATCTGCATAAATGGCATAGTCTGTAGAGAAGCTGGTCATCATTATTTGTCCATGCTCTAACCCCTTAATGTTCTTAACATGTGATGAAGAGCTATGCCAAATGTCACATTATGGAATGGGGAGAGCTAAAGTTTATTGCCACCACTTGTCTGTCAGTTTGTCATACTATGGTGACTTGTATGTTGCTGTGATTTTAGAAGCTATACCACCAGTATTTCAAATATCAGTAGGATCATCCATGGTTGACAGGTTTCAGTGATGTTTCCAGACTAAAACAGACTAGGAAGGAGGACCTGGTGAACTACTTCTATAAAAAATTGGCCAATGAAAACCTTATGAATAGTAGTAGAACATTGTCTGATGTAGTGCCGAAAGATGAGTCCCTTAGATTGGAAGGCACTCAAAATACAAATGCTAACTAGAATGCTAACTTTAATTCTGGAAAGAATATTTACAGTTTTTGTTTTATTTTGGTTTTGAACATCTGGTAAGAAGAATTTTTTTTTTCCTTGTACACATATTGATTTCCTTTTCTTACAGTGTCAGCATTATATAATGATGTGTCTTATAATCACTTATGTCAGAGTCAATAAATTATAACATTTCAACTTTGGATATATTGTTCAAATCTCATTCTCTTTAAAATTGAATTAATACAGTAGTTATTCACTGTTTTGGGGTAAAAAATTAAAAGTTTTATTATATATAAGGATACAACTGTACCTTTTAAAAATATATTATTTTTTAAATATAATGATTTTTAACTCAAAGAGTAAATTTTCTTAACATATTTTATAGCTATATTCAAGGTAGTTAGAACAGGAAAAATAAAAATGGCTAGAAATTGTAAGCCTCATTAAAACATGTATCAAATATTGTTCTAATAACATTCATAGCTTTCAGATTAATCCATTTGAGATACTCTATAAGTTCCTCAATAATATATACAAGTAATTTCCTTTGCTAAAAATTCATAATTTCAGAAATATTTTAAATTTTGAGAGTATTTCAAAATATGTATATGTGTAATAGTCTAGTAAATAGTGGAATAACTGTAATCAAAACTGAAATTTGTTACTAAGGGCAATTTTCTTTGATTTTGATATAATCAGTTTGGCAAATCATAAATTAGATAAGAGAAGAATGTCAATTAATTGCCAT
>NW_006921634.1:9610548-9620548 GCF_000298275.1 Orycteropus afer afer | reverse complement strand
TAATAAGCATTGCCTTAAACACTCTAAGGATGTTGAATTTCTTTTAGAACTGGGGGTGGGAGGGAAGCATTAACACAGAGCCATTACTATGTTTATATTCTGGACAAACAGCAACATAACATAACTGTGTTATCAAAATCAATCGCTAGCTCTTAGGAGTGGATTATTCCCCTATTCCTTAACAGTTTTCTTAGATAATCCTGTAGCAAATGAAAAAAAATCTAATTTTGCTTTTCCTCCATATATCATTAATGTTTATAATATCTTAATATCTTCACATACTTTTCCAATCATAAAATCTTAAATTGCATATTTTCCCCACAAGATATTACAGATAAGAAAAAAAATTCTGCTATATTAAGTATTCACAATACAAAGTTCAGCCTTCCAATACAGGAAAGCCACCATATTCAAAAGACAGTATGTGTGATTAAGCTCTATAACATTTAAAGGAGACATATATAGAGATTGAAATTGAAAGGCTGGAACAAAATATTCTATGCAAATAGTAATCAAAAGAGAGCTGAGGTGGTGTCTTAGTTATCTAGTGTTACTATAAGAGAAACACCACAAGTGAATGGCTTTAACAAACAGAAATTTATTTCCTCCTTCAGGAGTTTAGAAGTCTGAATTCAGGGAGCCAGCTCTAGGGAAGTGTTTCTTCATTGGCTCTATGGGAAGATCTTTGTCTCCTTTCAACATCTGTGGGTCTTGCATTCCGTGGAGCTCTCTCTGTGTCTTGGCATCAATCTTTCCCTGGGTCTAGGAGGTTCTGAGCACAGGGACCTCAGGCCCAAAAGATACACTCCATTCCTGCTCTTCTTTCTTGGTGATACTCAGGTCCCTTCCTCTCTGCTCACTTCTCTCTAATTTTATCTCTTGTAAGATAAAATGTATTGCAAGCCACACCCCAAGGAAACTCCTCTTACTTCAGGTCAGGGTTGTGACCTGAGTAAAGCTGTTTCATCCCACCCTAATCCTGTATCATTAACATAACAAACATAATCTAATTCTCATTAACATAATATAATCTTACTTCATCAACACATAGAGGTCAGGACTTGCAATAGTCTTGCAAATAGAGAAAAATTACATCAGATGGCATCATGGGGGATGATTATATCATTAGATAATTGCCAAATTACACCAGTTCATAATTTCCAAATGACATCATTAAATAACTACCAAACCACTGAGAACCATAGCCAAGTTGCACATATTTGGGAGGGACACAATTCAGTCTAGGACAAGTGACAGTCTTAATATAAGACAAAGCAGACTTTAAGAAAGGTTCATTTCGAAGAGATAAAGATAGATATTATATAATAATAAAAGGATCAATTGATCAAGATGATTTAATAATCATAAATATTTATGTACCCAACATCAAGGCACCTATGCATATAAAGCAAACACTGATAGAATTGAAAGTGGGAGAACTTACACTT
Organism: Orycteropus afer afer; assembly: GCF_000298275.1. NCBI lineage: Eukaryota > Metazoa > Chordata > Mammalia > Tubulidentata > Orycteropodidae > Orycteropus > Orycteropus afer. The sequence goes on along the minus strand of NW_006921634.1, from coordinate 9,619,100 downwards.
CCTGATTTTAAAACATATTACACAGCTACAATAATCAAAATATCCTGGCACTGTTATAACAATAGATATATAGACAATGGATCTAAAAGTGAGAATCCAGAAATAAATGCTTACACATATGTTCAATTGATTTTTTTACAAAAGTGTTCACTACATTCGATGGGAAAGATGAGTCTCTTCAATAAATGGTGCTGAGAAAATTGGATTTCCACATGCATAAAAATGGAATAGGATCCATGCCTCACACCATATACAAAAACAAATTCAAAATTGGTTAAGGACCTAAAAGTGCTAACTAAAACCATAAAATTCTTAGCAGGAAAAACAGTGCAATCCTGTAAGGCCTAGTTTTTAATAATGGATTACCTAATACAGTAACAAAAGCACAAACAGCAAAATAAAAAAATAAACAAGTGAAACCACATACACACAAAAAATAAAAACTTTTGTTCATCAAAAGACTTCACCAAAGAAGTGAAAAGATGAGCTACTGACTGGGGGAATACATTCAGAAGTCATATATCTGACAAGAATCTAATTATACACACACACATAACATCAACAATTTACCAGCAAAAAGACAATAACTCAATTATAAAATGGGCTAAGGATTTGCAATAGATATTTCACCAAATAGGACATTCAGATGGTCATCAAACAAATGAAAAGATGCTCAGCTCCATTACTCATCAGAGAGATGAAAATAAAAACCACAATGATATACCATTTAACTCCGACTAGATAGTTAAGATTAAAAAATAAACAAACAAAACAGAAAATAAAATGTTTGTGAGGATGTGGGGATATTGAAATCCTTACCCATTGCTGATTGGAACGCAAAATGTTACAGCCATTGTGGAAAACAGTGTGGTGGTGCCTCAAGGAAACAAAAATAGAACTACTCAGGTATATACCCAAAATATTTAAAAGAAGATACTCGATACCCAAAATGTGGAAACAACCTAAAAGCCCACCAACAGATGAATGAATAAACAAAATATGGTACATACGTGCAATGGAATACTACTTCGCCAGTAGGAGAAATGAAGTCTTAATATATTCTACAATATGCATGGAGCTGAAGACATTGTGCTTAATTAAATAAGTCAATCACAAAAGGACAAATATTGAATAAGTGTGGTAGTTATGTTTGTGTGTCAATTTGGCTGGGCCTGGTTGAGTGGCTGGGCAGCTGGTGGTAATTATTCCCCATGATGAGATTGCCAATCAACTCCATGGTGGAATCTACCACAAGCAGCTGAGTAGCTGCCTTTGGGATGTGGTCTGCTTCCTGTATTTAAGGAGAAGCCTTAGGAATGGTCTCTAGCCTACGGCATGCTTGGACCCTGCATTTAGCTCTGTTGTTGCTCAGCAGCCTGCTATGCTCTGCCGACCTTGGGACTTACAATGGAGTTAAGTTAATGGCCTGCCATGTGGTTTGATAACATCAGGACTGTGCCTTTTTACTTGTCAACCTTGGGACTTCTCAGCCTCAGCAGCCAGCAGCTGTCTGAGTGAAGAAATGCCTCTAGCTCCAGTGGGCCAGGAGCAGAAGGCAGAGCAGGACCCCAAAGTTGAGGGGCTTTCACCCAGCCCCTAGAGCCTGGCACTTTGAACTTGGACTTAAAGCCTCCAAATTGTAAGAATAAACTCCTGTTTGTTTAAGCCATCCCATTTGTGGTATATTCTTGTCAGAGAGGTACTAGGTAATCAGAACAATAAACTTACTTATACAAAAAGATAAGGGAAGGCAAATGCATAGAAGACAAAATTTAGTAGTGGTTACCAGGGGCAGGAGGGTTGGGGAAAAGAGAGATTAATAGTTATGGAAAAATCACATTGATTAAGGGTAGCAATTGTTGTAATCCTGTAAGTTGTACACCTGTAAAGGTTGAATTACTGAAATTTGTGTGGTTGGTATACTTGTGAAGAAAGATAACAAAATAGGAGTAGGCTGGTTATGTACAACCAAAAACCTCATAGAATTTGGTTCCTTGGTTTGGAGGTTTAGGGTCATGGCTTCATGGGACTTCCCAGTGAATTGGCCTAATAAATGTTTAGTGTCTCTGTTCTACTTTCTAGTTCATTATGTAGTGCCTGGCGTCTTAAAAGCTTGCAAGAGGGCTTCCAAGGTACAATAATTTTGTGGAGCAACAGAAGAAGAAGGAGAGTCAGGAAGGAGGAGGGTATGGAATGTGTATAACCTCAAGCATAGCAAGGTTTGAGGATGGCACAGGACATGACAGTGTTTCATTCCATTGTACATAGGCTCTCTACGAGTCAAAACAGACTCAATGGTACCTAACAACAACAACATGTGATGTGTGGCTAATTACCTCCTTTGTCATGAGACCAGTGGACCTGGATGATACCCTGCTGCCATTACTGAACATTCTGATCAAAGATTCTATAGAAGAGTCTTGATCAAAATGAGGAAAGTGGATGGACTTCTGGTAAGATGGCAGAATAGGCAGACAAGTTACACAGATCCTCTTCAACAAAGAAAAGAGAAACCAATTGACACAGATATAGAAGATAAACCTGAAGCCTTGAGCTTTGAAAGGAAGGATACAGAAGTGCATTAAACACTAACTAGCAGAAGAACCTGAATGAAAACAGTGAGTAAGGAGATAAACAGAACTATTGACTATCAGCTGTCCTAATGGCACAGAGAGTCTGAATATATCCAAGTGGTGTTAGGACCTGAGAATTAACCTAAAAATCAGCCCTGCTCACCAAGGGCTGCATGGACTACTGCACAAAGAGCTGACAACTGAAAAGGAAAACAACAAAGATGGAGACAAACTGAGCTGTGGACTTTCTGCTGTCTAGAGGCCTATCCAGCCATTTTGAACGTTTACAGGTAGTGTCTGGGTGAGCCATTTTAAATATTTACAAGTGGTAGCCATTTTGGATATATAAAGTGACAGCATCACAGGAACCAAAGAATAGGCTCCACTTGCCAAAGACAGCATGGGCATATGGGAGGCTAATAACTAGAAAGGAGACAGGTGATGAGTACATAAGTGCTGCAAACTAGCAAAGACAGGAGCACAGTACCCTCCATACTCAGATACATCCAAAGAAAACAAAAATCTTGGGTAAATCACTCAAACAACATACAATCATAAATTAAATATAAACACAAAAATGCCACAATGTCTCAGAGACAACAGACCATCACAGTCCACACAAAGAAGCAAGATAAAGCAGGAGACATAAGGGACAAGATACTGAACAAGAACACATCCCTGAGGAAGAAGCAGCATTGGGACTCCCTGATAAGGAATTCAAAAGAATTATATTTATGAGCCCTGGTAGCATAGTGCCTAAGGCACTTGACTACTAAACCAGAAGTCTGGCAGTTCAAACCCATCAGCCACTCCTTGGAAGGAAGATGGGGCAATCGACTTCCATAGTGATACTGTCTCGGAAACCCATGGAGGGGTCACTATGAGTTGAGTCCGACTCGACAGCACATAACAACAACAACAACACCTTCAATGAATTAAGAGACAGATCAAGGAAAACACTGACAAAGTTAAGGAAAATATACAGAAAAACCTATAACAATTTCTGAAGAAAATACAAGAACAAAATAACAAAACAAATGAAAAATTTAAAATGATACAAGCTCTACAGATAGAAATCCAGAAGATAAATACTAAATTCTTAGCAATAGATAACACATTGAATGGGCAAAGGAGTAGAATTGGATCAATGGAAGGCAGAATTAGTGAGATTGAGGACAAATACCTCAATAATTCTTTGGAAAGGGATCAATCAGAAAAAAAGATCAAAACAAAACAAAGAAAGCCTAAGGTTCATGTGTGATACAATCAAAAGGAATAACCTACCTGTAATCGAAATTCCAGAACAGGAATAGACAAATATAACCAATGAGAAAATTGCCCAATATTTGTTGGAAGAGAACTTCCCTGATATGATGAAAGATGAGAATATATCCATTCAGGAAGTCCAATGAACCCCAAACAGAATAGACCCCAAAAGAAAATCACCAAGACATCAAACTCACCAAAGCAAAAGGCAAAGAAAGAATCCTGAAAGCAGCATGGGGGAACAAAAAAGTTATCTGCAAAGGGCAACCAGTAAGACTAAGCTCTGATTTCTTGGCAGAAACCATGCAGGCAAGAAGGCAACGAGGTGGTATATATGAAACCCTGAAAGAAAAAAAATTCCAACCAAGAATTATATACCTATCAAAATTGTCCCTCAAATATGATGGTGAAATTAGGACATTTCCAGATAAACAGAAATGAAAGGAATTTGTTAAAACCAGACCAATCTTACAAAAGATGCTAAAGGGAGTCCTTTGGACAGAGAAACAACAACAGCAAACAACAATCGACCATTAACACACACGATAATATAACTCAGAAACCAACCCAGTTACGAAAGTATCCAAATTAAATGAGCTTATCAGATAGTAAACAGGGAACCAGAAACATGAATTGGAAAATGAGGACAACTACAACCAAAAAGACCAAAAAATTGTGTAGTTACAGAACTTCTAACTGGTGAGGAAGTCAAGACAGTTACAAGATAGAACAGATTTTTCTAAACATTGGAAGAAAACTATAAATGACAGGGTAACCTCAAAGAAAAATAATAAACCTTCACATCAAAATAAAAAAAAAGGACCAGCACAAATACTTAACAAATACTAAAACAATAGCAATGAAGGAAGTGATAACGCGATTCATAAACAAACAGGTTCAGCACAGAATATTATATGGAAAAAAAGAAATCAATAACACCATGAAAAAACACATAACAAAATAGCAGCAACAAATTCATACTTGCTGATAATTATACTGAATGTCAATGAATTAAATGCACCACTTAAGAGACGGAGAGTTGCAGACTGGATAAGAAAACATAACCCATCAATGTGCTGTCTACAAGAAACACACCTTAGAGACAAAGGCAAAAATAGACTAAATATCAATGGTTAGAGAAAGATATATCAAGCAAATGGCAACCATAAAAGAGCAAGTGTGGCAATATTAATTTCTGATAAAATTGACTTTAAGAAAAAAACCACCATAAGAGACAGGGAAAGATGTTATATAATGATTAAAAGATCAATTGCACAAGAAGATATAACCATAATAAATATCTATGCATCAATGAAAGAGCCTCAAAATATATCAATCAGACTTTAACAGAATTGAAAAGACAAATAGAGATGACTCCACAGTGATTAGAAGACTTTAATACACTACTTTCAATTAAAGATAGAAAAACCAGAAAGAAATTCATCAAAGACACAAAAGAAATAAACCACACAATCCAGCAACTTGAACTTACAGACATCTACAAAGCACTTCCGCCAACAACAGCACAATATAAATTCATTTCCAATGCAAATGGAACATTCTCCAGGATACACCATATGGTACGCCACAAAGCAAGCCTTAATAGATTTAAAAACATTGAAATACTGCAAACCATCTTCTCAGATCACAGTGCTATAAAATTAGAAACCAACAATAGGAAGATCAATGGAAAAAGAGCAAACATATGGAAACTGAATAACACCCTCCTTGAAAATGACTGAATAATAAAAGAAATGAAAAATTCCTTGAATCAAATGAGAATGAAAACACAACAAACCAAATCTTTGGAACATAGCAAAAGCAGTGATCAGAGGCCAATTTATAGCAATAAATGCACACACCAAAAAAGAAGGGCGAGCCAAAATAAACCATTATATTAACCCAACATCTGAAACAATTAGAAAAAGAACAGCAAAAAAAGAAAGAAAGAAAGAAATGAAAAAGAAAAAAGCCTACAAGCACCAGAAGAAAAGAAAAAATAAAGATTTGAGAAAAATAAATGAAACAGAAAATAGAAAGACAATAGAAAAAAATCAACAAGACTAGAAGTTGGTTTTTTGAAAAGATTAATAAAATTGACAAAAAAGTGGCAAATTTAACAAGCAAAAGAGGGAGAAAATACAAATAACATGAATAAGAAACGAATTGGGTAACATCGCAATAGACCCAACAGAAATTAAAAGAATAATATCAGGATACTGTGAAGAACTATACTGGAACAGATTTGAAAACCTACAAGAAATCGACAGATTTGTAGAAATATACTACTTACCTAAACTAACACAGACTGAGGTGGAAAATTTGAACAGATCCATAACAAAAGAAGAAATTGAACAGGTCATAAAAAAAATTACAGAAAAAAAAAAACCTCCAGCCCAGAAGATTTCACCGGAGAATTCTACCAAACTTTCAGAGAAGAATTGACACCAATCCTACTCAAACTATTCCAAAACATAGAAAAGGATAGAATCCTCCCAAATTTATTTCATGAAGCAAACATAACCTTGATACCAAAACCAGGAAAAGACATCACTAAAAAGGAAAACTACAGACTAAAATCCCTCATGAATATAGATGCAAAAATCTTCAACAAAATCCTAGACAATATACTTCAACAATGCATCTAAAAACTAATACATTATGACCAAGTGGAATCCATATCAGATATGCAAGGATAGGTCAACATTAGAAAAACACTCAACATCATCCATCATACAAATAAAACCAAAGAAAAGAACCACATGATCCTATCAATCAATGTAGAAAAGGCATTTGATAAAATCTAACACCCGTTCTTGATCAAAACTCTCAGAAAAATAGGAATAGAGGGGGAACTCTTCAACATAATAAAGGGTATATGCAAAACCAACAGCCAACAATATTCTTGAAGGAGAGAGACTGAAACCATTCCCCTTGTGGACAAGAATCAGACAAGGATGCCTTCTATCACCACTTCTATTCAACATTGTACTGGAAGTCCCAGCCAGGGCAATCAGGTAAGAAAGGCATCCAAATTGGTAAGGCAGAAGTAAAACTCTCTCTACTTGCAGATAATATGATCCTTTACATAGAAAACCAGAGACTCAGCAAAAATTAAAAAAAAAAAAAAAAAAAAAACTACTGGAACTAATTGAGAGATTTACCGTAGTGATGGGATACAAGATCAACATCCAGAAATCAGTTGGATTCCTCTACACTAGCAAGGAGATTGCCAAAAAACAAATAAAGAAATCAATACCGTTTATGATAGTTACCAACAAAATAAAATACTTGGGAATAAATCTCACTAGGGACACAAAATACCTGTACAACGAAAACCACAAATCACTACTCCAAGAAACCATAAAAGATTTACAGAAATAGAAGAATATACCATGCTCATGGATAAGAAGATTGAACATTGTGAAAATGTCAATACTGCTCAAAGCAATCTATACATTCAATGCAAGCCCAATCCAGATCCCATCAACATTCTTTAAGGATATGGAAAAAAACAATCACTAACTTTATATAGAAAGGAAAGAGACCTCGGATAAGCAAAGCATTACTGAAGAAGAAAAACAAAGTAGGAGGGCTCACACTCCCTGATCTTTAAACCTACTATACAGCCACAGTAGTCAAAACTGCCTGGTATTGGTACAGCAATAGACACATAGACCAATGGGATAGAATTGAGAACCCAGAAATACATCCATCGACCTATGGTCAGCTGATTTTTGACAAAGAGCTGAAATCCATTAAATGGGAAAGAGATGGTCTCTTTAACAAATGGTGCTGGGAAAACTGGATATCCATTTGCAAAAAAATGAAACAAGATCCATATCTCACACAATACACAAAAATCAACTCCAGATGCATCAAAGACTTAAATGTGAAACCTACAATTATACAGTTCCTCAAGGAAAAACTAGGGGCAAACTTAGGGTCCCTCATTTATGGCATAAATATATTTTCAAGCATAACACAAAATGCACAAACAGCAGAAGATAAACTAGATGAATTGGACCTTCTGAAAATTAAATTTTTGTGTGTTTCTAAAGACTTCCCCAAAAGAGTAAAATAAGAGAACCTACAGATTGGGAAAAAATATTTGGCAATAAGGTATCTGACAAGGGACTTATCTCTAAAATTTATAGAAAATTCCAATACCTCAGCAACAAAAGACCAAACAATCCAATTAAAAAATGAGCAGAAGACATGAATAGACACTTCATTAAAGAGGATATTCAGGCAGCCAACAAACACACGATCATTAGTCATTGTTGTTGTTGTTGTTATATGCCATTGAGTCGGACCGGACTCATAGTGACCCCTCTTTGGGTTTCTGAGGCAGTGTCACTACGGAAGTAGATTGCCCCATCTTCCTTCCAAGCAGTGGCTGGTGGTTTGAACCACCAGCTTTCTGGTTAGCAGTCAAGTGCCTTAGGCACTACACTAATCAAAACAACCATGAGATACCATCTGGCCAAGCACTAATAGAAAACTTCCACAAGACAGAAAACAACAAATGCTGGTGAGGATGTGGAGAGATTGGGACTCTTACGCACTGCTGGTTGTTGTTGTTGTTGTTGTTATGTGCTGTCGAGTCAGCCTCGACTCATAGTGATCCCTCCTTGGGTTTCCTGAGGCAGTATCACTACAGAAGTAGGATTGCCCAACCTTCCTTCCGAGGAGTGGCTGGTGGGTTTGAAC
>NW_006921634.1:9608342-9609342 GCF_000298275.1 Orycteropus afer afer | reverse complement strand
GCCCAACCTTCCTTCCGAGGAGTGGCTGGTGGGTTTGAACTGCCAGCCGCCTGGTTAGCAGGCAAGTGTCTTAGCCACTATGCTACCAGAGCTCCTGCTGGTAGGACTGTAAAATGATACAAACAATGTGGAAATCAGTATGCTGATTCCTTAAAAAGTTGAAATTAGAAATATCATTTGATCCAGCAATCTCATTACTAGGTATATATCCTAAAGAAGTGAGAGCCAGGACAAGAACAGATATATGCACACCCATGTTCAATGCAGCACTATTTACAAAAGCAAAAAGATAGAAACAACCTAGATGCCAATCAACAGAAGAATGGATAATCAAACTATAGTACATACACACAGTGGAATACTATGCAGCACTAAAGAATAATGTAGACTCTGCAAAACACCACATAATGTGAATGAACTTGGAGGACATTATGCTGAGTGAAATAAGTCAATCACAGAAGGACAAATATTGTATTACTTAATTATTGTAAAAAGTCAAGGAAAGGTTTATATATGGAAAGAAACTTTCTTTGTTGGTTACCAGGGGTGGGAGGAGAGGAGAGGAAACACTGCAAAAAATAAAAATAATTTTTTTTAAAAAAAGGAGGAAAGTTCAGATCAGAATTTCATATCCTTTTAGACTCCAGGCTTCTGGAGCCATGAAGATTGGATGAACTCCTGAAACTAATGTGCTGAGAAAATCTTTAAATCTTAAACTAAAAATGTTCCCTGAAGTTGTCTTAAAACTGAACAATAATTTAGCTTAACAAATAAATATGTCTACCTAGTGCATTGCACTCTTTTAAGAACTATCCATAGGGGATCAAAGTGACAACAGCAACTCAAAAGTTTAGATAAGAACCTTAGGGAACAATGAGTTTATGGTGTATGCTTTGTTGTTGTTTTTGTTAAGTGCCGTCGAGTCGTTTCCGACTCATAGTGACCCCATGCACAGCAGAACGAAACACTGCCCGATCCCGTGCCAGCCCCACAATCCCTG
>NW_006921634.1:9597735-9604377 GCF_000298275.1 Orycteropus afer afer | reverse complement strand
GATGCTGCCTCAGAAACCCAAGGAGGGGTCGCTATGAGTCAGGGCTGACTCAATGGCACATAACAACAACAACAACAACAACATCATTGTATATGACACAAGACCAATTCATGAAAAGAGTACAACTAAATTGTCAGCTTTATTAAATAATTTGCTCAATCTGTGTGTTTGAGGAACCTCTCTTCCTTTTTCAATTATATGCAGAAGACTTCAGGGATAACAAGAATAAGTTCCCTTCACCACTCTTTGAGACTTTTTAAGATCTCTAAAAGTATCTGATAAAAGGTTATCTTGTATCTGTGGCAGTAATAGGACAAATACTGAACATTGAAAATGAGAATGTGACAAATATTATGACACAATTGTACAACCACAGCGACATGTTCAATAAAGTATTAGAAATAAAGAAAACACTGACAAGGATGTCAAGCGCAGACACTTTCATAACAAAAGAGAAAACAAAATTCCATTCCAGTACAGGAAGAAAATTTTTAAAAGAGGGCAGAGAACAAAAAGGCTTTGGAAAAAAAACACCAAGATTTCAAAGTGAATTTAACAGAAAGCCGACTTATATGCCTTTAGCTACAACAGTGACAGTGACATAATTGACACACCCTTGGGAAAACAAAAGTTATTGATTTGATCAAATAGAGGTATAAAATTTCCTCTAGAAAGCAGTGGCAGAGGTCATGGCAAATACCCAACCACTGAAGAAGAGGAGACCTGCTCTAGCCATGAGGGCAACAACGTAATCATATGCTCCGCAGAGCAGAGGACATGCAGCAAAGCCAAAGAACACCATCATCTAATATGTGTCCGGTCTTTCTGTCCTGGATGATTTTATCTTAAGAGTGAAAAAGAAAGAAGCACTCATGTCTGTCATGCATGAACTCATTAATTTTTTGCAAGGTAGTCACAGCAAGGCACACAAGCAAGACCTCACAGCATTCATTTAGCACTGGAGAATCAGAATTAACAATGACAATATTTAAATGTTAGAGCTTAAATCTTTAGACTTCAGGCTTTTACCTTTAACAAATGGTCTTGAGGAAGAGACTTGACCATCCCTTGAACTGATAAGAGGTCTCCGGCATGTGGGGTCTGAGGTCGGTTGTGATGAGAGCAGTGTTTCACTAGGCTTCTCAGTCTTCAGTCAGAGTCACAGAGATCTTTTGCTTCTGTCTTCTCTGAAAATGAGCAGAAACCCATGGGTTTATGTAGCCTGTGTGTGTCACATTCAACTACAGTTGGTATGTTTTATTGCCTGTTAAAGCATTATTGTATGACATATTTGTGTTTTGTTAATTTATATTGTTTTATTATCAATTAGAAGATTGTTGTATGACACATTTACATTCTTGTTTACTACATGTTTCAAGGCCAAGTTAATTAAGTAAAAATTATGAGAATTGTTATGTGACATATTTATGTTTTCTTAATTTATGAAAATCTGTTTAATGTTGCATTCCATTATCACAGAGTGCAGGTACATGGCCTAATTTAGGGAAGTTATGTATGACCTAATTCACATATTTCTATTATCTATTTTCTAGGTTGGAACACCTTTCTAACAACTTATAGTTAATGGTTAAAGAGCATTATAGAAATACACATGTTTTTAATTCTAAGTTCAGAAATTCTCTACTGAGAACTTTACATTATAATCGACTTATACAATATAAGTGACTTATACATAGGTGTTTAAAACCATTAAAGAATCATAACAGTGTAAAAAACATTAAAAAAAATTCATAATAGTGACTCTCACATGTGTCTTTTTCAAGAACATTATAGAATCAGATGGGATTTGAGAGCACATAGAAAGCATGCATAACACTTCCCAATTTAGAAACTGGCTTTGCATATGTCACACATTGAATTGTGTTCCCAAAAAGTATGTATCAACATGGTTGGGCCATGATTCTCAATAGTTTGGCAGGTATGTAATGCTGTAATCATTCCCACTAACATGATCTGATATGATCAGCTAATCAATTTTAAGATTAGGATAGTATGCCACACCCTTAATCAAGTCACAGCCCTGACCCCATGTATGGGGAGTTTCCCTGGAATGTGGTTTGCATCACCTTTTATGTCACAGGAGATAAAAGGAAAGAGAAATGAGCAGAGAGTAGGGACCTCCAAACACCAAGAAAGAAGAACCAGAAGTGGAGCATGTCCTGTGGACCCAGAGTTTTGGCACAGAAACTTCTAGACCCGGGAGAAGATTGATGGGAAGATTGATTGCAAAGACCTTCCTCCAGAGCTGACATAGAGAGGAAGTCTTTTCCTATAGTTGGCTCCGTGAATTCAGACTTCTAGCCTCCTACATTTGTGAGAAAATAAATTTCTGTTTATTAAAATTCTCCATTTGTGGAATTTCTATTATAGCATCACTAGATAACTAAGATAGCATATATTTACTTTATTTGTCACCAATGTATGTTGTTGGGTCTTATGTGTCGCAGTGGTTCTCAATCTAACCCTATCTATAGACCATATCAATAATGCCAACATTTTGGCTAAGGAGTTTCTTGGTACTAATCTATATCACCACCACCTGTCTGTCAGCTTGTTCTACTGCAGTGGTTTGCATGTTGCTGTGATACTGGAAGCTATTCCATCCATATTTCAAATATCAGCAGGGTCACCCATAGTGGGTAGGTTTCAGGGGAGCTTCCAGACTAAGGCAGGCTAGGAAGAAAGACCTGGTGATCTACTTCCAAAAAATTAGCCAGTGAAAACTCTAGAGATCACAATGGTACTTTGTCTGATAAGAAGCTAGAAGATGAGCTCCTTGGACTGAAAGCCACTCAAAATACACAGTGACAGTGGACCCAAGCATACCAATGATGATAGTATAGGACTGGGAAGTGTTTCATTCTGTTGAGTTAAAGTTGACTCAATGACAAATAACTACAAAAATTCCATATAGCAGTAATAAAATCAATTTTTAGGGAACATTTCATGCACTGGAGACAATCTATTCAGGCATTCAATTCATAACCACTAAAAGTCAAATCTGATGTTGTTCTTACTTGGGAGCTCTGGGGGCATAGTGCGGAAGGGGTTTGATGCTAACCACCAGGCTGGCAGTTCAAATCCACCAGCCACTCCTCTCGGAAGGAAGACAGGGCAATCTACTTCTGTAGAGATCCTGCCTTGGAAGCCCAAGGAGGGGTTGCTATGAGTAGGAACTGACTCAACAGCAATGAGTTTGTTTTTTGGTTTTGGTTTGTTCTTACATATATTACATTTTCCTTCCTACAAAATATTGTCTGGCTATAATCTGTGTAGTGTTTGTATATTAGCTGAGGATGGTCATAGTAAGGGGATTAAGGTCAACAGATATCACATGAGTTCTCTACCTTAATTAGACTGATAATTGGATAGACAATAAATTACACCACTATTAAAACACAATAGTTTTCACGGCAATTAGCAAATCATTGAATATGCTTTGCTCTATATATTGTGTGTCTTACACACAGTTACCTTTCCTAGTAAACTATCAGGTGTGGTTCTCTATTGTATGGCTAAACTAGTTTGAACTGAAGGGCACTAACAAAGAGAAAATTACAAATATAATGATCAGCAAAGTATTAGTGAGACTTAAAGGAATAAGATTGAAAACATGTAAAACCCTTGAAAACCTAAGAATACAATAATTTACAAGATAATTGTGAACACTATTAGAAAGGCAGTCAAAATCAATGATGCCTGTATTTCCCCTCATCTCAATTCTATTTAGATTGATAGATGCACTGGTCCTTCCTCCTCTATTCTATAGTATCCTGTCTTTGTGCCTAAGTAATTGGAAAGTTTCAGTCCTCCATCATCAGAAAGAATTCCACCTTTCTTAGGGTTCATTAAGAAAAATGAAAGAGAAAGATGAAAATATTTTATTCTTCCCCATAAATCACCTCTCATTTTTATTTCCATCTCCCATAGGGTTCTAGGAGCTCAGGTAGCATAGTGCCTAAGGCACTTGACTGCTAACCAGAAGGCTGGCGGTTCAAACCCACCAGCCACTCCGGGGAAGGAAGGTTGAGCAATCTACTTCTGTAGAGATACTGCCTCAGAAACCCAAGGAGGGGTCACTATGAGTTGGGTCCTACTCGATGGCAAATAACAACAATAACAACAACAGGGTTCTGGCTCCATCTTGCCACTGCTGCCTACACCTCCACTGGCAAGATCCATTTTCACCTTGATCCTCAAATCACCATCCATCTGTTAGTTTTTGCACTGTGGTGGTTTGTATGTAGTAGCTATGATGCTGGAAGTTATGCCACCATTTCAAATATCAAGAGGTTCAACCACGGTGGACATGTTTCAGTGGAGCTTCCAAACTAAGGCAGAGTAGGAAGAAAGTCCTGGCAACCCACTTTGGAAAGGTCATAGCATTGGAGATTTTACGCTGTGATTCTACTCTATACACATGGGGTCTCCACGAGTCGAAATCAGGTTAAAGGCAGGTAACACAACAATAGCAATATCCTACAGAAAGTAAGAGGGACATAGCATGTTTTTTATAATGTCTCTAGCTAATGGACAATGAGTGATGAAAAAAGAGAAAAAAAAAATGGAGGAAACAAAAAATAAGTTCTAAAGTTTTATCCTGAGTACTGGGTAAGTAATGGTATTGTTTACTACCTAAGGCATTTGACCACAAACCAGAAGCCTGGCAGTTCAAACCCACCAGCCACTCCTCAGAAGCAAGGTTGGGCAATCCTACTTCCGTAGTGATACTGCCTCGGAAACCCAAGGAGGGGTCGCTATGAGTCTGGCTGACTCGACAGCGGTGAGTTTGGTTTCTTCTGGTTTACAAAGGATTGAAGGAGAAGCACGTTTGGAAGGAGAGAGTTATTGTTTATTTTAAGATGCTCTTTAGAGAATTAGGTGTCAAATGGTTAGATGACACAGGCCGCTTTCTGAAATATGAGCACAATTTAGTATCACTTAGTTAGGGAAAGTCTCTAACATAAAGAGTCCAAAACAAGCACACAAAGATAAATTTAAATTTGGAAGAATTACAGATTTTTCATAGTATAAAAAGACATTAAAAATAAAAATCTCAATTAACTTCCTCAGAAAATTAAAATATTGTATCCATGAAGCAAACACAGGATGTTAAATATATATATATATATATATACACACACACACACACACACACACACAAACAACAAACAAAACAAAACAAACAAAAAAAAAGTCTTAGGAATTAAAATATGTTATGAAAGAAAGAAAAATTCAAGAGAGGGGTTAGAAGACAAAATTAAAGATAATTCCTAGAAAATTGAACAAAAATATAGAAATAAAAAGCAGGAGATAAGAAATACAAAACTTAGAGGTTTTGCTCAGGAATAACAAGAGTTCCAGACAAAGAAAATGCAGAAGAAGAAAATCTTCCAAAAAATCATTCAAGGAAATATCCCCCAAATAGATTTAAAAAGCTGAGACTTTTTTAAAACTTAATATATGCCAGGTATTATTCTAAGTGCTTGATTTGGAGTAATTATTATACCCTGTCAACAAGTCTGTGAGAGAGGCTGAAATTATTATCATCATCCTAACTTCCCTACAGAAATTTAACATTCTGGAGAATAGACGAAGATGGCAAGGCAAGACCTACAAAGATTTAAGAAAAAATATGTCTAAATTGAATTTTATATAATAGATATAAGACTATGATAAAATATTTCAAATTTTGGGAAAATTACTCCCCAAAACAATTTAACTCCAATATTCACTTTCAACACGACTAGAGGAAATAATCCAACAAAATGAGAAAAGAAATTTTTTAAAAATGCATAGAGTACAGGAAACTTCTTAGCTAAAGGAGAAGTGAAAGGAGAATTTGGGATTCTGGAAAAGGAACTCCCAGAATAATCTCAGTGCACTAGGTATCAGGCCAACCAGTAGGTTAGAAAGCTCAGAAAATTATCTTCAAGAACTTGAAACTGGCAGACACCCAACTCATTCCAAACATGTTGAAAAGAAATTTAGACAACTGAAAGAAGATTTAAGGTAGAAATAATAAGTAACTATTTTATATTAAAAAAATAAGACAATTACTAACTTCTAAGGAAAAAAAATGGGCAATACAGGAAAAAAATGATTCTAGAAAACATCATGGTCCAGCTGTAACTAGTGCTTACATAATCAAAAAAATATAAACACTGAACTGATTGGACCAAAATTCCATTATAGCCACATCGGGAGAATGAGTATAATGTATGGTATGGGAGAGGGGGGTGGGAGGAGACTATATGTTCATCTTCTACAGTGGAAAGTCAAAAATAATCTAATTGAAAAATCAAGATGTAACAATATAAGCATGGCATTTGTTGCTGTTGTCATGTGCCATTGAGTCGAACCCGACTCATAGCGACCCCTCCTTGGGTTTCCGAGGCAGTATCACTACAGAAGAAGGATTGCCCAACCTTCCTTCCGAGGAGTGGCTGGTGGCTATGAACTGCCAGCCTTCTGGCTAGCAGTCAACTGTGCTACCAGAGCTCCTATGGCATTTGTTGTTGTTGTTGTTATTTGCCGTCGAGTCAGCCCTGACTCATAGCGACCCCTCCTTGGGTTTCCGAGGCAGTATCACTACGGAAGTAGGATTGCCCAACCTTCCTT
>NW_006921634.1:9573084-9597311 GCF_000298275.1 Orycteropus afer afer | reverse complement strand
CTCTCAAACTCCAAAATCTACTCTTTTAAGTATTTTTCTGTTTTCCAGACGCTATTAAATATTACTTATCCCCCAAATAAAAACCTTGCTCAGCACACGCTATCCTTGAAAGTTAATTCTCAGGGCTCATCGTTTCTCTACCCATCTGCTCCATGTCAGTTCAGGTTAATAGGACTTGTGCAACTAAAATCTCCCCTAGAAAACAATTCCCCCAGCAGGTGTTACCTATGAAGAGCATGGCTTCACCTCTGGTATCATTGAATTTCTCTCTTACTGTGTACCTTGTCAGAGACTCTTTCTCCCATATGTCCCAATCCCAGAGGCTCAAAATCCACTGTACTGAATAGCAAATGAACATTAGCTAATGAAGACACAGCATTTATGTCCATCCTGAAGGCAAACTCTAGCAAAACTGAAAAATAATATTATATGGGAGCTGTAAAACCTGCAAATGGATATTATCAAATATGGCAAATGAATGACAAATATCTTCTCTGTGCAGCTACACATCCCATAAAAGAACCGAGGGCAAAAACAGCAGTAATGGCAGAAAATGCCTTTTCAAAGCAAGCAGTACATACCCTAGTTGTTACTCCCAGACTTCTATTTTCTAAGTCACCAGTCCTCAACTTCACATTTAGACTGGGTCTCAAATCCCACGTGTGCCAGTATAAAAATTAAGAAGTCATCAGAGACAAAAGAGGAAAGAAGGATAATTTTTTTTAGAATTCTGCTTGTCTTTAGGATATTTGGATCAAAGAGGAGAAATCCACAAAGTATAATACTATTTGTTTGCAGCATAAACACCATCAATGTGGTTCAGTCAGATCTACTGCATTCCATCTGCCAGCTGTGAAGAGGAAAAGGAAAGCAATTAAGCACACTATTAATCAAGGCTTGAAGTGCCAGGTTCAAGCAAAGCATGATTCACATCATTTGAAGAAAAATCTAGTAACGTGTTCTCTTCCTTTAAGTCAAAAACAAGTGGAAGAATGCATGGTAATTTTTTTTTTTTTTTTAAGTTTTAGATTTATTTATGGAGTAAAATGGCTGGCCACCTGACTGAAGAATTTTATATTGAACTTGTTCAACTGGAATTGCCATACCTATTAACCTACACTCACACACACACCATTAATTATTTTTCAACTATCCTTTCAAGTCACCATCTGCATCCTGCTCCTCTCTTTTTATCACCTTCACAATGACAAAAAAACTTTTATGAAGCATCTTAAAAACAAAGATTTAAGAGAGAGAATTCTCTAGGTAGGTAGCCACCTACTGTTATTAGCACCTCCAAATTATCTTGTCTTCTCACACACATAAATGTCTGATGTCTAAAAGACAAGGATTATATATAATCTTTGCTTGTTTGCCTGAAACAAAACATGGGCTTTGCTTCCTATTATAATGCAAAAGTCCATGGGTAATATTATACTCTAAGTCTACACTAGTGAAAGGGTTTATTTGACCATTTCATAAGAGCTAGTGTTAAAAAGGAGAAGAAAAAAAAGGCTACAGAAACATCAGGGACTGAGGGAGATGTCCCGAATTTATACGCAAATAACACATGCCTTCTGCATTTGTTTGTCAACTGCTCCCTCCCCCTAGGAAGTATTTTCATAAGCCACTATGCCATTTTTTTAACATGTTGCTGTAAAGAGGGAAAAAAAAAAATGCCATAGTGCATTTACAAAAATACCTCCCAAGGGGAGAGAGCAGTTAGTTGGCAAACAAATGTAGAAGGCTGTTGTTACATGCACAAAAAATGCATACTATGGAAGGAAGAGAATGACACAGAAAAGTGAAGGCAATGTGGTACACACAAATACTACTACCATCCATAAACCTGTGCATTATCTGGCCCCTTTCTACATTTCCAGCCTTATCCCACACTACCCTCCTGCTTGTTCACAATTATCTAGTCATCCTGGCCTTCTTTTTAGCTCCTCAATAATTCCAAAACCTAATGCTCTCAGGATCCATCCACGTGCTCTTTGTATCTCAAGAATGCTCTTCCATCCCCTCATCTCTGTTACCTGGATAACTTCTAACTATCTTCTAAGCCTTAAATATCTTCTCCAAAAATAAATTTTTGATTCCCCAAAATTAAGTTATGCCTCTTTATTATGCAATCCCAAAATTCCCTGTATATCTCCTTCAAAGCACTTAAAAGTTATAATTAAATTGTAATTTAAATTATAAATAAATACATCTTAATAGCATGTAATTATAATTAAATAAACATTTGCCTAATTTATGGTCTAATATCCCCTACAAGATAGCAATTTCCATCAAATTAGACGATTTTATTCTCTTCTTAAGCCCAGTATTTGGCCAATGTCAGACATGCAATGTGTAATCAGTAGAGAAAGCATTACCTTCTTCAGAATTTTGAAGAAGTCTAACTTTTTGACTTATATAACCTTGAAAGGAAATCACAAACAAAATTAAAACCCTAGACAAAAATTTCATGAGAAAAACCAAAACCTCATTAAATATTATTCAGTGAATGAGGGCAGCAACGGGTACTGAGAGTCTACTCTGTGGATGATACTCTTCTAGACACAAGATTGCTCAGTACACTTTCTGACAGTCAAATGTGGGAGTTAAATGAGCAAATGCAAGCAAGCCTTAGACTACCCAGCAGAGAAAAGACACACATGAGTGCAAATTAATGTAAGTATTATGTACTGTGGTGTTGTAGAATACATACCCTGAAGCCAAATAGCCTACTTGGCAATGCCCACCCTCACCATCACACACTACCAATTATTTGGAGGCATATTACTTCACTTTTTGTACTTAATTGTCAAATCAACAAAAAGTCTTTCAGAGAAACATCTATTTTATAGAGTTGTGTTTATTTTTAACATATATATAAAGCGCTTAATAGAATCTGGAATGAAGTAAGCTAATCATTCGATAATCATATAGGATTCTATCCTAAAAAGCTGACAAAATGGTAAAGTGAAAGGCTTTATCTGAATCTAGTAGAGTTAAGGAAGGTAAATTAAATTGTGAATTTAAAGAAAAAGTCTGAACACTACATGGTATAATATAAGAAGACAACATGCTTAAAAGTGGAAACAAGAAGTCTGATAGCTCAGGAACAGAGTAAGTTATGTGAGTGTGATGGTTAATGTTGTGTGTCAGTTTTCCTAAAGTATGATTCTCAGTGGTTTGGCAGACACTGGATTAACTGTTCCTCCATAATGTAATATTCTGTAATCATCCTCCATTTTGTGATCTTCTATGAGCAGCCAGTCAATTGAAAGGCAATCAATTACCTTGGGATTGTGACCTGCATCAAATAAATGTAGATGGTCTTCCAAAGCTCACCCACTCTCAATCCTGCTCCAACTTGTCATCCTCTGACCTACAGCCTGCTGTCTGACCTGCCAATTTTGGTTTCCTGTGGACTCCCTTCCACCTACCCAAATGGCAGCTATGCACGTGGACTTCACCAGATGGAGCACACAGGAATCAGATTGACTACATCTCCTGCAAGAGGTGATGGAAAAGCTCAATATCTTCAGCCAAAACAAGGCCAGGAGCTGACTGTGGAACAGACTATCAGCTGCTTATGTGAAAGTTCAACTTGAACTTGAAGACAATTAAAACAAGTCCACGAGAGCCAAAGTATGATCTTGAATATATCCCTCCTGAATTTAGAGACCATCTAAGGAATAGATATGATGCACTGAACATCAATGACCTAAAACCAGAAGAATTATGTGATGACATCAAGAACATCATCCATGAAGAAAGCAAGAGGTCATTAAAAAGATGAGAAAAAAAGAAAAGACCAAAATGTATGTCAGAAGAGACTCTGAAACTTGCCCTTGAGCAAAGAGTAGCTAAAGCAAATGGAAGAAATGACAAGATAAAAGAGCTGAACAGAAGATTTCAGAAAGCAGTTCAAGGAAACAAACCCAATTACTATAACGAAATGTGCAAAGACATGGAGTTAGAAAACCAAAAGGGAAGAACACGCTTGGAATTTCTCAAGCTGAAAGAACTGAGAAAAAATTTAAACCTCAAGTTGATTCTATATGCAAAATATTGAATGATGCAGGAAAAATCAAAAGAAGATGGAAATAATACACAGTCTCTGTACCAGAAAGAACTGGTAGATCTTCATCCACTTCAGGAGGTGGCATATGTTCAAGAACTAATGGTAATGAAGGAAGAAGTCAAAGCTGCACTGAAGAAATTGGCAAAGATCAAGGTTCCAGGAATTGACAGAATACCCATTGAGATGTTTCAACAAATGGATGTCCTGCAGAGGCACTCACTCAGTTATTCCAAGCAATTTGGAAGACAGCTACCTGGCCAACTGACTGGAAGAGATCCATATTTGTACCCATTCCAAAGAAAGGTGATCCCACAGAATGTGGAAATTATTGAACAATGTCATTAATATCACATGCAAGTAAAATCTTACTGAAGATAATTCAAAACTGGTTGCAGCAGTATATTGACAGAGAACTTCCAGAAATGCAAGCTGGATTCAGAAGGGGACGTGTAATGAGGGATATCATTGCTGATGTCAGATGGATCTTGGTTCAAAGCAAAGAAAACCATAAAGATGTTTACTTGTGTTTTATTGACTATGCAAAAGCGTTTGATTGTGTGGGTCATAACAAATTGTGGATAACATTGAGAAGAATGGGAATTCCAGAACACTTAGATGTAGATGAGGAGGCTGTTATTCAAGTAGAAAGAAGGGATACTGCATGGTTTAAAATCAGGAAGGGAGTGCGTCAGGGTTGTATTCTTTCTCCACACTTATTCAATCTATATGCTGAGCAAATAATCCAGAAGCTGGACTATGTGAAGAAGAACGTGACATCAAGATTGGAGGAAGAATCACTAACAACTTGCGATATGCTGGCAACAAAACTTTGCTTGCTGAGAGTAAGGATGACTTGAAGCACTTACTGATGAAGATTGAAGAATACAGTCTGCAGTATGGATTACATCTCAATATAAAGAAAACAAAAATCCTCACAACTGGAACTATAAGCAGCATCACGATAAATGGAGAAAATACAGATGCCAATCAACGCCAATGGAAGGAGCAGCCAGGACATAGATGACATATAGCACTGGACAAATCAGCTGCAAAGGACCTCTTTTAAGTGCTGAAGAGCAAAAATGTCTCCTTAAGCACTAAGGTGTCCCTGACACAAGCTATGGTTTTTTAATCACCTCATATGCATGTGAGAGCTGGACAATGATTAAGGAAGACCAAAGAAGAATTGATGCTTTTGAGCTGTGGTGTTGGTGAAGAATGCTGAAAATACCATGGACTGCTAAAAGAACTAACAGGTCTGTCCTGGAGGAAGTGCAGCCGGAATGCTCTTTGGAGGTGAGAATGGCCAGACTTTTTCTCACATACTTTGGTCATGTTGTCAGAAGGGACAATTCCCTGGAGAAGGATGTCATGCTTGGTAAGATGGAAGGTCAATGAAAGAGGTGAAGGCCCTCAACAAGATGGATTGACACAGTGGCAGTGGTGATTGGCTCAAGTATAGCAAGGATCATGGAGCTGGCCCAGGACCCAGTGGTGTTTCATTCTGCTATCCATAGGGTCAGTATGAGTCAGACATGACTCCATGGCACCTAACAACAACAGCCTTCTACCTGTCAATTTGGGGTTTGACAGCACTGCAACCACATGAATCAGGAGAAACCTCCAGCCTGACACATGGATTTTGGACTTGCCAGTTTCCACAAATGTGTGAGCCATTACTTGAAATAAATCTCTCCATATATATTTACCCACCACTAATCTCTCAGTTTGTCACACTATGGTGGTTTGTGTCTTGATGTTATGCTGGAAGCTATGTCACCAATATTTCAGATATCAGCAGGGTTACTCATGGTAAACAGGTTTTAGCAGAGCTTCCAGACTAAGACAGACAGGGAAGAAGAACATAGGCAGGTCTAGTTCTAAAAAAATTGGCCATTGAAAACTTTATGAACAGCAGGAAAGCATTGCCTGATACAGTGCCAAAAGATAAGCCCCTCAGGTTGGAAGGCATTCATAATATTTCTGGGGAAGACCTGTCTCCTCAAAGTAGAGTTGACCTTGATGACATGAAAGCAGTAAAGCTTTTGAGATTTACTGGTGTGGCATGATTCAAAATGAGAAGAAACAGCTACAAAATATCTACAAATAACTGAAACATGGAATGTACAAAGTATGAATCTAGGGAAATTGGAAGTTGTCAAAAATGAAACAAAACACATAAAAATCAATATAGTAGATATTAGTAGAGCTGAAATAGACAGGTATTAGCCATTATGAATCAGAAGATCATATGGTCTACTATGCTGGGAATGACGAATTAAAGAGGAATTGTGTCACATTCATCATCAAAAGGAACACTTCAAGATCTATCCTGAAATACAATGCTGTCAGTGATAACATAATATCCATACACCTACAAGTTAATACTTCTATTATTCAAACTTATGGGCTAACCACTAAAGCCAGAGATGAAAAAATAGAAAATAATTATCAACTTCTACAATCTGAAATTGACCAAACATGCAATCAAGACATATTGATAATTACTGGCAATTAGAATGCAAAAGTTGGAAACAAAGAAGAAGTATTGGTAGTTGAAAAATATGGCTTTGGTGATTGAAGTGATGTTAGAGATCACATGATAGAATTTTGTAAGACTAATGACTTATTCATTGCAAATACCTTTTTTTTAAAACATTAATGGTGACAAAACACATGGACCTCACCAGATGGAATGCACAAAAATCAATTTGACTATGTATGTGGAAAAAGACAATGGAAAAGCTCAATATCATGTCAGAACAATGCTGGGCAGACTGTGGAACAAACCATCAATTGCTCACATGCAAGTTTAAGTTTAAGCTGAAGAAAATTAAAACCAGTGCACAAGAACCAAGATACAACCTTTAGTATATTCTACATGAATTTAGAGACCATCTGAAGAATAGATTTGACACATTGAACACCAGTGGCCAAAGACCAGACAAATTGTGGGATGACATAAAGGACATCATACATGAAGAAAGCAAAAGATCATTAAAAAGACAAGAAAGGAAGAAAAGACAAAAGTGAATATCAGAAGAGACTCTAATGTGTTCTTGAATGGGGAGTACCTAAACTGAATGGAAGAAACATTGATGTAAGAAAAAGCTGAACAGAAATTTCAAAGGGCAGCTCAAAAATACAAAGTAAAGTATTATAATTAAGTGTGCAAAAACCTGGAGTTAAAAGACATTTGAAAGGGGAAAACACAATCAGCATTTCTCAAATTGAAAGAACTGAAGAAATAATTCAAGTCTTGAGTTGCAATATTGAAGGATTCTATGGGCAAAATAGGAGCTCTAGTAGCATAGTGCCTAAGGCATTTGACTGCTAACCAGAAAGCTGGCAGTTCAAACCCACCAGTCACTCCTCGGAAGAAAAGTTGGGCAATCTACTTCCATAGTGATACTGCCTCGGCAACCCAAGGAGGGGTCACTGTGCATCAGAGCTGACTCAACTACACAAAACAACAACAACAACATGGGCAAAATATTGAACGATGCATGAAGCATCAAAACAAGATGGAAGAATACACAAAGTCACTGTACCATAAAGAATTGATTGCCATTCAATCATTTCAGGAAGTAGCATATTATCAAGAACCAATGGTATTGAAGGAAGAAATGGTGAAAAGCAAGACTCCAGGAATTGACAGAATAGACCTTGAGATGTTTCAACAAATGGATGCAGTACTGGAGACACTCACTCATTTATGTCAAGAAATTTGGAAAACAGTTACCTGGCTAACTGACTGGAAGAGAGCCATATTTGTGCTCATTCCAAAGAAAGGTGATCCAACAGATTGCAGAAGTTTTCAGACAGTGCCATTAATATTACATTCAAGTAAAATTTTGCTGAAACTAATTCAAAATGGTTGCAGCAGTACATTGAACTGCCAAAAATTCAAGCTGGATTCAGAAGAGGACATGGAACTAGGGATACCATTGCTAATGTCAGATGGATCTTGGCTGAAAGCAAAGACTACCAGAAAGATGCTTACCTGTGTTTTATTGACTATGCAAAGGCATTCCACTGTGTGGATCATAACAGATTATTGGTAACATCATGAAGAATGGGAATTCTAGAATACTTAATAGTGTTCTTACAGAACTTATACATAGACTAAGAGACAGTCATTCAAGCAGAACAAGGGGATACTGCATAGTTTAAAATCAGAAAAGCTGTGTGTGAGTGTTGTACCCTTTCAACATACTTATTTGATCTGTATGCTGAGCAAATACTCAGAGAACCTAGACTATAGGAAGAAGAACTGGGCATCAAGTTTGGAGGAAGACACATTAACAACCTGTGATATGAAGATGACACAACCTTGCTTGTTGAAAACGAAGACTTGAAGCATTTAGTGATGAAGATTAAGACTACAGTCTTCAGTATGGATTACACCTCAACATAAAGAAAACAAAAATTCTCACAACTGGACCAATAAACATCACAGTAAAAGGAGAAAGACTGAAGTTGTTAAGGATTTTATTTTACTTGGATCCACAATCAACGTCCATGGAAACAGCAGTGAAGTAATCAAATGATGCATTGCATTGGGTAAATCTGCTGCAAAATACCTCTTCAAAATATTAAAGAGCAAAAAGGTCATTTGAAGACTAAAGTGTGCCTGACCAAATCCATGGTCTTTTCAGTAGCCTCATATGCATGTGAGAGCTGGACAATGAATAAAAAAGGCCACAGAAGAATTGATGCATTTGAGTGTTGGTGAAGATTATTAAAGGCACCATGGACTTCCAGAAGAACAAAGAAATCTGTTCTGGAAGAAGTCCAGCCAGAATATTTCTTAGAAGTGAAAAGTGCTAGACTTCTCTCTTAATTTAGTCACATTGTCAGAAAGGACCAGTCCCTGGAGAAAGAGATCATGTTAGGTAAACAGGAGGGTCAATGAAAAAGAGGAAGACCCTCAATGAAATGGATTGACACAATGGCTGTGATAAAGGTTTCAAGCATGGTAATGATTGTGAGGATGGTGTAGCTCTAGGCCGTGTTTGTTCTGATGTTTGTAGGGTTGCTGAGTTGGAACCAACTC
The DNA here is from genome assembly GCF_000298275.1 of Orycteropus afer afer. Lineage (NCBI taxonomy): Eukaryota > Metazoa > Chordata > Mammalia > Tubulidentata > Orycteropodidae > Orycteropus > Orycteropus afer. The sequence continues at coordinate 9,588,177 of NW_006921634.1, read as the reverse complement.
AACGGCACCAAACAACAATGTATATATTTACAGGCATACCTCGTTCTGTTGTGTTTCACTCTATTGCACTCTGCAGATACTGAACTTTTTTACAAGTTGAAAATTTTTGGTAATGCTTCATCTAGCAAGTTGGTTGGCACCATTTTTCCAACAATATGTTCTCACTTCATGTCTCTGTTTACATTTTGGTAATTCTCACAATATTTCAAACTTTTCATATTGCTATTGCCCATTTAATAGACTATAGTGTAAACACAGCATTTACATTCCCTGGGAAAACAAAATTTTTGTGTGACTCATTTTGTTGTGATCTTTGCTTTATTGTGGTAGTGGTCTACAATTGAACTCGCAATATCTCTGAGATATACATATATATATTTCACTGGTTTTGCTCCTCTAGAGGACACAGCCTAAGAAAGCGAGCTTCCAAAAACCAAACTCACTGCCATCGATTAGGATCCAACTTATAACGACCCCTCCTTGGGTTTCCAAGGCGATATCACTACAAATGTAGTGCCTAAGGCACTTGACGGCTAACCAGAAGACTGGCGGTTGAAACGCACCAGCCATTCCTCGGAAGGAAAGTTGTGCGATCTACTTCCGTAGTGATACTGTCTTGGAAACCCAAGGAGGGGTCGCTATGAGTTGGGTCTGACTTGACGGCACAAAACAACAACAACAACAACATCACTATGGAAGTAGATTGTCCAATCTTCCTTCCAAGGAGTGGCTGGTGGGTTAGCAGTCAAATGCCTTCGGCACTACACCAGTAAGCTTAGATGGAAAAACAAACAAACAAAAAAAAAAGGCTTATACTATCTGAATGAAGTGCACCATGGAATAAAAGCAGAATAATGAGCAACAGGAGTTGAAGGCCTTAGGGCAGATGCTGAAGAGTTTGAAAGATTCAAGAGCTAATTAAGAGCTAGAATGGTTTCCTGTATAGGGAGCAATCTGATTAAAATAATTTAGGGAAGGGATAATTGTTGCTTAATTAGAATGGATTAGAAAGTAAAATAAATTGTCCACCTATGATTTGATCAGCAGCAGCATTCAAAAAGAAGAATATGAAATTGAGACCTGTATTCCTCAGTAGAGATGAGGGCAGGGGGACTTGCTATAGATTCCAAACATAAAACGATAGAAAAAAACAGAATTTAGCTGAAAGGATTAGGGTGCACTGTTGTGCTTCTTTGTAATATAAGCATGTGCTTTATTAGTATTTAATATATTTTTATAATTCAATCCTCTGAGATTTCTTTTGAGAGGAGAAAAACCTCCTCATACAAGTGTTACTGGGTAATCATGAGCTCACTCCTTCTTTTTAGCCACATTTCTAGAATGACCTGCAGTAATTGATAACAAATCAGATGCATCAGAACACCTGCCACTTTGAAGACATTAGCCATTAGAAGCTCAGCTGACTCACCACATTCATTTCACATAGCTTACCAAACAACTGTCAAGCTTCAATTGATTTTGTGTCACATAAAAACCAAGAACTTAGAAGTTAAAAGAACCATATCACAAGGTTGACACCTTAATCTTACTCACATCTGGTTCTGTGATTGACATTATTAAGAGATTAATGAATACTTGTTCAATGGAGTTCTGGTAGTATAGTGCCTAAGGCACTTGACTGCTAACCAGAAGGCTGGTGGTTCAAACACACCAGCCACTCCTCGGAAGGAAGATGGGGCAGTCTACTTCCATAATGATACTGCCTTGGAAACCCAAGGAGGGCTTGCTATGAGTCGGGTCCGACTCGACGGCACATAACAACAACAACAACAACATGCGCACTTATGGTTCATTATCAATTCTAGTTTACCTTCTGCACATTTGGTCACTTTCAATTACCAAATGAGCCATAGTCATAAAAATATTCCAACTTTGAATACTTTATCTATAAGCCAGGCAAGAATCTATCTTTTTTTTTTTTGGTCATACTTTATGATTAGACACTTCTCAGGAGAAAAAGAAGAAAAAGGTAATGTTTATTGAATGCAATGTATTGAGTTCTGATTTTATCTCCTTTAATACTTTTGTAAATTTTGTGAGGTTAAAAAAAAAAAAGTCCCTGGGTGATGCAACTGGTTTGTGGTCAACTACTAACTTAAGGCTTGGTGGTTTGATCCTACTCAGCAGAAAACAGGCCTAGTGATCTGCTTCTATAAAGATTACAGCCAAGAAAACTCTGTGAAGTAGTTCTACTCTGTAATACATGGAATCACCATGAGATGGAATTAACCTGATGGAAACAAATTTGTTTTTTATTATTTTTGTTTTTTTATTTGTTAAAATTGCTATTCTCCTTTATGCAGCTGATGAAGCTGAGGTTTGGGAGGGCTAAAGAACACATTCAAGGTCACATGGCTAGTAAATGTCATAGTTGATACATGGAATGTCTCTTACATGCCTGGACTATTTTTATAACATCACACAGCCTCTCTCCTCTCTCTCATGCAGTTTAGTGCCAATATTTTCGGAACTCAAAAAATGGTCATCTACTCACACAATACTGTTTTTAACCAAACTACAGTGGGGTGGGGAGTCATCAATTCATCATGACAAAATGATATATAAATGCAGATTGATGGAAAACAGCCAATCAGTCAACTAAGAAAACTTGACCAAAAAGCAGCAAATAGCCAGTGATCCAGAGACGGATAGCCTTATTGGTGTAGAGAGAAATGGAATTTAGTCTTTTCACAGATTTTGTGGCATCTTTACTATTTGTGCAACACTGTTCCAATGCTCATGTGTTGTACAGAGAAAGATAACATAGTCCGTAATTCTAAAGGCTTACAATTTGATAGATAAGGCAAACTTGTAATCAAAGAACCCATGCAAGAATTAATGAGAAAACTGCTATTTTGAAGATTAGAAATGCTTTCTATGAGGGATGCCTTGATGGAAAAGTAGGATTTCATTAAAACAATGATAGAGGTAATGGGTTTATTAATAGGTGGAGGAGACAATATTAACAGCTACCATAATGGTACAAAATGATTCAACATGCTTGGGAGGATTAAAAATCCAATCCAGATGTGAGTGTGAGTGGTAGTCTGGAAGTGATTATTTTCATGATGTTGAATTCATACTATAGAGCTTTAAATTTCTCCTGCAAATAGTGTGAATTGAATGAAAATTGTATGTCAGAGAGTAACATAATGTTATTGTTAGATGACGTCAAGTCAGCCCCCAACTCATGATGACCCCATGCACAACAGGACCAGAGATCTATAGGGTTTTCATTAGCTCAATAGCTGAAGTGGATCAGCAGGTCTTTCTTACTAGTTCTTGTTAGTCTGGAAGCTCCACTGAAGAGCGTTCAAGATCACAGCAACACGTAAGCCTCCACGGACAGACATGCGGTGGCTGCTCTTGAGGTACATTGACTGGGACTTGAACTTGAATTTTCCGCATGGAAGGAGAGAATTGTAGCACTGAACCAGGATTGTATTATGATTACTATTGTTGTTATTGTTATCATTACTGTTATATTATTACAAATAGTAGTAATAGTAAGAAATAATAATAGCTACCACATGTTAAATGCTTATGAAGCACTAAGTACTTTGCAAAGTACTTTCACTGAGTCCTAACCTTGTCTTATAAATTACATCCCAACACCAAACCCAGTGCCATCAAGTCAATTCTGACTCATAGAGTCCCTATAGGACAGAGTAAAACTGCCCCATAGAGTTTCCAAGACTAAATCTTGACAGAAGAAGACGGCCTTATCTTTCTCCCACAGAGCAACTTGTGGGTTTGAACTGCAAATTTTGGTTAGGAGCCCAATGCTTTAACCACAGCATCACCAGAGCTCCTCTCTTATAAATTAGGAGTACTTTTATTTCCATTTTATGGTGGAGGAAACCAAGCCTTGGAGAAGGTATCGCCTCCCAAAATTTTCAGTGATAGCAAGAGGAAAATCTTGGTATCACACCTACATCTGTCTTTCTCTAAAATTCTCTTCTTAACTGCTACACTTGGCTTTCTCTGTGCTCCATATGAAAAATTAGTTAGTAAAGGGGGAAAGCTGGATGTCAGTGAGACTTGTCAGAGACACCACTTGTTCACCAACTGGTAATGCGTATTTTTATTTCTTTCCTGTCTTCATGAAAATGATTGCAAAAGAATTTTCCGCCTTTTTTCCATTTCCAATAGTTTGACTTTCATTTCTTTGCTTTTCTATGCACAGCAACACAAAGAAAAATGCACTCCTTGGAAAAGGAAAAAGAAAATTGAGGTTACTGATACCTTGCATTGCACTAACATCTAAGGACCTCAAAGCAACTTACCGATATTACCTCAATGATTCTTAATTCACCTCCGTTAGTGAGAGACGAGGAGCGATTTCTCTGACTGAAGACAGCTATTTCTGATAACTACCTCATTCCAGTGGCTGAAAGACAGGAGATTCTCTAAGGTATGTTGAGAATCAGTGATACTGTCGACTTTAAAACCCAGGAATAGAAAATTGACAGTTAGAGCTTTAACTTGTTTGATAACACATAGGGAAAAAAGAAATCTGGGTTGAAAAAGGAAAATGGCAAAATCACATTCTGCTTAATTTTCAATGAGCACAGTTTTATTTCTCATAAGCTTTCTCTTTGGTCCACATATTCTTGAAACTATGTCCTGAAGAGAGTGCCAGGAAGGGAATGGAGAATGATGTAGAATATGGTCATGTTTTTAATGGTAAAAGGGATAAAAGCTTCAGTTTTAATCACAGACCTGCCACTTACTGGCTCTGTGATCTTGAGAAAGTCATTTACTTTTGCTGAACTTAGGACATCAAAACTACTAAATGAAGGTATGGAGGTCAGCTTTTTCAAAGGTTCTTTTGAGTCCCAATGTTTGTTGCACATATTATGCTGTACATTCAGGAATAATTACTACCAATCTCCTTTTGTCCATTCATTTGGAGTCAAGAAGTATGCATCCCAAATGTCAACATTATGAAATGCCTGCAAGCATTGAATCTTTCTAGGCAGATGAAAGATAATAAGGAGCACATGGCCCCCTTCAGACATTCAAGACTGCCTTTTTTTTTTTTTTTTTTTTTTAAGAATACAATGTGGGCCAAACAAAGGACTTCTACAAGCTAAAATCTCCAGTTTTTCCTAACCAAGGGTAATGAACTTTCTTTGACCCTTCAGCTGCCACCTACACTATGCCCTCAGCTGGCTTCTTGGTGTCTGTCCTGCCCTCTCCAGCCAAGCTTCTTGAGATAATCATATACATCTTAGAATTCAAACTTGAATTTGTCTTTATTTCAGACTGTTTTTAATCAGAAACCTATATTGCCTTTTCTGACGTCTTTTCTTGCTAGTCCCTTCTACTAGATTTATACTGGGGTGACCATACTTTCCTTTTTGAAACTCTACTCTTTGGCCATCTGTGAAAGCTACCACCCTTGACTGTCATACCACTCTGCTCTAGCCCTCTTTTGTGAGAATCCCATTCTCTCTCAGTTGCCATCAAGTCAATTCTGACTCATGGCAACTTATACGTGTCAGAGTAGAAATATGCCAGAAGACTTTTAATAGATAATTTTTCAGATCATCCCCAGGCTTTTCTTTCAAAGTGCCTCTGGGTGGACTCAAACCTCCAACATTTCAATTAGCAGGGACCATGTTAACCACTTGCACCACAAATCGTTCTCTTTCATCAACCCTTACATTTTTCCCATGGCTCTTGTTTCAGCTTACTGATCTTCTCACTCTATATACTCTCCTTGGAAATCTGAAACACTCCTATATAGATAAGTTTCTGGTTAGCAGACAAATGCCTTACTGACTAGGCCACCAGAGCCCCTAAGAAAAAAGTATTCAGTCAAAATATGTAAACCCTTGGTTATATAGATCTAGTCTCAAATTAAGCAAACTTAGGACATTGTCTTAGTTACTTAATGCTGCTATAACAAGAAAATATTACAAGTGGATGGTTTGAAAGAACAGAAATTTCTATTCCTACAACTGATGAGGCTAGAAGCCTGCATTCACAGTGTGGCTATAAAGGAAGTCCTTCTTTGTCTTTTCAGCTCCTTGTAGCTACCCACAGTCCTTGGAGTTCCTGGGCTTAGTGTAGCTGCTTTCTGTGTCTGTCTTCATATAGTCTTCCCTCCATGTGTGTGTCATTTTTTCTTCTGTTCTTTTTATAACTCAGATGTTATTAGGTTTAGGATTCTCCTCACAATTGTGTGAGCACATTAACATAACAAAGGAAAAACTCTTTTTCCAGACAGGGTCATATTTAAAGGTACAGAGGTTATGATTTCAACACATATTTTTGTGAATACAAATCAATCTGTAACAAACATCTATACTCTTCTATGGTTACATTTTTCTTATGTTCATTTTAAAATTATACATCTATCCTCTGAAGGCAATCTACAGATTCTGTTAATGATTGGTGCCTTTCATTATTCCTCCTATCATGTCTCTAATTACCGTAGTTTCTGAAGGAAGGCAGATTAAAACAAAGAAATCCAGTAAATGACATTTCAGACACCATTGAAATCTTGGTAATGTGAAAACCAGAAGTCAGATTGTCCAGAACGACTCTATAAATTAACCATGGGTCACAACATTTAATAATTCTGGCCATTTCCATAGGTGAAATAGATTACCACATACATCAACAAATATTTTCAGTCATATAAGTATTGTAGATGCATTTGTTAATTATGTATGAATAACAAATATATTCTGTGTTTCCCAGGATGGTTTGAAAATAAATACTGTTTTATTGGGCCCATAAATCATTAAAATATTCTAAAATGTTATTATTTATGCACCTAAGTAATATTTTAAAGGAGCAGTGCTATCCCTTGTTCCATGTCCTCTTCTGAATCTGGCTTGGATTCTGGCAGTTTCCTGTCAATGTACTGCTGCAACCATTTTTGAATTATCTTCAGCAAAGTTTTACTTGTGTATGATATTAATAATATTGTTCAGTAATGTCTGCATTCTGTTGGATCACTTTTCTTTGAAATGGGTACAAACATGGATCTCTTCCAGGCAGTTGGTCTAGTAGCTGTGTTTCAAATTTCTTGGCATAAACAAGTGAGTGCCTCCAGCACAGCATCCACTTGTTGAAACATCTCAATGGATATTACCTGGTAGGAGCATCAAATTCTTTGCTAGGTTATACCTTTTATTTAGAAGATGGAAGGGAAGAAAAAGCTAGAACAGCACAATACAAAGTTTACTCCTGCCTATTCTTCTTAAAAAATAAAATATTTTATAATGAAATAATATACACACAAAAAATGAATAGAATATGTTTGTTCACATTAATAAATTACCATAAAACTACCAGAGAAATACAACTCAGGTCAAGAAATTAAGAACATCAACAATATTGCAAGATGCCTTTAGCATTGCTTTATTCACTCATAAAAGTCTCTTCTCCTCCAAAAGTAATTGCTATCTTGAATGTTATGCTGATCAATCTTTTGGTTTTGTTTATGCTTACCCCCTCTAAGTTAGCATCTCTAACGCTATGGGTTAGTATTTTTATAGTATGTATATGTTTATATTTTATCTTCTAATTTTTCTCAAAAAATTTATCTCTAGAATTCATCAATATTGTTGTGTGTGTCTGTAGTTCATTCATTTCACTGCTGCATTGTATTCCATCGTATGAAAATGCAGCAGTTTATTCAATAATGCTACTATTGAAGGAGATTTGGATTGTTTCCAATTTAGGGGTTTTATTAATAATTCATTTATTGTTATGCTACTCTTTTAGTGCATATATGCATGTTTTTAGATTGGTTATGTAAGTAGAAGTAGAATTACTGTGTTACAGATAAGTATTCATTCAATTTTAGTAAATAATATCAAATTATTTTCCAAAGTGGTTGCACTTATTTACACTAGCATCAGCACTGTTCATGAAAATTCCTGCTGAGCCACATCTTTGTCAACATTTATTATTGTCATTCTTTATCATTTTAGCCATTCTGGTAGGTTAATCATATTGTGGTTTTAATCTGCATTTTCCTGATTATTACTAAGGTGAGAACATTTTTATTTGGCTGTTTGGATATCCCCTTTGTGAACTGGCTGTTCATTCTTTTACTCATTTTTTTTCTACTACCTTGTTAGTCTTTGTCTAATGATTTGTGAGATATCTAGATAAGAGTCCTTTGAAGTTATGTAATTTGTAAATATCTCCTACTATATGATTTGCTTTTTCACTCACTCAAGGGTGACATTTGGTAAATGTTGTTGCATGCTATCAAGTCAGCTCTGATTCATAGTGACCCTATGTACAAGAGAATGACCCTGTGTACAATAGAACCCTCCCTTATCCTGTGACATCTTCACAATCCTTGCTATGCTTGAGCCCATGGTTACAGCCACTGCGTTAAACCATGTCATTGAGGGTCTTCTCCTTTTATAGAAGTTCTCAAATTTACTATAGTCAAATATATCAATCTTTTCCTTTATCAGTCTTCTCCTTTATGGTTACTGTTTTATGTGTCTTGTTTAAGAAATCTTTTCCTACCACATGTTACAAAGATATTCGTCATTTATCTTCTAAAAGGCTTGTTGTTTTGTCTTTCACAATTGAAATTGATTTTTATATATGGAAGAGATAGGGATTGAGTTCCATTTTCTTCCAGGTAGATATTCTATTATTATAGCAATTTTATTGAAGAGATAGCTCTTTCCATATTGCTCTTCATTCCAACTATTGTCATAAATCAAGTATCCATATGATCATGGATCTGGGTCTGTGAGGTGCTTGTTCATTTCTATTATTTTGTTCCTCACTGTGAGTACACAAAGGCATCATAATTTATGTATTTTTTATTAATTTTTATACCTATTAAAATAAGTCCTCCAACTTTTTTTCTTCTTCAAAAAGTGGCATGGTTGTTTTATATATATATAATAATATATTATATTAATGATTATTATATATTATATATGTAATTATAATATACAGAATTATTGATTAGTATGTACTATGATAATAATATATGATTGTATATATGTAATATCCAAAACCTCATATGCATAAACAAGACACTAAAAGATATGATCTATGCAATATATGTACTCTAATATATTAAAATAATATTGTCATATTTCACTAAAAAAAAATCTAAGAAATCTATCAAAGTGATCATTCTGGAGAAACTGCTATCATTTAATATCTTCCAGTCTATAAACATGATATAGCTCTCCTTTTATTTAGGTTTTATTTGTTTCTCCCAATAATATTTTTAGTTAGAAATATAGTACAGGAAAATGTTATAGCTATTCAGATAATGAAAACAATTTACTATTAAAAAGCTTTGGATTTCTCTTGACTAATATAACATATCCAAAGAAAACTGAGCACTATCTACAATACTTTAAAGGAAAAAAATATTGTGACTCAAAGAATTTTACCTGTGAAATTGTTATTCTTGTGGGAAAATAAAAGGCATTCAGGAATATTCAAGGTTCCAGAAACAACCATTCATATATTTCATCTCATCTAAGAAAATGTCTTATAATCTGGGAGCTCTGGTAGCATAGTGCCTAAGGCACTTGACTGCTAACCAGAAGGCTGGTGGTTCAAACCCATCAGCCACTCCTCAGAAGGAAGATGGGGCAATCTACTTATATAGTGATACTACCTCGGAAATCCAAGGAGGGGTTGCTATGAGTTGGGTCCGACTCAGTGGCACATAACAACAACAACAACAATCTGCTGCCAGTTGCCATGGCGTTGGTTTCAACTCATAGCAACTCTATGCACAACAGAGCAAAATAATGTCCTATCCTGCACCATCCTTACAATCATTGCCATGCTTGAGCCCATTGTCACAGCCACTGTGTCAATCCATCTACTTGAGGCTTTTCCATTTTTTGGTTGACCCTCTAGTTTACCAAGCATGTTATCCTTCTACATACAAAGGTTGATATAGTTCCTTCTGAGAACATGGCCAGGGTATGAGAGACGTAGTCTAGCTGATAGAAATATAAATCACAATGAAGAACTCAAGAAAAATATAGATGATAAACTACTAATGCTAAACACGGAAACCAATTAAACACGTAGATTTAGGTACAAAGGTACAAATAACTGCTGAGAATATGATTTAAAGAATCAAAAGCAAGAATCTAAAAGCAATTATTAATATAGAAGAATCTTATGGTAAAACAATAATCATTTTAATAGTGAATCCTGTCTACTAACCCCTCTGCTAAAAAGAATGCAGGAAAAGGGGAAAGACAAGGGAAAGGCAAAACTAAATTCCTCCTCCTGAATATAGACAAACTACTCACTTTTATAAAAGGAGCTCTGATGGCAGAATGGGTAAGACATTTGGTTGCTAACCAGAGGTCAGTGGTTCAAACCCACCAGTTGCTCCACGAGAGGAAGATGAAGCAATCTACTTTTGTAAAGATTTGTAGCCTTAGAAAGCCAATGGGGGTCACTATAAGGTACCATCAACTCAAAGGCAGTGGGTCTAATCATTTTTATTTTCATTATTGACTTTGATAATAAAGAAACAAGAGATAAAGCATTTCCTTGAGAAATTTAAAATCAACCATTAATTGACTTTAGTTAATTTCAGAGATTAACAAAACATAATCCCCTTCAATGTAATCAGCCCAGTAAGAGTGGGTGACACAATTGCTTAGTTCAGTGCTCATAAGGGAAAGATATTCTTATGGTGAAAACAGAGAATTAAATAATATTAATGCTTTTTTTAAAAAGTGTTTTATATTGTTTAACAGATCTGCCTAATACTTTCAAAACAAAATAGTGATAATAGTGCTCAGCCTTTATCCCTCCTTGAGTCTAGGGGAATGATTCTAATTTCAATCTTAAAGCACATGTTGGTATTTATTTTTGAAATAAACATGAAAATACTTTGAAGCATCATAGCATTCTATATTTATTCTCATTCTACTAAGGTTTCTTCTTTTATCAAGACAGTAAGTTTTTCCAAACCAATTTTTCACATTTTTTTTAAACGTTTTTAAACTTTTGATTAGTGCTATAGAGATTGTATTCATATTGAAGAATCCATTGATAGCTAAAACAAGCCTCACAGTGGTTTTGGTGTTTTTTAATGGAATGTATGTTTCTCTTAATGAATATTTTGAGATTTTGCATAAATATTTGCCCATGTACTTACATATTTATACTCTATTTGTTAAGTATTTTAGGTACTTAAGTATTTTTTAATTATATATACAGAAATGTATTTGAGCAATAATAAAATCAAATGCTGATGAAGTCCAAACATCCTAACTATATCCTTTTATATTCTTTATTAGTATTACTGTAGTGGAAATATACACAAGAAAATATTCAACAATTCAACAATTTCTACATGTAAAATTAAGTGACAATGATTATATTCTTTTTGTCCAACTTTTATCACTATAGTTCTGAGTTATTTCACCACCATTATCATAAACTCTATGCTCCATACTATTTAAGTATTATTAAAATATTATATAAGAAGTTTATAAGAGTTTTTTTTTCTTTTCTTTTTCAGCTCAGAATACTGTCTTCTAACTTTCTTATATAACCTTTCTAGTTGCCATTGTCAATTTGATATTATATAGACAGCTCTTAAAAAAATACAATGTTCAAGGCAGATTTCTTTCTTTCTTTCTTTTTTTTTTTTTTTTTTTTACTAGTTACTCTAAATTATTTTTTAGTTTTATGAAGATTTCAAGAGACATTTTTGGTATATGTTTTAAAGATTATATGTAGTTTCAGGGGATTATCCAGCCTTCATAACTCCAGAAAAATCTGGATTCCATGATAATTTGAATTCTGTTCTGTAGTCTCTCCCTTTTGATAAGGATTCTTCTTTAGAATATTTTATCAAAACATTCAGTAGTAGTAGTTGGGGACCATTCAGTTCTTCTGGTCTCATGCCAAAGGGCAGGTGTTCATGGAGGCAATTAGCCATATATTCCATCCTCATTAACAATCAGAGAAATGCAAATAAAAACCACAATGATATAGCATTTTACTCCCATTAGGATGGCTAAAATTTAAAAAATTGGAAAATAAAAAATGTTGGTGAGGATATGAGGAAACTGGAATCCTTATCCTTTGCTAGTAGGAATACAAAATGGTACAGACATTCTGATAAACAGTGTGGCAATTCCTCAAAAAACTAAAAATACACCTACCAGCAATTCCACTCCTAATTACATAATCAAAGGACTCAAACATATACTTGTACACTAATCTTCATTGCAGCACTATTCACAATAACCAAAAGGCATAAACAACCTAAAAAAAAAAACTCTCATAAACTCCATATGTAATACTTTAAAAATACTTAAATTGTATGGAGCATAAACAGATGAATGGATAAAGAAAATGTGATACATATATACGATGGAATATCATTCAGCCAGTAAAAGAAATGAAATCTTAATATATACTACAATATGGATAGAACATGAAGATATGCTGAATTAAAACAAAAGTCAATCACAAAAGGACACATATTGTATGCTCTCACTTATATAAAAAGACAAAACAGGCAAATATATGGAGACTAAAGTTTATTAACAGTTCCTAGGGGCAGGGGCTTTCAAGACCTCCATTTGCTGATGTGATACAACTCAAATTGAGGAGAAACAACTGCAAATATCCATTAATAATCAGAACATGGAATGTAAGAAGTATGAATCTAGGAAAATTGGAAGTTGTCAAAAATGAAATGGACTGCATAAAGATTGATATCCCAGCCATTAGTGAGCTGAAATGGACTGGTTTTGGCCATTTTGAATCAGACAATCATATGATCTACCATGTTGGGCATGACAATTTGAAGAGGAATGATGTGACATTCATCATGACAGAGGATATTTCAAGATCTGTTCTGAAGTACAATGTTCTCAGTGATAGGATAATGTCCATATGCCTACAAGGAAGACCAGTTAATACCACTATCATTCAAATTTATGCACCAACCACCAAAGCCAAAGATGAGGAAATTGAAGATTTTTATCAACTTCTGCAGTCTGAAATTGACCAAATATGCAATCAAGATGTGTTAATTATTACTGGTGACTAGAACGCAAAAGTTGGAAACAAAGAAGAATTGCCAGTAGATGGAAAATTTGGCCTTGGTGACAGAAATAATGATGGAGAACGCATGATAGAATTTTGCAAGATCAGCACCTTATTCGTTGCAAATACCTTTTTCAACAACACAAACGGCAGCTATATACATGGGCTTTGCCAGATGGAGTACACAGGAATCAGATTGACTACATCTGTGGCAAGAGGCAATGGAAAAGCTCAATATCTTCAACCAAAACAAGACCAGGAGCAGATTGTGGAACAGACAATCAACTGCACATATGAAAGTTCAACTTGAATTTGAAGACAAATAAAACAAGTCCATGAGAGCTGAAATATGACCTTGAATATATCCTTCCTGAATTTAGAGACCATCTAAAGAATAGATTTGATGCATTGAACACCAGTGACCAAAAACCAGAAGAATTATGGGATGATATCAAGAACATCATCCATGAAGAGAACAAGAGGTCATTAAAAAGACAAGAAAAGAAGAAAAGACCAAGGTGGATGTCAGAAGAGACTCTGAAACTTGCCCTTGTATGAAGAGTAGCTACAGCAAATGGAAGAAATGACAAGACAAAAGAGCTAAACAGAAGATTTCAAATAGCAGCTTGAGCAGACAAAGCCAATTACTATAATGAAATGTGCAAAGACCCGGAGTTAGAAAATCAAAAGGGAAGAACACGTTCAGCATTTCTCAAGCTGAAAGAACTGAGGGAACAAATTAAGCCTTGAATTGCAGTATTGAAAGATTCTATGGGCAAAATATTGAACGATGCAGGAGCATCAAAGGAAGATGAAAGGAATACACAGAATCACTGTACCAAAAAGACCTCATTGATCATTCATTTCAGGAAGTGTTATATAATCAAGAACCAATGGTATTGAAGGAAGAAGTCGAAGTTTCACTCAAGGAATTGGCAAAGAACAAGGCTCCAGGAATTGATGGAACACCCATTGAAATGTTTCAACAAACAGATGCCCTGCTGGAGGCACTCACTCGATTATGCCAAGATATTTGGAAGACAACTACGTGGCCAACTGACTGGAAGAGATCCATATTTGTACTCATTCTAAAGAAAGGTGATCCCATAGAATGTGGAAATTATTGAACATATCATTAATATTACATGCATATAAAATCTTACTGAAGACAATTCAAAAAAGATTGAAGCAGTATATTGACAGAGAACTTCCAGAGGTGCAAGCTGGATCCATAAGATGATGAGGAACAAGGAATATCATTGCTGATGTCAGATGGATCTTGGTTCATAGTAAAGAATACCAGGAAGATGTTTACTTGTGTTTTATTGACTAGGCAAAAGCATTTGATTTTGTGGATCATAAAAAAATTATGGGTAACATTGAGAAGAACGGGAATTCCAAAACACTTGATTGTACTCGTGAGGAACCTGTACATAGACCAGGAGGCTGTCATTCAAACAGAACAAGAGGACATTGCATGGTTTAAAATAAAGAAGGGAGTGAGACAGGATTGTATCCTTTCACCATACTTATTCAATTTATATGCTGTGCAAATAATCTGAGAAGCCGGACTATATGAAGAAGAATGTGGCTTCAGGACTGGAAGAAGAACCATTAACAACCTGTGATACACTGATGATACAAATTTGCTTGCTGAAAGTGAAGATGACTTGAAGCACTTACTGATGAAGATTGAAGAACACAGTCTGCAGTATGGATTACATCTCAATAGAAAGAAAACAAAAATTCTCCCAACTGGACCTATAAGCAGCATCATGATAAATGGAGAAAAGATTGAAGTTTTCAAAGACTTCATATTGCTTGGTTCTACAATTGATGCCAATAGAAGCAGCAGTCAAGATATCAGACGACGTATAGCAATGGGCAAACCAGCTGCAAAGGACCTCTTTCAAGTGCTGAAGAGCAAAGATGTCTCCTTGAGGACTAAGGTGCGCCTGACACAAGCCATGGTATTTTCAGTTGCCTCATATGCATGTGAGAGCTGGACAATGAATAAGGAAGACC
>NW_006921634.1:9569626-9572984 GCF_000298275.1 Orycteropus afer afer | reverse complement strand
GCATGTGAGAGCTGGACAATGAATAAGGAAGACCGAAGAAGAGTTGATGCTTTTGAGTTGTGGTGCTGGCGAAGAATCCTGAAAGTACCATGGACTGCTAAAAGATCTAACAAATCTGTTCTGGAAGAAGTGCAGCCGGAATGCTCCTTGGAAGTGAAAATGGCCAGACTTCATCTCACCTTCTTTGGTCATGTTGTCAGAAGCGACCATTCCCTGGAGAAGGATGTCATGCTTTGTAAGGTGGAAGGTATATGACAAAGGGGAAGGCCCTCAAGGAGATGGATTGATACAGTGGTTGCAGCGATGGGCTCAAGTATAGCAAGAATCATGGAGCTGGCATGGGACCAAGCAGCATTTCATTCTGCTGTGCATAGGGTCACTATGAGTACAGGACAACTCAAGGACACCTAAGAACAACAGGGGCAGGAGGAGGGAGGAAAGGGGTGATTATAGATGCATAAATTTTAACTACAAGAGGTTGTGTGGTGATTAATATTATTTATGAAGTACTGACTTTTGGTTTATGGTGATGAAAAAGTTTCATCATTTAAGGATAGCTTTGCACAACCAATTAATGTAATTGCTGTCAATAAGTTGTACACGAGTCATTTTTTAATAACTTTCTCAATGTTTTATCTGAATATTTTTCTTCCTACATTTCCTCTGTCTTCTTCAGTCAATTTATAGGTTCCTAGGGATAGCTTCCAAAGTGTGAAGAACAGTGAGCTGACAGTGGTTAACAGCTAAATATGAGATGAGCAAGAGCAAATAAGTCCACAAGGAGATGAAGAAGGGAAGCCAGGATGTGAAGTGAGAAATTCATAAATAAAATAAGGACTATAACACTATAGAAAAAGGAATCACAATAATAGCTGATACTTTTAGAGAGCTATTTTTATGTGCAGGTACTGGTTCTTAGTAGGGCAGTTGTTTCTGATTGCTTAGGCAGTATACTCCACAACTGCAGGATTTACGTACTGATCTACAGAAATGGTGTCCCTTGCAACTATTTATTGTCAAATATAGAGCTCTGGTAGCATAGTGCCTGAGGCACTTGACTGTTAACCAGAGGCTGGCAGTTCAAACCCACCAGCCACTCCTCAAAAGGAAGGTTGTGCAATCTACTTCCATGGTAATACCACCTCAGAAACCCAAGCAAGGGTCACTATGAGTCGAGTCCAACTCAACGGCACATAACAACAATTGTTGCCCTCACTTAAATACTTTATATATTAACATATGTACTATTATGACCCCATTTTGTAGGTAAGGAAACAAAGACAGAAAGATTAAGTACCTTGCCCCAAACCCCACAGCTAGACAGAGCAGAGCCACGATTAAGTCTGGCTCCAGAGTCTCTGTTGACATTGGACTAATCTGTACAGAATTCAACCAAAATTTTACACAAGCAGTGAGAAAAAAAATGATCAGTTCAGTACAGGGTAATAGGAAAGGCTCAGGGAAAAGACAATACAGAACTATGTCTTAAGGAATGAGTAGAATTAAAAAAGATGAAGAGGCAGAGGAAGTATGCTCAATGGTGGAAACAAAGGATGAACATATCCTTTACCTATAAGAGAGCATGTGACAGAAAAAGCTATGTTGTTGTTGTTGTTGTTGTTGTTATGTGCCTTCAAGTCGGATCCGACTCATAGCGACCCCTCCTTGGGTTTCCGCGGCAGTATCACTACGGAAGTAGATTGCCCAATCTTCCTTCCGAGGAGTGGCTGGTGGATTTGAGAAAAAGCTATGGGTAAACCAAACTGGGGTCTCATTGTAACCTACTATTGTTGTTGCTGTTATGTGCCATGAAGTTGGACCCAACTCATAGCGACCCCTCCTTGGGTTTCTGAGGCAGTACCACTACGGAAGTAGATTGCCCAACCATCCTTCCGAGGAGTGGCTGGTGGGTTTGAATCTCCAGCCTTCTGGTTAGCAGTCAAGCGCTTAGGCACTATGCTACCAGAGCTCCTACTAGTAGGTCAGAAAACTTTGAAGCATTAATTGTGTGAAAATAATTTACAAAGGGAGCTGCAGAAATTAAAAAAAAAAAAAAAAAAAAAGAGTTAAAGTGTCTGTAAACATTTTTGCTGTGGTATGGACCATTAACTAACAGACTAGATAAGAGATTCATCTGTAAAAGAACTTCTATTCTCCCTGTGGCCCATCAGTTCAAATGGGGAAAAAAGGATCTCATGGAAATTGCAATTATGGTATGGCAAAAAAAAAAAAATGAAGTGATCTAAAACAATTATGAGCTATTTGCAATCATTTTCCACGTTCTCAGTTGAACCTTACTCAGTAGAGTGCCCACGTTCCTCAAGTGATAAAAGTTTCCAAAAGAAAATTTTGCTCTAAAAAATAGACAGGTATTTATAAATACTGGCACTGCACTGATGTGATTTAACAAAGCTAGATGCAAGAGAAGAGACAATGGCACTATGTCAGCACTCAAGCACTCAGTTCATTCCATATCTCAGCTCTATTTCCAACGGACTTAAGCCACCAGTTTCAGGGGACTTCCAAAACCAGGACAAATGGAAGGACAGCATACAATCCACTTATTTTATTATATATATTTTTAAATTTTAAAAATTTAGTTATTTATTTATTTATTTATTATGCTTTAGGTGCAAATTTACAGAGCAGAATTTGTTTTACATTCAACATTTCATGCACATTTGGTTTCACTCCCCAAATACCCTGCCCAACCCTAATCTGCTCTCCTCCGCTCCCTTCCCACTAACCTCCCACCCCCACCCCATGCCCTTCTTAGTTACGCACTCCTGTGTGTCCTGCTTTTCCTCCATGTGAATGTTGCCCCTTTGGTGCCCCATGGTCGATTGCTCCAAGAGATGTATCTCCATAAAGTAGGTGGGTGCATCACCCTGGGTTGATTAAAATCCACTTACTTTAATATTAATGTTGTTGTTAGGTGCTGTCAAATCAGCTCCAACTCATAGCAACCCTGTGTATATACATATTTAATAGATGGGACAAAAGAATAAACTGAAAGTTCCACTGATCTCAAACTGTACTTGAGACTTCCTAAATGGGCATATACCAAGTTGTCCCTGGGAATTTAAAGAATTATGAGTTATAATGTATATAAGGAAAGGAAATGAGATTTCCAGTCAGCTTTATTGCAGGTTTATGATTCCTATTAAACTATTATCTATACAGTTTTCTAGGAACATAGTAAGTAAGTAAATTCACCCTTTTGGAATTAATAGATATATTTTGTATATTGTATTTGTATATTACAAGCACTATACATATATACATATATGTTGTTGTTGTTGTTGTTATGTGCCGTCGAGTCAGCCCTGACTCATAGCGACCCCTCCTTGGGTTTCCG
>NW_006921634.1:9566522-9569106 GCF_000298275.1 Orycteropus afer afer | reverse complement strand
CCATGGATATACACACACACATATATATATATTTAAATGCCTACTGTACATAAGGAATGAATCTGGGGTTTAGGTAGGAGTTCCTCTTTTTCTAACTCATCCCTAGTTCAAGTTTCCATTTCCACTGAAGTCTTAATGTACTTCTACAACTGACTGAGAGAAATTATTCCCATAGAAACCACACCCTAGATTCAGAATTCTAGCCTCCTAAATTGTAATAAATTTCTATTTCTTAAATACACCCACTGTGGTATTTCTGTTATAGCAGCACTAAAGAACTAAGACATCCACATTTGACGGGGTGCAGTCTTACACTTTTCTACTGCTTCTTTTAGTGAAAATATTTGAGCTTTCCTCCTCTGAGTGATTTTCTCCTTATACTAGTTCTGGCTTTCACAGGTTTTACTGTATCTTGACACATGAATGACTACAAACTAGGGTCTCATTGTAGTCTCGATCTGTGTTTCCCTGATCACAGAAATATATATATAACTTCCAGCCATTGTATAGTTTTTTATATTTATTTATTTATTTTTTGGTTGGTTGGTTGAAAAGTTTAGTATATCACTGTTGTTGTTGTTGTTATATGCCGTCGAGTTGGCTCCAACTCATAGCGACCCCTCCTTGGGTTTTCGAGGCAGTATCACTACAGAAGTAGGATTGCCCAACCTTCCTTCCGAGAGTATACCACTAGCATGGCATGTATTAGCATGGCATATATTAGACAATGACAGTAAAATTTAAAAAGAAAAAAAAAATTGTATATTTTTCTGTCTGCAAATATCTGAAAATCACAGAATTCCAGTCATTTATACACAAATATGCCACAATTTATCTTAGCATTATGATGTACATGAAAATTTAATTTTAGAATAAATTTCTACTTCATGAATCAAAATGATGATCCATATGATTGATTATATACATATATCTTAATCACATAGATTTATGTGTCTCAAAGATTTCACTTAGACTTTCAAAAACAAAGTTAATTTTTATAGAACTTTCAAAACTGTAACATTATTAATATTTGGAAATTATAAAATAAAAATATATACACATATGTGTGTTTACAAATATACATATATTAAAAACATTGAAAGAATATTGAAGACAGTCAAATACACTATGATAGAAATCTCTCCTTGTGGCAGAGATTACATGATCTTACCACAGAAAACTAAGTCAAAGAATAAACTGAAAAAATTAAAAATAATAATGACATCAGAATGCTAGAATTCATTAAAAGTAAATTGCAGACAAGAAGAATATGGGAGGAATAGACTTAACTGATGGGGAACATGGAACCATAACTTATAATAGCTCTCCATAGCTGAAAAAGTAATATCTATATTCCTTAGCTTTGCATTTTGCTTCCCGACAGTCTTTATGAATAGCAGTGATATAGAGCCAAAAGATGAGCCCCTCAGGTTGGAAGTCATTCAAAATATGACTGGGTAAGGGCTGCCTCCTCAACACAGAGTCGATCATAGTGATATAGATGGAACAAAGCTTTCAGGACCTTTGTCTGCTGATGGGACATGACTCAAAATGGGAAGAAACAGCTACAAACATTCATTAATAATTGAAATGTGGAATGTATGAAGCATGAATCTAGGAAAATTAAAAGTTGTCAAAAATGAAATGGAATACATAAAGATTGATATCCTAGGCATTAGTGAGCTGAAACAGACTGGGATCAGCCATTTTGAATCAGACAATCATATGGTCTACTATGCCAGAAATGACAAATTGAAGAGGAATGGTGTTGCATTCATACTGAAAAAGAACATTTCAAAATCTATGCTGAAATACAGTACTATCAGTGACAGGATAATACCCATACACCTACAAGGAAGACCAGTTAATAATACTATCATTCAAACTTACGCACCAAACACCAAAGTCAAAGATGAAGAGATTGAAGATTTTTACCAACTTCCACAGCCCGAAATTGACCAAACATGCAATTAAGATATATTGATAATTACTGATGATTGGAATGTGCAAGTTGGAAACAAAGAAGAAGCATTGGTAGTTGGAAAATATGGCCTTGGTGATAGAACTGACATCAGATATTGCATGATAGAATTATGCAAGACCAACTACTTGTTCATTGCAAATACCTTTTTTCTACAACATGAAAAGTGACAGTAAATGTGCACCTCACCAGATGGAATACACAGGAATCAGATTGACTAAATTTGTGGGGGGAGGCAATGGAGAAGCTCCATATCATCAGTGGAAACAAGGCCAGGATCTGACTGTGGAACAGATCATCAATTGCTCATATACAAATTCATGTTGAAGCTGAAGAAAATTAGAACAACTTCATGAGAGCCAAAATGCGACTTTGAGTATGTCCTACATGAATTTAGAGACCACCTAAAGAGTAGATTTGATGCATTGAACACCAACAACCGAAGACCAGATGACTTGTAGGATGACATCAAGAACATCATACATGAAGAAAATAAAAGGTCATTAAAAAGACAAGAAAGGAGGAGGCGGGGCAAGATGGCGGACTAGGCAGAAGGATTGCACAGACCCTCTTCAACAAAGAAAAGGGAAACCAATTAACACA
>NW_006921634.1:9531162-9559587 GCF_000298275.1 Orycteropus afer afer | reverse complement strand
GCTTTATGAAAAAAAAAAAAAAAAAAAAGACAAGAAAAGAAGAAAAGACCAAAATGTGATGTCAGAAGACACTTTTTTTTCATTCTTCGTTGTTCTGGACAAGGAGAGACCAATTGTTGCATCTTAGAGTGAATGGGGGGAAAAAAGATGAAATAAAAGAGCTGAACAGAAGATTTCAAAAGACAGCTTGAAAAGAAAAAGTAAAATATATGATGAAATATGCAAAGACCTGGAGTTAGAAAACCAAAAGAATATACTTGGCATTTCTCATGTTAAAAGAACTGAAGAAAAAAAAATGCAAGCCTCCAATTGCAATATTGAAGGATTTTATGGGCAAAATGTTAAACAATGCTGAAAGCACCAAAAGAAAATGGAAGGCTTGCAAGTGGCCATCTAAGATGCAACAAATGGTCTCTCCTTGTCCAGAACAACGAAGAATGAAAAAAATAAAAAAAAAAAAAGACACATGGAAACAATTAGTACAAGGGACTAGTGCACCATGTGAACATAAGCCTGGATGACTGTGAGACCAGAAGAACTAGATGACACGTGGCTACCACTGTCAAACACTCAGAAAGGGATCAGTGTAGGAGATTCTAAGATAGAGTGGGAAGAAAATGTGGATCAAAACTCAAAATCATCAAAAAAAAAAAAAACTAGATTTACTGGTATAATAGAGACTAGTGGAGCACCTGAGACTATGGCCCCTAGTTGCCCTTCAGGCTTGGCATTGAACTCACTTCCATGGCTTAACTTCCAGCCTAACAACACACAGGCTTACAATCTGAACAGTTACAGCAGGTAGGCACACTCCTCAGAACAATCAGCCATGGAGAGCAGAAGGGCAGTATTTACACAGGGAGATAACTCAGAGGGCATGAAGGAATAGGAAAGGACACAGGGAGAAGGTAACCACAGGGAGGAAGAGGGAAGAAGGCTGTTACATTATGGGGATTATGATCAATGTCATGAAATAAAATGTTTATGAACTGTTGTATGGATAATGAATTTCCTCTGTAAACTTTCACCCAAATCACACACACACACAAAGAAGATGGAAGGGATACACAGAATCACTGTATCACAAAGAACTGGCCAACGTTCAACCATTTCAGAAGGTAGCATATTGTGGTATGGTGAATTACTTGGTATGGCTTTTCTAGCCAGTCTTTGTGACCCCTGCCAGATAACTGGGTTGGACCATGCAAATATGGTGTATGGGACTTTAATGTGGAGATTGGTCAGGTTTGTCTTTCTGATAGGCTTAAAATGAGCCCTCCAAGAGGCAGAAGGGGGCATCTCACTGCAACCAAGAGAGAAGAGGTAGAGTGGAGGAGGTAGAGTAGAGTGTGTCCTTGGACCTAAGAAATCTGCTCTGGACCTCTTTGGTAGAGACACGCAGCAGAGATGCTCAGCTTAGAGATGACAGTAGTGGAACCAAGAGGCATGAGACAGAGTGGTGGGCTTACCTGATCCACAGAGCAAGAAAGCTGAGAGTACCTTTAGGAAGGAGGCTTGCTGGCGGAGTGGGGTGCATGTAGGTGTACCTATCAGCAGAGCTAAAAGAGCTTTGTAACACACTTGCCCAAGCAGGGCAGAGGCTAGGCAAAGAGACCAAGGGCCAGAGAGGTATGCCAGAGGGCATAGCAGAGGGGAGGCTGTCCTGATTTTTCCTGAACCTGAGTTGTAGCCTGTTACTTCCCTATTAAACCCCATAATCATGAGTATTGTCTGTGAGATCCATGTGGCCATTGCAATGGATTATCAAACCCAGCAGAGGAGTGACAGCTGTGGGAGGGACACTGGGTGTCAGAATTGGTAAAAAGGCTGAAGGGTGGCAGCATGTCTGGCTGCATAGCAATAAGCCTTGGGCTGCTGATGATTCTTTTTCTCTCTTGTGAAGTTAGAGGAGGTCAGATAAAGATGCTGCCCTCATGCCCTTTTTTGCACATATGATCAAGAACCAATGATATTGAAGGAAGAAATTCAACCTACACTGAAGGAATTGGTGAAAAAGAAGGTCCAGGAATTAATGAAACACCCATTGAGATGTTTCAACAAATGGATACAGAGCTGGAGGCATTTCTTTATGCCAAGAAATTTGGAAGACATACACCTGGCCAACTGACAGGAAGAAATCGTTATTTGTCCCCATTCCAAAGAAAGGTGATCCAATAAAATGTGGAAATTATCTAAAAATATCATTAGTATAACACACTAGTAAAATTACGCTGAAGATAATTCAAAATCTGTTGCAACAGTATACTCAGAGAGAACTTCCAGAAACTCAAGTTGGATTCAGAAGAGATGTAGAACATGGAATATCATTGCTGATGTTAGATGGATCTTGGCTGAAAGCAAAAATACCAGAAGATGTGTACCTGCGTTTTATTGACTATGCAAAGGTATTTGACTGTATGGATCATAGCAAAATATGGATAACATTGCAAAGAATGGGAATTCCAGAACACTTAATTGTGCTCTTATGGAACCCATACATGGACCAAAAGGCTTTCATTCAAACAGAACAAGGGGTACTGCAAGGTTTAAAATCAGAAAAAGTACACATCAGGGTTGTGTCCTTTCACCATACTTATTCAATCTGTATGCTGAGCAAGTAATCCAAGAAACTGAACTATATGAAGAATAATATGGCATCAGGATTGGAGGAAAACTCATTAACAACTTGAGGTATGCAGATGGCACAACCTTGCTTGTTGAAAGTGAAGACTTCAAGCAGTTACTGATTAAGATCATAGACCACAGTCTTCAGTTCAGTATGGATTATACCTCAAAGTAAAGAAAACAAAAATCCCCACAACTGGACCCATGAGCAACATCACAATGAATTGAAAAAAGATTGAAATTTTCAGAGATTTCCTTTTATTGGATCAATACCCATGGAAGTAGAAATCAGATGGATTTGCCACTGGGGCAATCTGCCACAAAGACCTCTTGAAAGTGTTGAAGAGCAAAGATGTCACTTTGAAGACTAAGGTGCGCCTAACCCAAGCCATGGCATTTTCAATCATCTCACATGCATGTGAAAGTTGGACCATGAATAAGGAAGACTGTAGAAGAATTGATGCCTTTAAATTGCGGTGTTGGCAAAGAATGATGAAAAACCATGGACTTGATAGAACAAACAAATCTATCCTGGAAGAGGTTCAGCCAGAATGCTCCTTAGTAGTGAGAATGACCAGATGTCATCTCACCTACTTTGGTCATGTTGTCTGAAGGGACCAGTCTCTGGAGAAGAATATCATGCTTAGTTAAGTATAAGGTCAGCAAAAAAGAGAGAGACCCTCAATGAGATGGATTGACACGGTGGCTGCAACAATGGGTTCAAGCATAGCAGGGTTTGTGAGGATGTCACAGGCTTGGGCAGTGTTCCATTCTGTTGTACATAGGGTCATTATGAGTCAGAGCTGACTTGACAGCACCTAACAACAACAACAACATAGTCTTGCCCCTAAACAATCTGCAGGTTGATCTGCTATATCCTGCATCAGATCTCTCACACTGTTTCCATTTTGCTCTGTATGTCTCCATGTCTCTTTGGCATTGCTCATACAATTTCTTTATTGGTTTAACAGGATTTTGACTGAGTTAGATATTAGATTCTGTATTAGAATGGTATGTGGAATCAAGCACACTTTTTTCCAGCATTTGTCTGGCAATTATGAATAATGCTGCTTTGACATCCATGTATAAGTTTATGTGTACAAATGTTTTCATTATTCTTCTAAATATAACTAAGAGTTGAATTGCTGGGTCATATGGTAGCTAACAACAACAACATGGTAGCTATATTTAACCTTATGAAAGACTACCAGAGTATTATGCAAAGAAATTGTATCATTTTATATTCTCATTAGCAATGTATGATGGTTCCAGTTTCTCTATATCCTTCCTCAAAACTTCCCTATTGAGCATTCTTCACATGGCTTGATTTGTGTGTGTGTGTGAGAGAGAGAGGTTTTTTTGTTTTGTTTTGTTTGGCTATTCGTATATCTTCTTTAGACAAATGCCTATTTAAACTTGCAAATATTCTCTCATATTCAGTAGTTTGTCTTTCCATTTGCTTCATATTAAACCACAAGTATTTTGCCTATTATACCACAAATACTTTTAATTTTGATGGAGTCCAATTTATTTTATTTTATTTACTTATACTTTCATGTTGTTTCTAAGAATCCACTGCCAAATCTGAAGTCATGCTAATTCACCCTCCTATTTTCTTCTGGAGAGCTCTGGTGACATAGTCCCTAAGACATCTGACTGTGAACCAGAAGGCTGGCAGTTCAAACCCACCAGCCACTCCTCAGAAGGAAGGTTGGGCAATCTACTTCTATAGTGATACCACCTTGGAAACCCAAGGAGGGATCGCTATGAGTCGGATCCAACTCCACAGCCATGAGTTTGGTTTTTGGTTTTGGTTTTCTTCTGAGTTTCACAGTTTCACCTCTTGCATTTAGATCTTCAATTCATGTGAGATAAATTTGTATATGGTGTGGGGTAAGGATAAAATTTCATTCTTTTGCTTTTTGCCTTCTAATTGCCCCTGCACTGT
Organism: Orycteropus afer afer; assembly: GCF_000298275.1. Lineage (NCBI taxonomy): Eukaryota > Metazoa > Chordata > Mammalia > Tubulidentata > Orycteropodidae > Orycteropus > Orycteropus afer. The sequence goes on along the minus strand of NW_006921634.1, from coordinate 9,555,014 downwards.
CTATGGAAAAAGACTATTTTTACTCCTTGAATGATCCTGACACCCTTGTCAAAAATCGTTTGAAGACAGATACATGGGTTTATTTCTTGACTCTCAATTTGTTTTTTTGTTTTGTTTTGTTTTTTTGTTTTGTTTTGTTTTGTTTGTAGAAAGGCTCGAAATCAGGTAGCGTGAGCCTTACAACTTGGTTCTCCTTTTTAACAATTGTTTTAGCAATTTGAGGTCCATGCATTCCCATAAAGATATTAGGATAAAACTTGTCTATTCTGCAATAATGTCAGTGGTATTTTGATAAGGATTGCATTCTATTAGAGCAGAATGTCATGTTAACCAAAGATGAGAGTTTGGAGATTTTTCAGGTATTTCCTGAATATGCTCACAGCATATGCACACAGCTCTATGTATATGGGGCACTATGTAGATTCCCAAGAATGTGCCAGAAATTTCCAAAATCCCCTGTGAACACACTCAAGGTTTTCCTTTTAAGTTTTTCGATCAGCTTGTTGTTTTTCCCCAAGTATCATCACTGTCTCAGGCCATTGCCATTGATTGTTCTGAAAAATACCCCTGGGAAAAGGCTGTTCGTTCACGGATGACATTTTCCAGAGAACCTCCAGAATGGTCAAATAATGACAAATTTTTAAGAATGAGGCTTTAGAAGAGCCCCAATCCAATACCACAATCTCTAGTGGCTGCTAGGCTGCTGATATTTAATACAACTGCAGGGCTTTTGGTTTCCAAGGCTGCCACAAAGATGGGAAGAGAGCAACAGTGACATGATGGAGAGAGAGAAAGAAAGACAGAATTATATAAAACACCACAAATCTCACTGAATCTCATTCTTACTGAGATTCAGCCATTTTTCTTAAATTAATTTATCCTGAGTTGTTTCAATCTTTTGCTTAATTTTCAGAGCTCTGAAAACATTGTTTTTATGGAGAAGATTTCCAGAGGTTCTTGCACCATGACTCCTATTCACATCATTCTTCATTGTTCTTTTTATATAAAAATACTAGATGATTGTCACACTGTACCATAATACACTCAAATTTTAAGAAGTTTTTAGATGAATTTTTCATAAAATCCTGTGGATAGCACCTATAAATGTGATCTGAATAATAGTATAATTAGGCAGATTCACAGATGATTAAATATTAACAATTAGTTGATTAATAAGTCAATTTCAACTTTGTGGGAGGTCTCTGGTGCCTTGTGTTTTTGTTCCTTTTTTTTTTTTTTTTTTTTTTTTAATTGTGGTTTGGGTGAAAGTTCACAGAGAAGTTACTTTTTCACTCAATAATTTGTGCACATTTTGTTTCCTGGCATTAGCTGCAATACCTTCAAAGTAACAGCACTTTTCCCACTTTCTTCCTGGGTTCTCTGTTTCCTTTAGTCTTTCTTTCCAGCCCTTTCTTGTCTTCTCAGCTTTGTTATTGGATAAATTCTGCCCTTTTGGCCTTATATGGTTGATTGTTCTGAGTACATTCCTCATGGGAATTATTGTTCATGTTATAGGACTGTCCATTATTTGGCTGAAAGGTGACCCACAAGGGTGGGATCAGTTTCAAGTTTAAAGGATGTCTAATGGCCATAGTATCAAGGGTTCCACCACTCTCTATAAAACCAGTAAGTTTGGCCTTTTTTTATTTTTTATTTTTTTAAATAATTTTGCATTTTTTGTTCCATATTTTTGTTCTACTCTGCCCAAGATCTTCTGTTGTGAACGCAGAGTGGTCAGCAGAGGTAGCCAGACACCATCTACTTCTCTAATCTGAGAGTAATGGAGGCTGAGGTTCACGTGGTCCACTGTCCTTTAGACTATTTGTTTCCTTGAGTCTTTGATTGTCTTCACTCTTCTTTACTCTGCACTGGGAAAGGCCAATAGTTTCATCTGTTATCCCCCAAGATTATGGTTCTAAGTCCTCAAACCCAGTTTTTGGTTATGACTAACAAGTTTTCATAACTTTACCCACTTTATGCTCTACTACATATATGGACATGCTTGCAGCACACACAAATACATATGCAGAAATACCTTTGCCAAACCTTCATATACTCATGGGTATAGTCCTGTTTGCCTTCCCACATCTATTCAGATTGCATATCTATCTATGTATCTACTTGTAGACTTTTATTACTGTTATTGAAGGACTATGTATGTAATAGTATTCATCATTGTTGCTGTTAGCTCTAGTGCACCTCTCAGTGTCTTTCTTTTCTTTGGTCATATTTTGTTCACCTTCCCTTTATTGTATATTGCTTTTTCCTTAACCCAGGTTAATATGTATCTACTTCATAGTTAGTGATTTTTCCTTCCTTTTCTTCCTATCCATTGTAACCATTAGAGAATATTTCTTTCTTTCCTTGACTTTTTATAATAGTGGTCTCATACAATATTTGTCCTTTTGTGATTGACTTGTAAAATTCAGCATTATGTACTCCATGTTATGGGGTATTTTGTAAATTATTTGTTATTCTTGAACGTTGCATAGTAGTCCATTATGTGTTTGTATCATAGTTTGTTTATCCATTCATCCATTGATGGACATTGAGATGGTTATCATCATTTTGCTATTGTGAATAATGCTGCAATGAACATGGATGTGCATTTATATGTTCATGTCATGGCTGTTATTTCTCTAGAATAAATACTGAGTAGTGAGATTGCTGGATCATATGGTATTTCTATTTCCAAATTTTAAAGAAAGCACCATACCATTTTCCACAGTGATTGTACCATTTTACAGTCCCACCAGCAGTGTATGAGGGTTCCAATCTCTCTACACCCTCACCAGAATTGGTTGTTTTCTGTCTCGTTGAACTTTACTATCATTGCTGGGGTAAGATGATATCTCATTGTTGTTTTGATTTGCATTTCTCTACCGGCATTTCTTCTTGGGTATGTTGGCTGACTGGATGTCTTCTTTAGTGGAGTGTCTACTCTTGTCCTCTGTTCATTTTTACATTATGTTGTTTGCCTTTTTGATTGAGGCTTTGAAGTTTTCTATAAATTATGGAGATTAGTTCCTTGTCTTATATGGTGTTGCAAATAAATTTTTCCCAGTCTGTAGATTCTCTGTTTACTCTTTTGGAGGTTTTTTGATGTGGATAAGTTTTATAATTTTTAGGATGTCCTAGTCATGTAGTTTATCTTCTGCTGTTTGTGCATTTTTCTTATATTTAAAAAAAAAAAAAAAAAAACCTCACCGCTTTAGGGTCAATTCAGACTCATAGTGACCCTTCTTTGGGTTTCCAAGGCAGAATCTGTATAGAAGTAGATTGCCCAGTCTTCATTCCAATGAGTGGCTGGGGGATTTGAACCACCAGCCTTCTGGTTAGCAGTCAAATGTCCTAGGCACTGCACCACCAGAGCTCCTTTCTTATGTTTAATAGATAATTTATGCCATAAATCAGGAACCCCAAGTTTGTCCCTATTTTTTCTTTGATGATATTCACAATTTTAGATTTTACATTTAGGTCTTTGATCCACCTTGTGGTAGTTTTCATATATGGAGTGCAATAAGAATCTTGTATAATTTTTTTGCAAACAGATATCCATTTCTGCCTGCACTATTTGTTAAGGAGACTATCTCTTCCCCATTTAATGGATTTTGACCCTTTGTTGTTTGAGATCATCTTTCCATTAAGTGGAACTATTTACTTCTTGGTTCTCAAATCAGTCTTACTTGTTTTTGTCTGTCCTTGTACCAATATGAGGCTGTTTTGACCACCTTGGCTGCATAGTAGGCTTTGAAATTAGGGAGTGTGAGGCCTTCTACTTTGTTCTTCTTCTTTATTAGTGCTTTGTTTATCTGTGTTTTCTTTCCTTTCCATATAAAGTTGGTGATTAGTTTTTTCCATCTCTTTAAAGAATGTTGAATGGAATCTAGATCAGGATTGCATTGTATCTATGAGATGATTTAGTAATATTGACTTTTTCAGTGTTAAGTCTTCCCATCCATGAGCATGGTATGTTTTCCATTTATGAAAGTCGGTTTTGGTTTCTTATAGTAAATATTTTGTAGTTTACTTTCTATAAGTCTTGTATCTCGGGTTTTTCCCCTAGATATTTCATCTTTTGGTAGCTATTTATGTAATATTCTTTTCCTGATTTCCTTTTCAGAGTTCTCTTTGATAGAGTCGAGGAATCCAAATGATTTTTATATGTTGATCTTGAACCTTGCCACTTTATTGAATCCTTCTATTAGTTCTAATTGCTTTATTATTGAGTCTCTGGGATTTTTTTATGTATTGTTGTTGTTAGGTGCCATCAAGTCAGCTCTGACTCATAGCATGAACCTATGTACAACAGAATGAAATATTGCCTGGTTGTGCATCATCCTCACAGTACTTGCTATACATGAGCCCATCATTGCAGCCAGTGTGTCAATCTATCTTGTTGAGCATCTTCCCATTTTTTGCTGACCCCTACTTTACCAAGCATGATATCCTTCTCCAGGGAATGGTCCCTTCTAACAATATGACCAAAGTAGGTGAGATGAAGTCTGGCAATTCTTGCTTCCAAGAAGCATTCTGGCTACACTTCTTTCAGGACAGATTTATTCTATGTATAGGATTATATTATTTGAAAATAGGGATAGTTTTCTTTCTTCCTTAATAGTTTGGATTTTTTATTATTATTATTTTCCCTTTTTGTCTTATTGCTCTGGTTAGGACTTCCAATACAATATTGAATAGGAGTGATGATAAAAGACATCCTTGTCAGAATCCCATTCATAAGATGAATGCTTTCAGTCTGTCTCCAATAAGAATAATGGTAGCCCTTGGTTTTGTTCATATGCTCTTAATTACATTGAAGAATTTCCCTTTTGCTCAGAGTTTTTATCAGAAATGGGTGTTGAATTTTATTAAATGCCTTTTCTGCATCAATTTATATGATCATGTGGTACTTTTCCATTATTTTATTTCTGTGGTGGAATACATTTATTGTTTGTTTGTTTGTTTTGTTTTTTCTTATTATTGAACCATCCTTGAATACCTGATGTGAATATCACTTGGTCATGATGTGTGTGTGTGTGTGTGTGTGTATGTGTAGAGATAAATAGATAGATAGATAGATAGATAGATAGATAGATAGATAGATACGCACACATATATATGTGATATTGAATTCTATTGACCAGGATTTTGTTGAGAATTTTTGTGTTTATGTTCATGAGGGATATTGTTCTATAACTTTCTTCTGTAGTGGTATATTTACCTGTTTTGATTTATCTGGCTTTGATATCAGAGTTATAACTGCTTCATAGAATGAATTTGGGAATATTCCATTCTTCTCTATGTTCTGGAATAATTTAAGTAGGGTTGGTGTCAGTTTCTCTCTGAATGTTAGGTAGAATTGACCAGTGAAGCCATCTGAGTCACAACTGTTTATTGTGGGGAGTTATTTTTTATGACCTGTTTAATTTCTTCTTTCGTTATGGAGCTGTTCAAATTTTTTTACTTCAGTCTAAGGTTCAGTAGGTAGTTTGTTTCTAAAAATTAGTGTATTTCTTGTAGGTTTTAAAAATATCATGGAGTTCCTCATAGTATGTTATTATCATTTTTATTTCAATGTTTCTGCTATGATAGCACCCATTTCATTTCTTATTTGCATTATTTGTACCTTCTCCTTCTTGTCCTTTGCTAAAATTGCCAGTCATTTGTCAATTTCATTAATGCTTTCAAAGAACCACATTCTAGTCTTGTTGATTCTTTCCATTGTTTTTCTGCTTTCTGTTTCATTTATTTTTGTTCTAAACTATTTCTTTTCTTCTGGTGACTGTAAGATTTTTTACTCTTCTTTTTCTAATTGTTGGAGTTGGTGATTTAAGGTGTTGATATTGGTTCTTCTTTTTTTGATGTGTGCATTCATTACTATAACTTGACCTCTGAGCACTGCTTTGCTGTCCCAACGGTTTTGGTATGTCATGTTTTCATTTTCTTTTGATTCAAGGAATTTTGTCATCTCATCTATAATCCAGCAGTTTTTAAGCAGGGTCTTATTGTTTACATGTATTTGATTATTTCACTTAATCTCCCTATTATTGATTTCTAATTTTATAGCAACATAAACTGATAAGAATCTTTATTCTATTTTGGATGTTTCTAAATTTATTGAGGCTTGCTTCATGGCCTAATGTATGGTCTATTCTGGATGATGATCCATATACCCTGGAAAAGAATGTGTTTTGTGCTTTGGTGGGTAAAGAAATCTGCATGTTTATGAGGTCAAGTTGGTTGATTGTGTTGTTTGGATCTTCTGTATCTTTGTTGACTTTCTTTCTAGTTGTTCAGTCCTTCATTGAAAGTGGTGCATTAAAGCCACCTACTATTATTGTGCTCAGAAGGAAGGTTGGGCAATCTACTTCCATAGTGATATTGCCTCGGAAACCCAAGGAGGGGTCACTATGAGTCAGGTCTGACTCGACGGCACAAAACAACAACAAACTATTATTGTGGAATTGTCTTTTTATCTTTTTTTAATTCTGCTCATATTCGATCTATATATTTTGGGGCACCAATGAAAATTGGGTGTGTAGATATTTATTATGGTTATGTACTCTTGTTGGATTGACACTTTAATCATTATATAGTGGCATACCTTGTTTCTTATGCTGGTATTTTCCTTAAAATATCTTTTATCAGAAATTAATATTGCCACTCTTGCTTTTTTTTTTTTTTGGTTGCTGTTTGATTGTCATATTCTTTTTCCATCCTTTGATTTTAAATTTACCTTTATCTTTGTGTCTAAATTCTGTCTCTTGTAGGCAGCATACTGATGGGCCCTGTTTTCTTATCCATTCTGTGACTCTCTCTTGACTGGTGCATTTAATTCATTTACATTCAGTGTAATTATCAATAGATATGAACTTACTGCTGTCATTTTGTTGTCTTTTTGTTGTTGTTTGTTTGTTTTGTGGTGCTGATTACTTTATTCTGTATATTTTTCTGTGCTAAGTTCATCTTGTTTGTAGATTTCCTCTTCAATTCCTTCATTGCTGTTGATTTTGTGTTTACTGAGTCTTTATGACTTCCTTCTTTATTTTGGTTAGATGGGTTTTTTAAATTTTCTTTGTAGTTACCCTGTAATTTATTGTTATGTTCTTAAGTTAAAACAGTCTTTTCTATCTTGATACCATCTTGACTTCCTCTCCATTGGAAAGTTCTGTAACTATTATCTTTTTGCTTTGTAGTTGTTTTTATTTATAGATTGATGTCTCTGACTCCCTATTTTCTGTCTTGTAGGTTTATTTTTGATCATTCTTTATCTGGGTTGGTTTCTGGATGATATTATCATATCTCTTGATCTCACATTATTGTCTGATTGGTGTCGGTTCTCTGTTCATAGGACTCCCTGTACCATTTCTTATAAGGCTGGTCTGATTTTTAAAAATTCCCTTAATTCTATTTATCAGTAATGTTCTAATTTTGTGATTGTATTTGACAGACAGTTTTGCTGGGTATATAAATGATGGCAATTTTTTTCTTTCAGGGTTTTGTATATGTCATCCCATTAACTTTTTAACAGCATGGATTTTGCCAAGAAATGAATTTAGTTTTATTGGTTCCCAATGATAGGTAACAATTCTTTTTTCCCAAGCTGCTCTTAGTAGTCTTTCTTTGTCATTTGTTTTGGAAAGGTTAATTGTAATATGTCTTGATGATTTTCTTCTGTGGTGTATCCTATTTGCAGTTCGTTGAGCTTGTCAAATGGGCATCTTCTCATCTTGCATGATATTAGGGAAGTTTTCTGCCAACTAATATTTGACAATTGTCTCTGCTTTTTTGTTGTTGTTGTTGTCTCTTTTTGTTCTGGAATTCTGATCAATTGTAAGCAGTAGATGCATGGTACAGCAGAAGCATGCTGCAGTCACCAAGAAGAGGAGTGGTGGGTGGACTGAGGGGGGGGGGAGGATCATGCACTTGGACCACTGAGTGGGTGAGGGGCAGAAGAGGTGTCTCTTCCACTTAGTGGGTGAGGGTGGAGGGCCACACCACTGGTCACCAGAAGGATGTTTGAGAAGGAAGAGGGGAAAAAGCACTTCTCTCCTGCCAAGGCATCAGTGCACTCCTGAGCAATGTTCCTGCCCTGACTCAGCATAAGGAAGCCAGTGGGCTGCCCAGAGTCAAGTGTCTCTATCAGGCATTGTTCAGGCTTTCCTCTCTGCATGGGTCCCCAACCCAAATGCCTAGGGTCTCTTACGTATGATTGGTTCTATTCACATTTACTGGCTCCACACATGTTCTATGGCCACCTGAGTCTGAACTTCTAGCCCACTTCCCTTCCTTAGATCTAGCCTGTATTCTGCTCAACTTGCTTCATTCTAAATTTATCTACACTGTATCTCTGTCTTATTGGGGATTCTGTGAAGTTATCTTTCTGTGCTCTTCATCCAGGAATGCTGCCTGCAATGTCCCAAAATGGCCACACAGTGCTCTTTTTTGGTTGCCTCTACACTATACCTCTACACTATACCTCTCCTTGTTTGCTACTTCCATTTAATTTCTTCTTCTATTCAGTGTTTGCTATAGTTCTTTATCCTTTCATTTCATGATCAGGATTCCAGGATTATCATCTGTATCTATTTCATTTGATTTATCAGATCTTTTGGGGAAGAGATAGCATGGAGTGTGTAACTAGCTCATCATCTTAACTCATTCCTCCATATATGTTTTTGGTCATATATAATTCATAAACTTTTTAACCATTTGGATAAATATATATTTTTTATAAATAAATGATTTTAAATAATATTAGCTGAGTGATTTTATTTTTTAAATATTTGCCACTATGAAACGCTAAGAAAAAAATAAATGTGACTAGAGCCAATGTAAAGTCCTGCATTTGGTTGCTTTATTTAATTATTTTTAATCATTTGTATTTTGCATATTGGAGGCAGCAAATTTAATAGCAATTTGCTAATGGAAAAGGAATATGAGAAAAAGAAAAAGGAAGGCTAGAAGTTTTAGTTCACCATCAAAATGCTATATCTTAAAACAGGGCAAACTTATGGCTGGTGTGCACACATAGGCTTGCACATACATACATGACTGCTCTTAAACACATTATTAACTCATTCAAAAGTTTTATGTTGACCACACATGTGCAGTCTACTCTGTAAGATAGTGTAGATACAAATATTTAAGAAAAAAAAATATAGATCTTTTCCTCAAAGAAATCACCATCAAAAAAGGTAAATGAAAACAAATTGTAATGCAACATAGTGTAACATATTAAAGGGAAGTACAAAGTGGTCAAGGAACACTCAAATAGAATGATTAACTGTTTGAAAGGAAATACTTAATGAGTAAGTACAAATTAACAAGCACATAAAGGTTTGAAGACTTTCCAGGGGCATGAAATAACTTGGCATTTATTGCACATTTATTGTGTGTTTGGTGCTGGATAAATAATAATTTAAAAAAAAAAACAGGTAGCTCTTCCCAGCATCCACTGACACTGCCTACCAGTGGGAAGAAAAAAAAAAAAAAAAAAAAAAACTTCCTAATCACCTTCAAGTGAAAATTAGCTGAAAGAACATAGTCTGTTGCTAAAAGTCTACAGATGACTTCTCCAAGTTTCACACTGATGAAAGGCAAAATTTCAATTTACACCATAACAAGCTATATGGGAAATGCCTGGGCATTTGACTCAGTGAATTGGAGATGAGCAAAAAGATAAGAATCATATGCAACTGGTCATAAAATCCTAATATGAGACCAGCACAGTCATCAGATTTTTAATTAAAGACTTGAAAGTAGTTCCACCTCTATAATGTGCTAGATTCTGAACTTCTTATTACATAAGCATTTTTTTCATTCAATTGCTACAGCAACTCTGAGCACTGAATAAGATTTATAATATCACAAATTGGATGACTGATAATAGTGAAAGCTAAAGATAATAAGTAATTATTGGCACCATCTGGATTTTTTGGAAAATACCCTTTTAAAAAGTGTATTTCAGAACCATACAAAAATAGAATTTGTGTAAAATGAAACAAAACTGTCAAATTTAAATTACATGGGAGCAAAGACACTAATTAAGAATGCACAAGGGGGATTATAGATCTAATTTAGAAGTAATTGACCCAAAATTATTCATGAAACTGGATGGTTTTACAGATTAGCATCTACACTGTTGTAGTACAATGACTTCTCTATTATTTTCTTCATTGCCAAAGATAGCAAATGCCACTTAATTTGATCCATAGGGTCATTCTGATAGTTTATCCACTTTTTAGCTGAGAAGTCTGGTCACTACTGACATCAGTGCATCTTAAATTCAATGTGAAAAAATATAGCAATTATGCATATATATTCAGGTCTTTCTGCATTAATGGAAAGTGAATTAATCACATAAAAATGTTTGTGAATGGTTTTGTGAATATATAAGTTTTGATGATCTTTCTAAACTTATATCAGCCTTTTTTTTTTCCTATTATCTGGCTCTTTCTTGAAATGGCACCAAGGAATGACAGCCCAGAATAGCGACTCACATTTCTCACAGAAGTTGCTCACAGGAAAAAATTCCAAGGAAAAGTCAAAAAGGAGAGATTTTTTTAAAGTGTAGACCCAGCAAGTACACGTATTTACTAAATGCATATAATATGCCACACAGACATTTTACATATAGAACTGTACTTACATTCAGTTCTATTTAACTCACAGCAAATACTCAAAAATGATGTTAACACCTCCATTGTACAAAGAAGGAAACAGGCTTAGATCAATCTAAAGACTTTTCCAAACAATGATGACTAATTGTACTACTCCATGATAGCATGCAATGGATGAAAAGAGAAGGAATGGGACAAACAAAAAATGTCCCAAATTTGGTAAAATAAATAAATAACGATCCATTGATCCTGTAAATAGAAAACCATACTTATGCAGTCCATATTCAAGCTGCTGAAAACCAAAGATAAAGAACAAAACAACTCATAAAAGCAGTAAAAGGGAGGCAGGATGTATATCACAATCAGGAAAGGAGTGGTAGGGGTAAAAGAATAACATATAATTTCTTATCAGATAAATGAAAAGGAGACCAGGATAATTTAAAAAGAGAGAGAGAAAGAGGGAGGGAGATTAAAAGCACTAAAAGAAAATGGGGGGAAAATACTGGGTATTCTATGTTGCTCTGACTCAGCAGCCCTGTCTGACAGAATAGAATTGTCCCCTATAATTTTCTTAGCTGTGATCTTTACAGAAGCAGATTGCCATCTCCCATGGAACTCCTGGGTGGGTGGAAACCATGAATCTCGATTAGCAGCTAAGCACTCTACCTTTGTGCCACAATGGCTCCTAGAGAATTCTATATATGGTAAAAATATCCTTCCAAAATTAAGATGAAATAAAATATCTTAAGATAAATAAATAAAGAGATGATTTTTCTTTAGTCAGTTTGCTGAAAGAATGTCTTGATTTGAAGGAGAAATGCATCAAGTAGAAAACTAAGATATACAGGTGTACGGACTGGAGAGCAATCACCCAAAATGGCACATATGAGAGTGTTAGAAGACAAATATTTTCCTTACTTAATTTCTTTAAAAGACAATTGGTTATTTAAAATAAAAACAAAAACACTGTACGATAGCGTTTACATAGATATAGAAGTAAAATACCACAATATTATAAAAGATATAATTGTTGTTTTTAGGTGCCATTGAGTTCTTTTTAACTCATAACGACCCTATGTGCAACAGAACAAAACACTGCCCAGTCCTTCTCCATCCTCAAAATTGTTACTATGCTTGAGCCCATTGTTTCAACTGCTGTGTCTGTCCATCTCATTGGAGGCCTTCCCATTTTTCACCGACCCTCTGCTTTACCAAGCATGATTAAAAAAAAAAAAAACTACTGTCAAGTCAAATCCAACTTATAGTGCCCCTCCTTTGGTTTCTGATGGTATCTCTATGGAAGTAGATTGCCCAGTCTTCCTTCCAAGGAGTGGCTGGTGGGTTTGAACCACCAGCCTTCTGGTTAGCAGTCAAATGCCCTAGGCACTACACCACCAGAGCTCTCTGGGGAATGGACCCTACTTATAACAGTGGTAGTAAAGGTTGTATGTCAACTTGGCTGGGCCTGGTTGAGTGGCTGAACAGCTGGATGTAGTTATTCCCCATGGTGAGATTGGTAATTAACTCCATGGTGGAATCTGCTGGAGCAGCTAAGTAGCTGCTTTAGGGATGTGGGCTGTTTCCAGTATAGAGGAAGCAGTTTTGAGGAAGGTCTCCAGCTTTTGGTGTGCTTGAGCCCTGCATGTAGTTGAGTCGTTGTTAAGCTGCCTGCCATGTTGCCCTGCCAGTCTTGGGACTTTTTCAGGACTTGAATCAATAGCCTGCCATGTGATTTGTTACTATCAGGACTAAATCAAAAAAACCAAACTCACTGCTGTCAAGTCGATTTCAACTCACAGCAACCCATCCTTGGGTTTCCGAGGCAGTATCCCTATGGAAGTAGATTGCCCACTCTGCCTTCCGAGGAGTGACTGGTGGATTAGAACCTCCACCCTTCTGGTTAGCAATCAAATGCCTTAAGCACTACACCACCAGAGCTCCTATTATCAGGACTATGCCATTTTATTTGTCAACCTTGAGCTTGGCAGCCTCAACAGCCAGCAGCTGCCTGAGTGAAGAAAAACCTCTAGCTTCAGAGGGCTGGGAGCAAGAGGCAGACTGAAGCCCAAGGTCAACGGGCTTTCACCCAGCCCCTAGAGCCAGGCATTTTGAACTCAGACTTCTAGCCTCCAAAACTGTAAGAGAATAAACTCTTGTTTGCTAAGGCATCCCATTTGTGGTATTTCTGATAGAGCGGCACTAGGTAACCAAAATAATGACCAAAATATAAGAGACGAAGTCTGGCCATTCTCACTTCTAAGAAGCATTCTGGCTGCACTTCTTCCAGGATGGATTTATTCATTCTTCTGGCAGCCCAGGGTATTTTCAGTAATTTTTGCTAACATCACAATTCAAAGGTATCAACACTTCATCTGTCTTCCTTATTCACTGTCCAGCTTTCACATGCATAGGAGGTGATTGACAGTACCATGGCTTGGAGTAGGTGGACCATAGACTTCAAAGTGACATCTTTGCTCCTTAACATTTTAAAGAGATCTTTTGCAGCAGATTTTCCCTGTGCAATATGACATTTGTTCCTTGATTGCTGCTTCCATGGGTGTTGATTATGGTTCCAAGTAAAAAGAAATCCTTGACAACTTCAATCTTTTCTCCATTTATTGTGAGGTTGCTTATTTGTCCAGTTGTGAGGATTTTTGTTTTCTTTATGTTAAGGTGTAATCCATAATGAAGAATGTAGTCTTTGATCTTCAAGAGTAAATGTTTCAAATCATCTTAATTTCAGCAAGCAATGTTGCCTAATCTCCATATTGTGGGTTGATAATAAGTCTTCTTCCAACCCTGATGCTAATCTTCCTCATATAGTCCAGTCTTAGATTATATGCTCAGTAGATAGATTGAATAAAAATGGTAAAGGCTACAACCCTGACATATACTTTCCTGATTTTAAACCAAGAAGTATCCCCTAGTTCTGTTCAAACGTCAGCGTCATGGCCTATATACAGCTTCCTCATGAGCACAATTATGTGTTCTGGAATTCCCATACTCTGCGGTGGTATCCATAATTTATTATGATCCACAGAAGCAAATATCTTTGCATTGTCAAAAAACACAGATAAATATCCTTCTGATATTCTTTGCTTTCAGCCAAGATCCATCTGACATCAGTAATGATATCCCTCATTCCACGTCCTCTACTGAATCAAACTTTCATTTCTGAAAGCTCTCTGTCAATATACTTGTGCAACCATTTTTTAATTATCTTCAGCAAAATTTTACTTGCATGTGATAGTAATGATATTGTTCAGTAACTTCTACATCCTGTTGGGTCATCTTTCTTTGGAATGGGCACAAATATGGATCTCTTCTAGTTGGTTGGTCAGGTAGCTGTCTTCCACTTTTCTTGGCATAAGCAAGTGAGTGCCTCCAGTGCTGATCTGTTTTTTGAAACATCTCAATTGGTATTCTGTCAATTCCTGGAGCCTTGTTTTCCACCAATTCTTTCAGTGTCTCGGGCTTCTTCCTTAAATACCATTGATTCTTGATTATATGTTACCTCCTGAAATGGTTTAATGCTGACCAATTCTTTGTGGTACAGTGACTCTGTATATTCCTTCCATCTTCTTTAATGCTTCCTTCATCATCCAGTATTTTGCCCATAGAACAGAACCAACTGTGGAACAAACCATCACTCATATGCAACTTCAACTTGAAGCTGAAGAAAATTTCTTCCAGCTAGTCATCTCTTGAGTTGACTCTGTTCAACTCTAAATGACAACTTGCAATTATGAGTTGCTAGTTAAATTTCCAGCCCTACTAGAAACTAAAATTTGCTCTAGTGTAGTTTATATACCTGCTTCCTCATATATGAAATTATATAATTGGAGCATATAACTTTATAGCTTTCATATCTAAAATGTATACATCTATATATATGTTCTTATATATTTTTGTTGTTGTTGTTATGTGCTGTCAAGTTGGCCCTGACTCATAGCAACTCCTCCTTGGGTTGCCAAGGCAGTATCAGTACGGAAGTAGATTGCCCAACCTTCCTTCCGAGGAGTGGCTGGTGGGTCTGAACCGCCAGCCTTCTGGTTAGCAGTCAAGTGCCTTAGGAACGATGTTATTAATTATATATTGCATATTAATTAATTATATATTATTAATTAAATATTACATATTATTAATATATAATGTTATATTAACATATTGCTATTGATTGGTGTATTAATATATATTATACATTAATGTATAATATATTAATTATATAATATATATCATTAATATTATATATTATTAAGTTTTATTTAAATATGAAGTAACCTAGGTTGAATGATAGCTCCAAAAATGTCAGGACCAATGATGTCATGTATTTTAAAATATTCATAATACTCTCATAAGAAATTTTTCTAAGAGAATCAATAATGAAGTCTGATTATAGCAGATAATGCGTTTTTATCTGTCTTTTACAGAATATTAAGGTGATATTAGGAAGAGGGGGTTGTTGTTTTTAGATGCCCTCAAGTCAATATTCACCCTTAGTCATGCCATATGACTGAGTAGAACTGCCCCATAGGGTTTTCTTACCTAAGGCACTTGACTGCTAACCAGAAGACTGGCAGTTCAAACCCACCAGCCACTCCTCGGAAGGAAGGTTGTGCAATCTACTTCCGTAGTGATACCTCCTCGGAAACCCAAGGAGGGGTCACTATGAGTGGGGTCCAACTCGAGGGCACATAACAACAACAACATTTGAGGGAGCAGGTTGCCAGGTCTTTCACAGATCCACTGGGTGGATTTCTAGAACCAACTTTTTGGTTAGTAGCAGAGAGATTAATCATTTTACTTTTAAGGCTAAAGGGCATATATATATCTAGTGTGAAAAATCTCAAAAAGTGACTGAGGGTAAATACAACCTGAATAGGATGACACATGAGAATAACTCAAGATTAGGAAACCAGATTTTTAATACTATATAGTGTAATACAGAAAACCAAACCTATGGCCATAGAGTCAATTCTGACTCTTAGCGACCCTTTAGGACAGAGTAGAACAGCTCATAGGGTTTCCAGGGCTGTAAATCTTTACTGAAGCAAACCACATCATCTTTCTCCCCTGGAGCAGATGGTAGGTTCAGACAGCTGACTTTTTTCATTAGCAGCCACATGCTTTACTCACTACACCACCAAAACTCCTTATGTAATGCAATGGTCACTACTTAAATGAAATACATTTTTTTCACACTCCATGTTTTTATTGCAAGGATGTCTCTGTCTTACAAATATTCAAAAGTCATATTTAACACACTTTTAAAAAGTCCTGCATGCTCCCAGGAGACACTTGATCAAAGTGTGTAACTCCATAAAAATGTTTTCTTGCACAGGAACAACTCATCATAGGTTATGTTAATCCATGAAATTCAATACGATCCTAAATGTTAATTTGCACTCAGTTTTATTTCAATTACTACATTCAACACAGCACAAATAATCCTATTCACACATATGCATCAAGTTTACATAATACACTGCAGAAAAAACTAAAATTTGAAAAAGCAATAGTAAATCAGTTTACATTTGAACACAAAATTGAATAGTACCTTCACATTTTAAAGGCTCTTTTATTTCTAAGTATACTCTGCTTTTTTAAGTAAGAAAAGTACACTTTTTTTGTATAACTACTCTTTGTAGAGAAGTTTATACTATGTGCCTACAATCTTCTAAGTATAAAATTTTGATATGGAACAATTAAAGAAGGAAAAAGGGAAATTTTACTTTATATTAAATTGAAGACTATTCCAAAGACTTTGGCTATGCCCTCTCTGGCTAAGCTCTTAAGATGAGCTTTGCACTTTGAAGATTCTGATAATTAGCAACGTCTACCAATGTAGAAAGGAGCTCTAGTGGTGTTGTGGTTAAGGTGTTTGGCAGCTAACCAAGAGATCAGTGGTTTGAAACCACCAACTGCTCCATGAAAGAAAGATGAAGGAGTATGTTTCCATAAAGATTTACAGCCTCGAAAATCTAATGGGGGTTGCTATGAGTCAGAATCAACTCAATGGCAGTTAGTTTAGTTTTGGGGGGTTTACAGATTTGCTGGAGCCCTGGTGGTATGGTAGTTAAGCACTTGGCTGCTAACCAAAAAGTTGGCAGTTCAAACTCATCTGCTGCTCTGTGGGAGAAAGATGTGGCCATCCTTAAGGTTTACGGTGTTGAAAACCCTTTGAGGCAATTCTACTCTGTCCTAGAGGATCACTATGAGTTGGAATCAACTCAGCAGCAATGGCTTTCGTTTGATTTTGGTTTGTCCAGTGTACCTCATGAACACTCCTCATCTGTCTGTCAATGGAGGCTTGCATATTGCTTTGATGCTTAACTGGTTTCAGTGGTGCTTCCAGACTGACAGACAAGGATGAAAGTTCTAGCTATCAACTTTTAAAAACCAGCCAACAAAAACTGTATGGATTATAAGAGTCTACAACTGATCATGGGGATGGCACAGGACTGAGCATCATTTCATCCCATTTTTCATGTGGTTGCCATGAGTCAGGGAACAACTCTTTGGCTGCTAATAACAAAAAGTCTTCAACCAACTACAGAAGAAAGTAAGGATACTCTTTAAAGGTCCCAGCATCCCAAACCTGCTATCTTGCAATTCCCTTCCTTACTCTAAAAGAGGTGCTTTCTACTTTTTAGGTATAGGCATACCTCATTTTATTGAGCTTTGCTTCACAGATACTGCATTTTTACAAATTGAAGATTATGACAACCCTGCATCAAGCAAGTCTGCTGGTCCCATGTGCTCACTTCATGTCACTATGTCACATTTTGGTAATTTTCACAGTATTTCAAACTTTCTCATAATGCTATTGCATACTTAACAAACTATAGTATAGTGTAACCATAACTTTTATATGCACTGGGAAACTGAAAAATTTGTGTGACTTCACTTTATAGAGATATTTGATTTTTTGCAGTGTTCTGGAACCAAATCTGCAATATCTCAGAGGTATTCCTGTATTCTTTATCTTTCTGATTCTTCCCTGTCAAAACTGTTTAAAAATACAATGCTTTTTGTGCATCAAAGAACTTTATTAAGAAAGTGAAGAGAAAACTATACTATGAGAGAAAATACTTGAGAATGATTTATCTAGTAAGAGTTTAATATCCAGAATATAAAAATAAAACCTGTATTTCAATAACAAAAAGACAAGCAACCAAAAATTAAAAAAATAAATTAAATTTAAAAATGGACAAAGGATTTAAATAGGTATTTTTTTAAAGAAGAAATAAAAATGACCATTAGGCAAATAAACAGATGTTCAAAAGCATTACTCATTGTTGTTATGTGCCATCAAGTTGGACCTGACTCATAGCAACCCCTCCTTGGGTTTCCAAGGTAGTATCACTATGGAAGTAGATTGCCCAGTCTTCCTTTCAAGGAGTGGCTGGAGGGTTTGAACCGCCAGCCTTCTGGTTAGCAGTCAAGTGCCTCAGGCACTACACTACCAAAAGTGAATGCATATCAAAACTCCAATGAGACACCACTTCACATCACTCAGATAGCTGTTATCAGAAAAATGGAAAATAACAAATGTGGCAAGGATATGGAAAAATTTGAACTCTCATCCATTGCTGGTGGGATTGTAAAATGTTACATTCAGTGTGGAAAACCATTAAACATAAAATTACTCTTCTTGTTGTTGTTAAGTGCCGTGAAGTCAATTCTGACTCATAGTGACCCTATGTTCAAAATGAAATGCTGCCTGGTCCTGCATCATCCTCTCTGTCATTGCTGTTGGAGACCACTGTTGCAGCTACTGTGTCAATCCATATTGTTGAGAGTCTTCCTCTTTTACTCTGACCATTTACTTTACCAAGCATAATGTCCTTTGCCAGGGAGTAGTCTTTCTTGATAATATGTCCAAAGTATGTGAGACAAAGTCTCACCATCCTCCCTTCTAAAGGGCATTCTGGCTGTACTTCCTCCAAGACAGATTTGTTCATTCTTCTGGCAGTCCACAGTATATTCAACATTCTTTGCCAACACTACAATTCAAAAGCATCAATTCTTCTTCCATCATCCTTATTCATAGTCAAGCTTTTCCATACGTAAGAGGTGATTGAAAATACCATGGTTTGGGTCACGCACACCTTGGTGATAGAAGTGACATCTTTGCTTTTTAACATTTTTACTAGGTCTTTGCAGCAAATTTCCCCAATGCAGTATGCTGTTTTATTTTCTCACTGCTGCTTCCATGGTTGTTGACTGTGCACCCAACTAAAATGAAATCCTTGAAAAATTCTATATTTTCTCCATTTATCATGATGTATGTATTCGTCCAATTATGAAGATTTTTGTTTTCTTTATGTTGAGGTGTAATCCATACTAAAGGCTTCAGTCTGTGATCTCCACCAGTAAATGCTTCAAGTTTTCTTCATTTTCAGCAAGCAAGATTGTGTCATCTGAATATCACACGTTGTTAAGGAGTCTTCCCTCAACCATAATGTCATGTTCTTCTTCATAGAATTCAGCTTCTCAGATTATTTGCTTAGCATAGAGATTGAATAAGTAGGGCAAAAGGATACAACCAAGACGCACACCTTTCCTGATTTCAAACCATGCAGTATCCTCTTGGATAGAACTGCTTCTTGGTCTATGTACAGGTTTCTCAAGAACACAATTACATTTTCTGGATTTCCCATTCTTTGCAAAGTTATCCATTATTTTTTATGATCCACACAGTCTAATGCCTTTGCATCATCAACAAAAAAAAGGTAAGTATCTTTCTTGTTTTCTCTATTTTCAACCAAGATCCATCTGATATCAGCAACTATATCCCTTGTTCCATAACCTCTTCTAAATCTAGCTTTAATTTCTGGCAGTTCTCTCTCAATATATTGCTTCAACCATTTTTTAATTATTTTCAGCATAATTTTACTTGTGTGTGATATTACTGATATTTTTCAGTAATTTCTGCATTCTATTCAAAGGATACATATATGGATCTCTTCCAGTCAGTTGGCCTCTTACCTGTCTTCCAAATTTCTTGGCATAGAAGGGTGAGGGCTTCCAACATTGCATCCATTGTTGAAACATTCCATCAATTCCTGGAACCTTGCTTTTCACCAATGTCTTCAGTGCAGGTTGGACTTCTTCCTTCAATAACATCTGTTCTTGATCATATGCTACCTCCTGACATGGTTGAATGTTGATCACTCATCTCTCAGTTTGTAATACTGAATAACAACAGAACTTTGTCTGACTCCATGTCAGTAGATGAGTCCGTCAGGTAAGAAGGCACTCAAATACATCTAAGGAAGAGGTGCCTCCTTAAAGCAGAATCGACCATAATTACAGGAACAGAATAAAGCTTTCAGTGATGTGTTATGACTCAAAATGAGAAGAAATAATTGGAAACATCCATTAATAATCAGAAAGTAGAATTATGAAGAATGAATATAGGAAAATTTGAGGTTGCCAAAAATGAAATATAATGCTTGAAGATAGATATCCTAGGCATTAGTGAGCTGAAATGGACTGTCTATTATGCCAGGAATGACAAATTGAAGAGGAACAGTGTCATATTCATTGTCAAAAAGAACATTTCAAGATCCATCCTGATGTACAATGCTGTCAGTTATAGGATAATATCCAAACACCTACAGAACAGTTAATACAAATATTACTCAAATTTATGCACTGTTCTGATTACCTAGTGCTGCTCTGACAAGAATATACCACAAATGGGATGGCTTGAACAAACAGGAGTTTATTCTCTTACAGTCTGGGAGGCTATAAGACCAAGTTCAAAGTGCTGGGATCTCGGGGCTCAGTAAAACCCCTCAGCCTTGGGCTTTAGCTCTGCCTCCTGCTCCTGGCCTACTGAAGCTTGAGGCTTTTCTTCACTCAGGCAGCTGTTGGCTGCTAAGGCTGACAAGCTCGAGGTTGACAAGTAATAAGGCACAGTCCCAATATTACAAAACCACATGGCAGGCCATTAATTCAAGTCTATTGAAAGTCCCAAGGTCAGCAGAGCATGGCATGCTGCTGAACAACAACTCAGCTACATACAAGGTTACAGCATGCCATAAGCTAGCAACCATTCTGCAAGGCTTCTCCTTATATACAGGAAGCAGATCATATCCCTAATGCAGCTACTCAGTTGCTCACAGTAGATTCCACCATGGACTTGATTACCAGTCTTATCATGGGGAATACTACATCCAGCTGCCTAGTCACTCAACCAGGCCCACCCAAGTTGACACACAAAGTTAACTACCACATGTACCAATTACTAAAGCCAGAGATGAACAAAGATTGCATTGAAGAAATTGAAGGTTCTTACCAACTTCTCAGTCTGAAATTGATCAATTATGTAGTCAAAATGCATTGGTAATTACTGGTGACTGGAATGCAAAAGTTGGAAAAAAAAGAAGTATCAGCAGTTTGAAAATATGGCCTTGGTGATGAAACATCACTGGAAATCACATGATAGAATTTTGCAAGACCACCAACTTATTCATTGCAAATACCTTTTCAACAACATGAATGATGACTAGACATATGCACCTCACTGGATGGAGTACATAAGAATCACAGAAGTTAAAGGAAACAATGAATTTCAATATCATTAGTCAGAACAAGCCAGGGGCTGACTGCAGAGCAGATCATCAATTGCTCATATGCAAGTTCAAATTGAAGCTGAAGAAAATTAAAACAAGTACAGGAGATCTAAAATATGACCTTGAGTATATCTCAGGTAAAGTCAGACACCATCTCAAAAACAGATTTGACACACCAAAGACTAATGACCGGAGACTAGATGAACTATAGTTGCAAAAGAAAGCAAAAGTCATTAAAAAGACAGTAAAAGAAAAAGAAGTACAAAATAGATGTCAGAAGGGACTCTGAATCTTGCCCTTGAATGTAGAGTAGAAGAGCTACAAAGTGTTACTAAAGAAGACAAAATAAGTATTATAATGATATGTGCAAAGACCTGAAATTAGAAAACCAAAAGAGAAGAACGTGTTTGGCATTTCTCAAATTGAAAGAACTGAAGAAAAAATTCAAGCCTCAAGTTGCAATATTGAAGGATTCTATAGGCAAAATATTGGACAGAGCAGGAAGCATCAAAAGAAGATGGAAGGAATACACAGAGTCACTGTACCAAAAGAAATTGGTCAATGTTCAACCATTTTAGGGAGTAGTGAACGATCAAGAATATCCTATCAGCCAGCAATTCCATTCCTAGATACATACACAAAAGACATGAAAGCAGGGATGCAGATACTTGTATATCAATGTTCATTGCAACATTTTTCACAATAGCCAAAAGGTGGGAATAACTCAAGTGTCCATCAACAGATGAATAGATACACAAAATGTGATATATCCATACAATGGAATATTATTCAACTATGAGGAGAAATGAAGTTGTGATACATTCTGTGGCATGGATGAACTTTGAAGCCATTATAATGAGTGAAATAAGTCAGAAACAAAAGGAAAAACATTGTATGATCCCACTTATATTATATATCTAGATTAGACAAGCGCATAGAGACAAAAATTTAATAGTGAGTACCACTGGCTAGAGGGGATGGATATATGGGAAGTTATTGCTTAAGGAGTACTGACTTTCTGTTCAGGGTGATGAAAGTGTTTGGACACAGATTGTGTAATTAATGTCACTGAATTGTACACTTAAAAATTATTAAAATGGCATATGCTTTGCTATATATATTTTACCACAATAAATATTTTAAAAAGTATAATCTAAATACATTTTTTTGCTAAAAATGGCTTAAAATATATACTTTTTCAAAAAATTTATATTATACTATTTTATCACATTATCCAGATGTGTATTTCTTCACAACACTTATACTTTTATTTATCTTCTGCTTCCCACACTAGCACATTGTTGTTGTTGTTGTTTTCTTTTTAAACTAAAAACACAGAAAATTATACAATGTAATGATTCTCTACCCAGACCACAAAGAAAAACAAACTCCCTCCTTCAGGACCCATTCTAGTTATCACTCCCCATAACCTTCAATAAATAATAACCATTGCCATAGCTTTTAACATTATAGAATAATTCTCTTTTTGACCTTAACATAAATGGCATTATACAATATGGCGTCATTTGTTTTGGCATCTTTGCTCAACCTTGTATCTTCAACCATGATTTTTCGAATAGAAATTATGGTTATTTTATTACTCCTTAGATAGCATTCCATTGAAAGTATCACATTTTATTTATTCATTCTAATGCTGATAGCTCAGAAGGAAAGTTGGTCAATCTATTTCCATAGTAATGCAGCCTCAGAAACCCAAGGAGGGGTTGCTATGAGTCAGATCCAACTTGACGCAAGTGAGTTTGGTTTCGCTTTTTGGAATGTTGATAGATATTTGAATTAATTTCAGTTTTTATTATTACTTGTAATTAAGCTATGAACAGTCTAGTTTGTGTGTGTGTGTGTGTGTGTGTAAATGTATGCACTCCTTTGGGTTATACAATTGGGTGTGATATTGTTTGGTTACACAATATGCAGTTGATATGCATTTGTTTAGATAATGGTAAATAATTTTCCAAAGTGGTGGTACCAATTTACACTCTCATGACAGAATGAGCATTTCAATTGCTTCATATCCTTGCCAACACTTGGTATTGTAAACTTTATATATATATATATAATTGTGCTTTTAACTTCCACTTCCTTGATGTCCAATGACATTGAACATTTTTAATATATTTGAAACCATTTTTTATTATATTTTATGAATTGCCTACTCAAATATCCTGGCCATATTTCAATTCTATGAATTCTCTTGATTTTTCTTATAGATATGCAGAAGTTGTTTTTTATTTTCTGTTTTTCTTAAATATATTATCTGGATGTAAGTTCTGTGTTAATTTTATGCCTACAGATATCTTCTATCACTTTTGCTTCCTCACCCTCTTACTGATTAATAGCAATTCTAAATGTATTGCAGTTTATCAATATTTTCCATTATGGTTAGTGGGTTTTTTAGTTTTTTCTTTTGTATTCTTTGTAAGAAATCTTTGACCTTTGCAAAATAGCTATCTTCTAAATACTTCATTTAGAAATAGAAGAGCAGGAGAAAGGAGATTAAAAGACAGGAAGCCAGACAGAGGAACAGTCAGCCACAGGGACCCAGGTGGGGGGGATACGAGAGGTCTCCAACAGCAGGACAAACTTGTCTGTCGGTTTGTCCTACTGTGGTGACATGTAGACGTGAGTT
>NW_006921634.1:9507133-9528057 GCF_000298275.1 Orycteropus afer afer | reverse complement strand
GGCTGGCGCGGGATCGGGCAGTGTTTTGTTCTGCTGTGCATGGGGTCGCTATGAGTTGGAAACGACTCGACGGCACTTAACAACAACAACAACAAATACTTCATTGGTTTACTTTTACATTTTGACCTATGTAAAGGTGGCATAGTAGAGGTATCATCTCCATCAGCATCAACAGTTCAAGGGTTGATTCTGTGAGGCAGAGGTCAGACATGCCTCCACCATCTAAACTTTTTTTTTCTTTTTACCAATTCTAACACCAATAGTCCCTTCCATGGCACTCTATTTCTCTGCTGGGTTCGATCATTTGTAGCAATGGCCACATCAAACTCACAGACAATACTCACGATTATGGGTTTCATTAGGGAAGTAACAAGTTTCAATTCAGGATGAGAAAAAAACTCAGGATACAACTGATCAGGACAGCTTCTTCTCAGCACTGCCCACAAGCATGTCTTTCTCTGGCCTTCAACCTGATGGTACCTTGGCCTCTATCCTAATCAGGCAAGTGTTACAAAACCCTTTTTATCTCTACCAATAAGTGCTCAGAGATACCTCACTCTGCCAGTAAGCCTTGGCCCAAAGGTGCTTGGCTCTAGCTGCAAGGGTCAGCATACACAGCTCTACCAAGTGCCCAGAGGCTCCTACTCTGCCACCAAGTCTTTTGGCCAAAGTGCTCAGCTTTCTTACCCCATAGGAAGAGAAGCCCATCACATCATCTCTTGGCTGTCTTCTGGTTCTTTTGCCTCTGCTGGCACTCTTTCTCTGCCACCACTTCTCACCATCTCTCACCATCTCTCCAGTAGTAGAGCTCTCTCTGTCTCCTGGGTTGAGGAGGTTCCTAGTGCAGGGACCCTGTTGTTGTTGTTGTTGTTATTTGCCTTCGAGTCGGCCCCGACTCATAGCGACCCCTCCTTGGTTTCCGAGGCAGTATCACTATGGAAGTAGGATTGCCCAACCTTCCTTCCGAGGAGTGGCTGGTGGGTTTGAACCACCAGCCTTCTGGTTAGCAGTCAAGTGCCTTAGCCACTATGCTACCAGAGCTAGGTCTAAAGGACCCAATTCACTTCCATCTCTTCCCCTTGGTGGTAGATCACTCCCCCCACCTCCCACATCTGGGATGGCTCATTTTAAGCCTAGCAGGATGGAAAAACCAACCAATCCCAATATTAGGATTCCATACACCACATTTGCATGGTTACCCTCACAAGGGTGCCATGCTCCTTAGTTAAATTATTAGTAAGTTATCCAATCCTTTTGGTGGGCAACAATCACCTCACATTTCCATAGTCCTACCCAGTGATTCCACCACTCATATGTCAGTTTTGTTCATCATCACAAAAAATATTTCAAGATCTATCCTAAGGTACAATTCTGTCAGTGATAGGATAATATCCATATGCTTACAAGAAAGACTAGTTAATTCTACTATTATTCATGATTACTCAACAACCACAAAGCCAAAGATAAGGAAATTGAAGATTTTTACAAAATTATGCAGTCTGAAATTGACCAACTATGCAATCAAAATGTATTGATAATCACTGGTGACTGGCATGTGAAAGTTGAAAACAGAAAAGAATCATTGGTAGTTGGAAAATATGGCTTGGTGATAGGAATGATGCCAGAGATTGCATGATAGAATTTTGCAAGACCAACAATTTATTTATTGCAAATACCTTTTCCAACAACATAAATAGCAGCTATACATGTGGACCTCACCAGAAGTAATATACAGGAATCAGATTGACTACATCTGTGGAAAGAGACAATGGAGAAGCTCAATATCAACAGCCAAAACTAGGCCAGGAGCTGACTATGGAACAGATTATCAACTGCTCATATGCAAGTTCAAGTTGAAGCTTAAGACAATTAAAACAAATCCATGAAAGCCAAAATATGACCTTGATTATATCCCACCTTAATTTAGAGACCATCTGAAGAACAGATTTGACAGACTGAGTACCAATGTTCAAAAACCAGATGAATTGTGGAATGACATCAACAACATCATCCATGAAGACAGCAAAAGATCATTAAAAAGACAGGAAAGGAAGAAAAGACCAAAATGGATGTCAGAAGAGACTCTGAAACTTGCTCTTGAATGTAGAGTAAATGGAAGCTAAAGTAAGTGGAAGAAATGACAAGATAAAAGAACTGAGCAAAAAATTTCAAAGAACAGCTCAAGAAGACAAAGTCAATCATTATAATAAAATGGGCAAAGACCTGGAGTTAGAAAAGCAAAAGGAAAGAACATGCTTAGCATTTCTCAAGCTGAAAGAACTGAAGAAAAATTTTAAGCCTCGATTTGCAATATTGAAAGATACGATGAGCAAAGTATTTAATGATACAGCAAACATCAGAAGAAGATGGAAGAAATACAGAGTCACTGTGTAAAAATTATTGGTCAATGTTTATCCATTTCAGGAGGTGGCATATGATCAAGAACCAATGGTATTAAAGGAAAAAGTTGAAGCTTCACTGAAGGAATTGGTGAAAAACAAGGCTCAAGGAATTGTCCGAATACCCATAGAGATCTTTCAACAAATGAATGCAGGCACTTACTTGTCTATGCCAAGAAATTTGGAAGACAGCTACCTGACCAACTTACCGAAAGAAATCTATATTTGCACCCATTCTAAAGAAAGGTGATCCCACAGAATGTGGACATTATCAAACAATATCATTAATATCACATACAAGTTAAATGTTGCTAAAGATAATTCAAAAATGGTTGCAGCAGTATATTGTCAGGGAACTTCCAGAAAAGCTGGATTCAGAAGAGGACATGGAATGAAGGATATAATTGCTGATTTCAGATGAATCTAGGCTGAATGAAAAGAATACCAGAAATATGTTTACTTGTGTTTTATTGTCTATGCAAAAGCATTTGACTGTGCAGATCATAACAAATTATGGATAACATTGAGAAGAACAGGAATTCAAGAACAGTTAATTAATTGTATGCATAAGGAACCTGTACATGGACTAGGAGGCTGTTGTTTGAACAAAGCAAGGGGATATTGCATGGTTCGAAATCAGGAAGGTAATGTGTGAGGGTTCTATCCTTTCACTGTACTTATTCAATCTGTATGCTGAGCAAATAATCCAAGAAGCTGGGCTATATGAAGAATAACATGGCATCAAGATTGGAGGAAGAGTCATTAATAATCTGCAATACACAAATGACACATCTTTGTTGAAAGTGAAGATGTCTTGAAGCACTTACTAATGAAGATTAAAGAGTACAGTCTGCAGTATGGATTATACCTCAACATAAGGAAAATGAAAATCCTCACAACTGGACCAATAAATAGCATCACAATAAATGAAGAAAAGACTAAAGTTTTCAAAGATTTCATATTACTTGTTTCCATAATCAACACCAATGGAAGCAGCAGTCAAGAAATCTGATAATGTATTGCAATGAACAAGTCATCTGTAAAAGATCTCTTAAAAATGCTGAAGAGCAAAGATGTCTCTTTGAACACGAAGGTGAACCTAACCCAAGCCATGGTATTTTCAATAGCCTCATATACATGTGAAAGCTGGACAATGAATAAGGAAGATGGAAGAAGAATTGATGCTTTGAGTTGTGGTGTTGACAAAGAATACTGAAAGTACTATGGTCTGCCAGAAGAATGAACTAACCTGTCCTGGAAGAAGTGCAGCCAAAATGCTCCTTGGAAGCAGGAATGGACAGACTTTGTCTCACCCACTTTGTTCATGCTGTCAGAAGGGACAGTCCCTGGAGAAGGATATCATACTTGATGAAGTGGAGGGTCAGCTAAAAAGGGGAAGACATCAATGAAATAGAGTGACATAGTGGCTGCTATGATGGGCTCAGGTATAACAAGGATTATGAGGTTGCCACAGGACCAGGCAGTCTTTCATTCTGTCATACACAGGTTCTGTATGAGTCAGAACTGACTCTAAGGCACCTAACAACAACAACAACACCCAATGATTTGATATGAGTTACAAAGACTATGACTGGAAGGGCCACAGTAAGTAATTCACTGCACCATAACCTATAATGTCCCAAAATTGATTTATGAGGTAAAAGTCAAGTTATTGTTTGTTGTTATGTGCCGTCGAGTCGGACCCGACTCATAGAGACCCCTCCTTGGGTTTCCGAGGCAGTATCACTACGGAAGTAGACTGCCCCATCTTCCTTCCGAGGAGTGGCTGGTGGGTTTGAACCGCCAGCCTTCTGGTTAACAGTCCAGTGCCTTAACTACTATGCTACCAGAGCTCCCAAAAGTCAAGAGGTATGGTTTCTTTTTTTCCATATGGATATACAAATCATCTGACATCATTAGTTGAAAGGACTTCCTTTCCCCACTGCTGTCCATTGGCAATTTTGTCATACATCAATATTCCTATAAGTGGTTGTATTTTTAAACTATATTGATAAATTGGTTTAACTGTCTTTGTATAATACCATGTGGTCAGTCTTTATAAAAAATTTTGGCATCATATAAGTCTTGTAGATTTTTTCTGTATCTACTATATTATCTTATATGGGAGCTCTGGTAGCATAGTGGCTAAGACACTTGCCTGCTAACCAGATAGCTGGCGGTTCAAACCCACCAGCCACTCCTCAGAAGGAAGGTTGGGCAATCCTACTTCCGTAGTGATACTGCCTCAGAAACCCAAGGAGGGGTCGCTATGAGTTGGGGCCGACTCGACGACACATAACAACAACAACAACTATATTATCTTGTGTTTTTGTTCTTTTAATTTTCTATATACTTTAAAAATTGTTTCAATAAAAAAATAGGGAATTTGATTATGAATGCATTATTCTACAGATCAACTTGAATAAGTTTGACATATGCAAAATTTTGTCCTGCAATTTATTAATATGATTTATTTAGTATTTTTTTAAAATTCCTATCATTAGTACTTTGTTTTCCATGTCTTAAAAATATAGCCACTTCAAATATTTTAGTGTGATTGCAAATAGTAGTTTTCATTCTTTTCTTTTCTTTTTGAGCTACAGGAGCTCTTGACTGCTAACCAGAAGACTGGTGGTTCAAACCCACCAGCCACTCCTTGGAAGGAAGGTTGGGCAATCTACTTCTGTAGTGATACCATCTCAGAAACCCAAGGAAGGATCTCTATGAGTCAGGTCCAACTTGATGGTGCATAACAACAACAAAAACAAATTTGTTTCATAATTACAGTACTTTATTTGTATATTTGCATTAGCAATGTATATAATCATACCACACACACACACAAAAAAAAAAAAAAAAACCATCGTCATCAAGTCAATTCCAACTCACAGTGACCCTAAAGAACAGACTAGAACTGCCCCATATTGTTTCCAAGGCTGCTTCATAGAAACAGACTACCACACCTTTCTCCCTCTGCGTAGTAAGCAGTTTGAATCACCATTCTTTCAGTGAGCAGACAAGTATAGTTTATGTAATAATGAGTTTCATTTATACTTTTTAAATCTTTATATCTTTTTTTTTTCCTTGCCCATTGCAATACCTTAAACTACAAGTTGAATAAAGGACTGATAGTAGACATTCTTGTCTAATTTCCATTCTCAGGACAAAGTTTTCACTATTTCACCTTCAGATAGCCTTTGAAATTTCTCAACATAATTAACGGCATAGACACAAAACCAATGGAGAGAAACTAAAATCATTCCCCTTGTGAACAGGAACCAAATAAGGATGCTCTTTGTTACCATCCTTATTCAGTACTGTACTGGAAGTCCTAGACACAGCAATAAGGCAAAAAAAAAAAAAGAGAGAACTAAAAGGCATCCAAATTGGTAAGGAAGAAGTAAAACTACCTCTGTTTGCAGAGAATTTGATCCTATATGTAGAAAACCCTAGAGACTCAAGAAGAAAGCTATTGGAACTAATAGAAGCGTTCATTGAAGTGGCAGGATACAAGATCAACATACAAAAACCAGTTATATGCCTCAACTCTAACAAAGAACTCTGAAGGAAATCAGGAAAACAGTACCATTAAAATAACCACCCAAAAGAGGAAATACCTAGGAAAAAATCTAACCAGAGACACAAAATACTTATACAAAGAAAACTACAAAACATTATTACAGGAAATCAAAAGAGACCTATATAAATGGAAGAATATTCATGTTTATGGATAAGAAGACAACATTGTGAAAATATCAATTCACCCAAAGCGATCTAGAGATATCATGCAATCCCAATCCAGGTACCCACATCATTCTTTTAAAAGACGGAAAAACTAATCTTCAACAGTATATGGATAGGAAAGACACCCTGGATAAGCAAACCACTGCTAAAGAAGAACAAAGAAAGAGATGGCATTGTAACTATAACCAACACGTGTGTTCCCTCTATCAACTTAATCCCTGAATAACTAGGTAAAGCAGATAGAAATAATGATACTGGAGTTATGAGCCAATAAGGAGAAGGTAAAGCATCAGATTTAGTGAAGGCAGAGAAAAAGAGCAGATTAAACAACTGGGAAAAAGAAAGAAACCCACCTAGCCGGCAGTCACGGAGAGATGGAGAGACAAAGACTCATTTAATACAAAAGAGGTCAGTGGAAGGAAGGAGAAAAAAAAAAAAATCATGGAACCCACAGAGGCACTGAGGACTCAGAATACCCACACTGGGAGTTTTGGCGGTGACCCTGGAAGCTGTTATTGTTGTTGTTACTTGCCGTAGAGTCGGCTGCGACTCATAGCGACCTACGCACAGCACTTTGTCAATCTATCTCGTTGAGGGCCTTCCCTTCTTTCGTAGACCTTCCATCCTACCAAGCATGACGTCCTTCTCCAGGGAATGGTCTCTTCTGGGAGCTGAGTCAGTAGATAATCTTACTGGGAAACAGATCAAGACCCCTCCTTGGCTTGGGCTATTGCAGGGTTCTGAAAGAAGTAGGGGAAAGGAAGAAACTCTCCAAATAGGCTGCTAACCAAAAGGCTGGCAATTCAAACACACCAGCCACTTTACAGGAGAAAGATGTGGCAGTTCGCTTCCATAAATATTAACAGCCTCAGAAACCCTATAGGGCAGTTCTACTCTGTTTAATAGGATGGCTATGAGTCAGAATCAACTCATTTTATTAAAGAAATTTTCTCCTAAGAGTTTTTATCATGTAAACTGTTGAATTATATCAAATGTTTTTACTACATCTTTTGTGTGATCAGAACACATGATATAGTATCATATGATTTTTATTCTGTGCATGTGGTAAACTATATTGGCTAACTTTTTATTGGGTTGTGATTTATATACAAAAAAAATTTGAGTAGACATTAATTAAGTGTTCAGTTTAATATATTTTGACAATTGTATATACCCATTTACCTGTCTACCCAAGAGAAGATATAGAAAATCCCCTTGTTAGCTCTTTTCCAGTAATCTGCTCCAAAAGACATTACTTTTTTATTTTACTGGTCTTGGATCATGTAAATGGATTCATATAAATGGAATTACACTGTATGCATTCATTTTTCTATCACTCATTTACATAACTTTTTTTTTTTTTGAGATTCATCAATGTCGTTCTGTATATTAAGGATTCATGATTTGCTGAATGGTATTCCATGTAGAAGACCAAAGAAGAGTTGATGTCTTTGAATTGTGGTGATGGCAAACAATAGTGAAAACCATGGACTGCCAGAACTAACAAATTTGTTCTGGAAGAAGTGCAACCAGAATGCTCTTTGGAAGCAAGAATGTCCAGACTTCATCTCACATACTTTGGTCATATTGTCATAAGGGACCATTCCCTGGAGAAGGATATCATGATTGGTAAAGTAGAGGGTCAGTGAAGAAGGGGAAGACCCTCAATGATGGATTTGACATAGTGGCTGCAAAAATGGGCTCAAGCATAGCAAGGATTGTGAGGATAGCACAGGACCAAGCAGCATTTCATTCTGTTGTACATAAGGGCCATTATGAGACAGAGCCAACTCCATGGCATCTAACAACAACACTCCATTATATGATTATCCCAGAATTTGATTATTCATTCTCTTACTCATAATCATTTGAGTTGTTCACACCAAATGGTTTTTGAAATTAAAGCAACATCGTAACCTAGAATAAAACTTTATGGCCATGCTATATTATAAAGACTCACAAGATTCAGGTTATTAATAGTTTTATTTAGAATTTTTTTTAGTGTTTATATATATATATATATTACTTTCAAACTTTCCTAAGTTTTAAATATGTTTTTTGTGAGAAGCTAAGTTCCCTTTCACTTAGTCTGACAGTCATTGATACATATTGGGATTACTTAGTTTGCTTATACTTAATGTAATTACTAATATATTTAAGTTGAAATCTCCTTCTCCTATTTGTTTTCTATTTATCTCACCATTCTATGTTCTTTTCTTCTCCCCTTTCTTGCCTTTTCTTGATAATTAAATGTTTTTAATTATTCATTTTATTCTTTTAATTTCTATCACTATTTACTCAGGAGCTCTGGTAGCATAGTGCCTAAGGCCCTTGACTGCTAACCAGTAGGCTGGCGGTTCATACCCACCAGCCACTCTTCGGAAGGAAGGTTGGGCAATCTACTTCCGTAGTGATACTACTTTGGAATACTAAGGAGGGGTCACTATAAATCGGGGTCGACTCAATGGCACATAACAACAAAAATAACATCACTGTTTGCTTAGTTGTTACACAAGATTTCATATTAAGCATTCAAAGGGTGGGTTGGTTATGATATAGACACAGTCAGAAGTGGAGCCACATTTTGTTCTCATAGTTCTAATGGTCCACAGCACCTGGAAAAGTTTCTAGCACATTATCAGCATACAATAATACATCATTTGTGTAGACTCAAAGACCTATGTTAAAGGAAGGAATGTGGCATTTCAAGTGTCTGTAAACCTGATGGAATGATTAGGAGGGGGATTAATCTGTAACGCCTGAAATTATACCACCAGCTATTCATCCATGGCATAAAATCAGCCCTGGAATCCACATCAGCCCTGGAGTCCACATCAGCCCTGGAGCGGAGAACAGAGAAATCTTTGATCCCATGTGCTCAGCTAAGAAAATTCACAATAAGAATTATAGCATGTCTAGTTTTGAAAAAAGGCGACAGGCTATCTGCCTAATCTTTTCAAACATTAAGTTCTGATAATGGCAAATCATCTTTCTCTATACTTTTTATTATAGTCCAATATGGCCGGGATGCTGCTTTAATTTATAAATCAATATTATTCAAGGAACTTGGCTAAAAGTACCAGGAGAGACTTGCCTTGATTTGTAAGCCCATCCTAGTAAGGATAATCACTTCATTTTCTGTTAAAATGTGATTTAGCTCTTCTCCAAATTTACATGTCACTAAATGAGTCTAGTAACATTTTGTAAAACAACCAAATACTATGTGTTGACAATGAAGTCATCTATATATGAAATATTGCCTACTTCACTAAGGAAATAATATGATTATTAATAAGATGCCTTCTTACAGCCATATATTCTTGAGAAAATGATATAGTAACAGGACAATCTCTCCAAAATTAATGCCCTGTTGTTATGTGCCGTCGAGTCGGACTCGACTCATAGTGACCCCTCCTTGGGTTTCTGAGGCAGTATCACTACGGAAGTAGATTGCCCAACCCACTTCCAAGGAGTGGCTGGTGGATTTGAACTGCCAGCCTACTGGTTAGCAGTCAAGTGCCTTAAGCACTACACTACCAGAGCTCCTTAATTAATAACCTAACACAGGTAATGTCCTATCAGCTTTCATCTTTCTCATTACTGGATGTAAATAGAAGAAACCAGGTGATCAATGTGCTTTTGTTCACTTCAGTAACCTGAGGAATTCGCAGTGACCCCAAAAGACAATCATAATGAATTAATATCTTCTTCTTTACATTTTTTGTTTAAAGCTGTATCATGAAAACTTGGTCTATAACAGTCTATGAAAATAATTACTCTCTCCAGGACCCTGTGTCTGTTCTCCATCTAAGAATTTTTATTACTGTTCATTATACTTCCATGTAAAGACACAAACATTCTGTTGTAATTTTAAAGAAAGTGTTTTACTTGAAGTGACCTAAGTGGCACTATAGAAAAACATCATTTTGTAAAATTTTGCCCTTATTCTCCAGCTTCTAAAATCATGCTCTGAGTAGCATAGATACTTGACAAATGCTGGCCAATTATGATGATGTTACATGTGAGAGAAAAGATACTGAATTAAAGATGTTTACCTAGTGGCACGATGGTTAAGCCCTTGGTTGTTAACTGAAAGGTCAGCAGTTTGAACCCAATAAACACTCCAGGTGAGAAAAGACGTAATGATCTGCTGCCACAAAGATTTCAGTCTAAGAAACCCTATGGGGTAGTTCTACTCTGTCACACGGGGTCACTATGAGTTGGAATCCATTCAATGGCACACAACAAGCAATATAAATGTTATGTTCATATGCATTCATATGTATCAATCACAGAGGAGGTTGTAAAGTAAACTACCAGTAGCAATTCAGGCAATAGGGATTATCTGAAATTGGCTGCTGTCTTTGCAACATCAGCCAGTGTTCTACTTGTGGAAACGATATACAGTCTATGTGTATAACAACAAGATCTAAAGGAACAGGAGACTGGAATAAGTCACAAAAATACAGCATGCTCAAATGGAAATAACCCTCACCTTCACAAGCCTAAAGTACAGTGATAGAGATAAATATAATCAAAATAATCACACAAGTTAATTAAGTATGATAAATGCTATGAAGGAAAACCGTAAGATATTTAATGTGTGGAAAATTTATGATGTATGTTAATGTATGATATGATACATATGCTAAGGGAAACTAAAAGTCTGGGCAGCAACCAGGGATTTTTCTGAAGAAATTACTTTTGAGCCAAGATCTCTAATGTAACAGGTTGAAATAAAGCCTTTACGTATTGTCTGTCTCCAAGTAGAACAGCAATGAAGGCAGAGTTTTTGTTGATTTTGTTCAGTGCTGTGTATCCCTACCTCTTAAGATAATGCCTGGCACACAAAAGAAACTCAATAAATATTGTTAAATAAGAGTTTGCTGAGGGGAAAGGGACTAGAAAAGCATTCCAGGAATAAATGACAATATGTGTGACAAGCCTGAGATGAGAAAAGTTTGATACATTTAAAGACCTAAAAGTAGGTCATGCAGAGCTAGGGATAACAACAGCGTTCAAAATGAGGCAGGGGAATTGCCAGATACTTCATATAGGGCTAATTAGGTCAGGTGTTAAGAATGTGAGTCTTCAGCCTAAGAGCATAAGAAATCGTTAACCACTCACTAGTTTCCACTGAGTTGACTTTGATTCATGGAGAACACATGTTGAGTCAGAGTAGAACTGTGGTGCCAGGATTTTCAGTGGCTGATTTCTCAGAAGTGGACTGCCAGGTCTTTCTTCTGAGGCATCTCTAGATGTAAGCCTCTGACATTTTAGTTAGCCCCTGAGCATGTTAACTGTTTGCACCACCCAGGACTCACTAACAGGCTTTTAAATATGATATAAAATGATTAGATTGGCATTGCTTTTATTGTTTGTTTTTTATATGTGTGTTTGTTGTAAGTTTGGTCTGATGACAGGAGTCAGCAAATTTTTTCTTTGAAGGAACAGAGAATAAATATTTTAGGGTTTGTAGCCATAAAGTTTTTGTTGTAACTACTCTGCCAATAATGCAAAAGAGCAGTAGACAATCCAACGAGTATGGCTGTGTTTCAACAGAACTTTATCAACAGGCACTGGAATTTGAATTTCGTACAATTTCCATGAATCAAAAAAATGTTCTTCTTTTGAATTTTTTCCAACTATTGAAAAATATAAATCCATTCTTATTTCCATGACATACAGAAACAGGTGGTGAGAGATTTGGCCCATACACTTTAGTTTGTCAAGTCTTGCTCCAGAGAACAGATTGAAAGTAAGTATTTGATGGATCAGGAAATCTATTTAAAACTCTGTCAAGGAACTAGTCCAGGTAATAGATGATGGTAGCTTGAACTAATGTCTTACTGTAGGG
Source organism: Orycteropus afer afer (assembly GCF_000298275.1). NCBI lineage: Eukaryota > Metazoa > Chordata > Mammalia > Tubulidentata > Orycteropodidae > Orycteropus > Orycteropus afer. The sequence goes on along the minus strand of NW_006921634.1, from coordinate 9,516,057 downwards.
ATGGAGACAAGTAAATTAAAGTTAGATATATTTTATATAAAGCAGATAAGATTCAGTGCTATATTAACGTTAAGTAGGCCACATTCTATATGGTATTTCTGGTGAAGATGTTTTACACTTAGAAAAGATATAAAATCCCTTAGAACACTAAAGGATTTGGCTTTTTGACTTTTTGTTTGTTTTGTTTGAGAGTTACTCAGGAAGGCACTGAGCTTAAAATTGGGGACCTGCTCTTCCTCACAAACCATATACAGTTAGGGTAAGGTTTAGGGAGAATAGGTGGAGTAGCGGCAGGTCTTGCAAGGTTGCAAGATGATATTTGAACTGAGTCTTGAAGGCTCCACAGGTATTTGACTCTCACAGAAAGAAAGACATAATAATAATTAGAGAAACAGCTTAAGCAAATGTATAGACATATACTATACTGAGGAGTTTTCTAATAGTCCTGTAAAGGAAAGAACTATAAAAGAGTGAGACATAAAATGTAAAATTGAACTTGATTATGGAGTGTTTTGTTTTTGTTTTTTGTTTTCAACCATGCTAAGGAGTTTGTCTAGTTTTGTTGGTTTAAATTCAGTTTAAAGTATGGAAAATATAATAAATATTAATAAGGAAAGAAAAAGTCTTCTTTCCCTAAATATCTGCTCTGGTGAACTAAAAATTCATAAAGCTCATAGCCTGCCTGAAGGCAATAATAAAATAGAACAAAAATACCAGTAAGACCTCATTATAGCCACTCTAGCAGTTAGAACATTATTTCATGGAATGAAAATGCAGCATTATAGCCTCACCAGGACAATTTAGAAAGCTGTTCTTTTTAATTCCATGTAATGCTTTTCTAGCTATTTCAAAAATTGAACTTGCTGATCAATTCATAGTACCAATTGTCATAATTTGTAATATCAATATATTGGTTCTACATAAACTATCCCACAACCTAAATCCCCTTAAACAAAAAATCTCGAAAGGAAGATGAGGCACTCTACTTCCGTAGTGATATTGCCTTGGAAACCCAAGGAGGGGTCGCTATGAGTCGGGTCCAACTCAACAGCACATAACAACAACAACAACAACAACATGATTAAAATATATTTTCTAAAACAAGGGGTAACTCTGTTTTCTAATTTTTTGCATATATTTCAGAATATCTTCATATGTTTCAAATATTCTAAGGACATTTTGAATCAGTATGTCCAAAATTTATCTTAACATATTCATGTGCAAATGTATTTTTCTTCTTTTTCTCTATCTACATTATTGCTAGCACCAGTGTAAGTCATTTAAGTTAGAACAGTAACAGTTATTACAAACTTTTCTCACATATAAGCTACTACTAAATTATATAGATTTTAGTGCTAAATATGCTTCAAAAATTTCTGCAACCCCATTACCTCTGTTGTACTTTAAGTCTTTATCATTTTTCCAACAAAGAAATGTAATAGCCTCCCAGCTGTTTATTTCCCCCTTCATTGCTGCTTCCCTCCAATAATTTCTGCAGGAACAATCTTTCTAAAACTCAAATCATAACATAGCATTCCTTTTCTAAAAACTTTCCAAAATTCTGATTCACTTAAATTAATTTTAAAAAATTAAAAGAAGACAAGACTGAAGGAAATACTTGATTCTTGGTTCTCAAGGAATTTATATACTAATGGAAGGAGATAGAGGAAAATAAATAGATAAGAAAATATTCTTATAATTGTAGTGATAAGTACAAAAGGAAAAATAAAACTAGGTGATATTAAAAGAATCATAGGGTGCAAGGAGGTAGCTTTTTTAGGTTGTGTGATAGAGAACAGTTCTCTGACAAGGTGGCATTTAAGATGAATGATAATAAGGGATAAGCCATGTACAATATAAAGCATGAGGTTTCCAGAAAGCGGCTCTAGTGAATACAAAGTTAGCAGGACTGAATCTGGCATGCTGAATGAAAGAGAGCCCACGTGTCTGGAGCACAGGGAGCAATAGGGAGAGCAGTGTAACAGGAGATAGAAGAAGTAGACGGGAGCCACATCATTGAAAAGCCTTTCAGAACAAAGAAAGGAGTTTGGCTGTTACTCATTTGCAAAGTGAAGCTGATTAGTAACATGAGATGATTTATATTTTAAAGGGTCATGTGGCTGCTAAGAGGGGAATGGATTACAAATGCATACCATATGAGAGCAAACTGGGTAGCATTTAAGAGGTTATTGCAGCCATCTTGTATAGAATGTTGGTTTAGATATGTGTGGTAAGGTGCACAGGAAGATACAGATATATTTGGAGGATGTCTTGTAGGTACAGTCCACAGGACTAATGAGAGATCAGATGTGGCACATAAAAAAAGAAAGAAATTGAGACTATATCCTAGGTTTTGACTTATCATGTGGAAGGGTAAATGATGCTATTTACTGATGAGGGGAAACTAAGGAAAGAAAAGGTTTTACGTTATATGTCAGAGAGAAAGATTTTTATTTTGAATATGTTAATTGTGTCTATTAGATGGCCAGATGTATATTTCAAATAGGCACCTGTCTATATACAGGTCTGCTGTCTTACGAAGGAGCCGTGGTGGTGCAGTGGTTAAGCACTTACCTGCAAACCAGAATGTCAGCAGTTTAAACCAACCACCTGATCCACAGGAGAAAGATGTAGTAGTCTGCTTCTGTAAAGATTTACAGCCTTGGAAACCTTATGGGGACAGTTCTACTCTGTCTTATTGGGTCCCTATCTATGAGTCAGAATTGGATTTAGTTAGGATGTCTTAGGAGGAGTCTCTGAGTAGCACAAATGGTTAACTGTTCAACTACTAAACAAGAGTTTGGTGGTTTAAACCCATTCATAGGCATCTCAGAAGAAAGGCCTAGAAATCTACTTTAAAGAGTTCACAGCCTTGAAAATCCTATGTTGTTGTTGTTGTTATGTGCCGTCGAGTCGGCCCCAACTCATAGCGACCCCTCCTTGGGTTTCCGAGGCAGTATCACTACGGAAGTAGGATTGCCCAACCTTCCTTCCGAGGAGTGGCTGGTGGGTTTGAACCGCCAGCCATCTGGTTAGCAGGCAAGTGTCTTAGCCACTATGCTACCAGAGCTCCCTGAAAACCCTATAGAAGGTTGTTTTATTCTGAAATACCTAGTATAGCTATGAGTCAAAATCAACTCGATTGCAACAGCTTTGGTTTTTTTGGTTTGGTGTTCTTAGAGAGAAGCCTTAGACAGAAATAAATTGTGAAACCCATAGAAGTACAGAAATTAAATCCATAGGACTAGATACAGTTCCTTTGAGAGAAGCAGCAGCCCAGGATCAAGTATTGAACATCCCAGCATTTAGAAGTTGACAGATAAAAACGTACATTTGTGGGAGCTGGTTAAACTGTCTCTGTGAGGCTGTTGCACATGTGTCTAGCAACAGAACTTGAATTCCATAGATATGATGGTAGGGAAGAAAAACACAGATGTGAAGTGGGAAAGCAGTAACAAACTGAGCCTGTGAGGATGAGTTAAAAGCCATAAAAATGGACTAGAACTTAACATTCGTCCCTCACAGCCTCCAAAGCTTCTACTATCAATGATGGTGTGATCTGCAGAAGTTAGTACTCTTTTTCATGTTGTGAAACACGGTACTGGACCGTGAGTCAGAGAAGCTAAAAGTCCCACAGGAGCTTAAGGAGCTGTGGTCCAGCTGCTGCCCATGCCAGAAAGTAAGCTAGCAGATAAGCAATAATGTGGCTATAGCTGCTGGTTCACTTCCACTTGCCAGACCTCTCGCAAAATGACGGTACTGACCCACACTAACCCAGGGCTCTACAGGGAAGTGAACTATGAGAAATATAGTTCCAGCTGAGGTAGACTGATACACACAAATCTACTTCAGGCTTTCTCAAATTTTATTATTAAATAAAAATACACTTCTCACTCTGAAATATTTATGCTCTTATTTCTTGCTTATTTTCTAGAAGAGTAAAAAATCTCTTATGGGTCCTGAATGCTGCATATTCCACAAATTATGGCTATGTTCCCAAGTCATAAAACAGCATGGAGAACAAGTAGACTTAGAAGAACCCATGTAGATTTCATTTGACCACCTCTATTTTAAGGAGCTCTGGTGGTGCAGTGCCTAAGACATTTGACTGCTAACCAGGTCCTCCAGCAGTTCTGCAGAAGGAATATGGAGCAATCTGCTTCTGTAAAGATTTACTGCCTTGGGAAACCCAATGGAGTTCACTATGAGTAGGAATTGACTTGATGGCAGTGAGTTTGGTTTTGGTATCTGTTTTAGGAGCTCTGGTGGTATAGGGGTTAAAACATTTGGTTGGGAACCAAAAGGTCAGCAGTTCCAACTCACCAGTCACTCTGTGGAATAAAGATGAGGCGATCTGCTTTCATAAAGATTTACAGTCTTGGAAGCCCTATAGAGTAGTTCTACTCTGTCCTGTAGGGTTGCTATGAGTTGGAACCAACTCCATGGCAGTGGGTTTATCCATTTTATACTTAAGGAAACAGACCTAGCAAGCTAAATACAGGTACAGTCTTTCACAGAGCAAGAGCCAATACCATGCTTCCCATCTGCAAGTCCAGTATTTTTATATGGACTTATTTGTGTCATTTAAAAACTATAAATATAAAAATAATATTGCTATTTTCTAATATTGTTATTATTGTTCCCACTGCCATTTTTCTTCTCCCCTCACTGGGGAAAAGAGGAGGTTCAATGTTAAGGACTTGCTCCACACAATCTTTCCAAGTCTCCTGTGACTCTTTTAACTTCTTCCGTATAATTTCTTCTTCAGGGCTTCGTATTTTTTGTGTATGTGTGTGTGTGTGTTTAATTTCTAGATATATTTTAATTTCTCAGCTAAATTGATTCATGTGCTTATGTTTTGAAATCCATGTTGAGAATGAATTAGGACCAACAAAAGCAGCATACTTTCTTGTTTGTCTATGGAGTGTCTGTTTCCAGAGTTGGACAGGAGTTCAGCGTTGTATTCCTTTAGGCATAAAATTATATTGGAAAAGGAAGCACAGTTTAATTAAATCTTCTCTCCAAGCCATTCTTCTATACAAGCTACTTCAGCACTGACAGTGTTTTCTACTGTATAAACTGCATTATCATCCTCGTTCAATGTAATCTTGTCTGAGGTCTACCTAAGCTTGCCAATTAGTGCAGAGAGATGTGAATGCATTAGCAAGTAAGATAACATCAAGGAGAGGAAATAGATCCTAGTTACAAACAAAATATAACCAATATGTCATTGTTATAATATGAGAAAATTCTTATTAATGTTTCCTATTTTGTTACAAAATCCATTCTTGTTCTTGCCTACCAACATTTAAAAATTAGTTGATGTTGCACTGTGTTGCAAAGGTAAAATGAATAGAATATGAGTTGCACAGCTGTTTACAGTTTTGGTTTATAGCTCTGGGACATCCCATTCTGGAGACATTCCGTTCCAGTTCATTTTAACAGTAATTAGAAGTACCCCCATAATGAGGAGCTTGCTGTTGGAAACAACTTCATCAGTTTGGGTGATTTTATTGGTTTCCTTTAGGGTGAGGGACTAGCACTAATAGTTGTAATTTAATAGGAAAATTACTGAAGCAAGAAGATTCTACTGCATCGTAAGTGAGGCATTAGACAGAAGTTTCCTTTCCAAATAGTGAATTATAAGAGAACCGAGGTTACCTAAAAAAATTCTTATATAAAAGCATATAAATTGGTCTGAATGGGCCATTTAGATTAAATGGTTAAATATTGATTAAATAAGAAATTAGATCATTATATTTAAAAAAAAAAAAAAAAAGGAAAAACTGACACGAAATTAAATATAAAGCATTTTCCCCCATATTTAAAATGAGGTAGTCAACAAAGTTGGCCTTTGTAAAAATCTGTTTTCCTTTAGATAAAGAGGTTAATTCACTTTCTGAAGCATTTTTTCTCTGATTTCCCTTCTATTATTTCTTCCCCTTTTTTCCCTCAAACATCAGCTCCCTAAGTAATAACAGTTTTCTTGTCATGAAAAAGATTAATGGCTCAATATTATCACCTCTGGTATACATATGATTCTCTATCTGCAAAGCACTTTATAATCATAGGATTCTTTCTTCCCACTTCCAATGCAATGTGGCTCAACACTACTTTCAGCATTTTAGACCCGATGAAGTAGACTCAGAGAGGAATTTTCCCAAGACTCAAAGCAAATTAGCAGCAGATTAGCCATTGGAGATTTAAGCTTCCAGCCTTTTCCTTGGAGACTACCTCATAATAAATCTGTCACTTGGAAACAATACTATTTTATTATAAAAGAAGAAATGCTTTAAAATTTCAAATGTGTGGAGGTCATAATGCCTGGGTTTGAAAAGAGAGAAGCAAGAATGGGAGAAAGTTTACATTTTGGCTGCAAGGCAGTCCTCCAGGTACAAAAATGATAGTCTCCTTTGTTTAGACAAAGATATACTTCAAGATATGTGAATCGTAAACTCCATAGAGCAGGGATCATACCTGTCATAATAACCTTTATAACCTAAGTTATAAAGTCTGAAATTTGTAGGGCAGGCAAGTAGGCTGGAAGTTCAAGCAGAATTTATATGTTACCGTGTTCATACAAAATTTCCTCTCTGGGAAACCTTAATTTTACTCTTAAGGCCTTCAATTGATTGGATGAAGTCAAACCACATTATGGAGGGTAATCTCCTTAAATTTAACTTGTTATAAATGTTAATCCCAACTACAAAATATCTTCACAGCAGCATCTAGTCCAGTGTCTGATCATGCAATTGGCACCATATCCTAGCCAAGTTAACATAAAAATTAACTATCATATGACATGAGCTTTCTATTCGTGCTAACATTATAGAGAATCTCCATTTTTGCTAACATTTAGAATGAACTCTTAGGAAAAAGCAAACAATCTTTCCTCTTTTGTCTTCACACTCAGACTTTTCTTCTTTCATGTCATCTACACAGTGCCACTATTTTATAGCTCTAGAAATATGAACAACAACAACAACAGAAATATGAAATTTTTAAACATCTTTTGCCCTTTTAGACAACTTGCTTTAACATAAAGAACAAGCAGGCATTATTCATATTAGTTCTTATTAGTCTTATTAGTTCTTTTGATTATGCATACTGGATAAGTTTTTCCAGTTATTCTGAATACCATCTCTGCCTTATTGATTAACCTTTGTTTCTTATAGCAATTTTGAGGTTGCTCTTTCTTCACTGAAGTCAGCAAGAAGATGGAGAAGGAACAAGTCTTCCTTTCCCATTTATGATTTTATTGGCTACAGTGGGACTATTATAATGGGTTGTGTAAAGTCCTTGAGATACCCCTAGCATAACCTCCCCGAGAGCCAGCGCCTGGAATTCAGACTTCTAGCCTCCAAAATATATCCAAGTAGCCTTAAGGACACTCCGGACGACTGCAAAGGTGCGACATTCCCCTTGTTACTCTTATACCCCACACCCGCTTGGTGAACGGAGGTTCAGCCATCTGAACCTTCTGGGCCCGCAGGAACTCCATCCCACTCTGTATGTTTGGACAGAGCCTGGATGCCCTGTCCTGCCCTCCCCCGATTTTTTTTCTCCTCTTTCTTTTTTCTGGTTTTTAGTTTGCTTGCTTTTGTCTGTTTTAAAACTACTACCATTATTAATACTTTTGTCCTTTTTACTATTATTCTCCTCCCAGGTCCAAGTTTTCAGCTTTTTTTTCTTTTTCCTGTTCCTGGTTGCAAAATTCTTTTTTCTTCTTTTTTTCTCATGGTTAAAACCCTGTTCTTTGTTTTTCTCTCTTCATTTTTCCCATATTTTTTTTCAATTATTCTCCTTCTCTGCCTTTTTCTCTATTGCCCTATCCCCAGATATTGCACATTTTCTTGTTTTATTTTCATTGACATTCTTGTTTGTCTGGAGGGCACAGCCATTTTGAATGTCTACAAGTGGCAGCAATTTTGGATTTTAAAGTGATAGCATTCTCATTCGGATTCCAGGGACCTAAGAACAGGCAGCGAGGTGGGAAGCAGGGAGAGGACAGAAAAGGCAAAGGGGACTGGAACAGATTGAGGAGTCAGCCACAGAGACCCAGGTGAAGACAGGGAACCCAAGCCATGCCCAACAAGGAGTGAGGCAGGAAGGCAGGGAGAGGACAGAAAAGGCAAAGGAGATGGAACAGATCAAGGAGTCAACCTCAGGGAGCCAGGTGAGGAGAGGGAACCCAGCCCCCCCCCCAACAAGCAGTGAGGAGGGAAGCAGGGAGAGGACAGAAAAGGCAAAAGGGACTGGAACAGATGGAGGAGTTAGCCACAGGGATCCAAGTAAGAGTGGTTGGAGGGGTTTCCAACAGCTAAGGGAGACAAACTTATCTGTCGGTTTGTCCTACTGTGGTGATGTGTTACTGTGAGTCTTGTTGCTGTGACACTGGTGTTTCAAACCCAGGGATGCACCTGTTCCACAGGTATCAGCCCAGCTTGCAGACTGAGACAGACTAGGAAGAAGGAGGAGGACATCCACTGCTCAAAGAACTGGCCACAGAAAACCTTATGAATAGCAGAGAAACACTATCTGATACATTACTGTGCAAATTTATGAATAGTCCAGAAACGTAGTCTAATACAGAGGAGGAAGATGAGTCACTTAGCTTAGAAAGCTCTCAAAGTAGGACTGGGAAAGGGCTGCATTATCAGAGTAAAAATCAGCTTTACTCATATGGATAAGGTAAAGCTTACAAGACTACCATTTGCTGATGTGGCACCACTCAAATTGAGGAGAAACAGTGGCAAACATCCATTAATCATCGGAACAAGGAATGTACAAAGTATGAATCTACAATAATTGGAAGTTGTCGAAAATGAAATGGAATGCATAAAGATTGATATCCTAGGCATTAGTGAGGTGAAATGGACTGGCTTTGGCCATTTTGAATCAGACAACCATATGCTCTACTATGC
>NW_006921634.1:9496879-9505285 GCF_000298275.1 Orycteropus afer afer | reverse complement strand
GTGGTTTAAAATCAGGAAGGGAGTGCATCAGGGTTGTATCCTTTCCCCATACTTATTCAATCTATATGCTGAGCAAATAATCTGAGAAGCTGGATTATATGAAGAAAAACATGGCATCAAGATTGGAGGAAGAATCATTAACAACCTGAGATAAACTGATGATACAACTTTGCTTGCTAAAAGTGAGGATGTCTTGAGGCACTTACTGATGAAGATTGAGGACCACAGTCTGCAATATGGATTACATCTCAATATACAAAAGACAAAAATCCTCACAACTGGACCAATAAGCAGCATCATGATAAATGGAGAAAAGATTGAGGTTGTCAAAGAATTCACATTGCTTGGTTCTACAATCATTTCCAATGGAAGCAGCAGTCAGGACATTAGACAACATGTAGCACTGGGCAGGTCAGCCATGATGGAACTTTTTCAAGTGTTGAAGAACAAGGATGTCTCCTTGAAGACAAGGTGTACCTGACACAAGCTGTGATATTTCCAGTCGCCTTCTATGCATGTGAGAGCTGGACAATGAATAAGGAAGACCAAAGAAGAGTTGATGCTTTTGAGTTGTGGTGCTGGCAAAAATGCTGAAGGTACCATGGACTGCCAAAATAACTAACAGATCTGTCCTAGAGGAAGTGCAGCCGAGATACTCCTCGGAAGCAAAGATGGCCAGACTTTGTCTCATCTACTTTGGTCATGTTGTCAGAGGGGACCATTCCCTGGAGAACGATGTCATGCTTGGTAAGGTGGAGGGCTGACAAAAGAGGGGAAGGCCTTCGACAAGATGGATTGACATGGTGGATGCGACAATGGGCTCATGTATAGCAAGGATCGTGGAGCTGGCCAGAGATCGGGCAGTGTTTTGTTCTGCTTTGCATAGGGTCTTTATGAGTCAGAAAAGACTAGATGGCACCTAACAACAACAAAGTCCTTGAATTTCTTTAGAGAAATTTGAGACAAGTTCAAAAAGGTTTGCAACATGACAGTAAAACAGTAATGTTCTAGGCAATATGGTCCTATGCACAGAACTTCAAAGAAAACATCTAATGAATTATTCTAGTCACAAAATGCATCTTCTCTTTTATTTTCTGCCCCTTTTTGTAGGATTTTGCATATAAATCTCCACCCAAGTTCTTTACAAAACAATAAACTTAACCACAGGAAGATTAGTTACCCTAATATCTGCCCCTTTTCTTGTTTCTTCTGAAATCTCAGTCATTCAATGGAGGATTGTACTTTTGGATTTCTTCTCAATGTCAGTGATTCCCATTGATACAAGATCTGAGAAACTGAAATCAAAATTCATCTGATAGAGATGAAAAAGAGTAGTAGGGAGAGAATGTTATTCTTCAGTCCTGCTGGTTAAAAAAGGGGAAAGATGGAGATGGATTGTTGTAAAGAGGAGTGATTTGGAGGGTAGAATGTAGAAATGAAAGTGGCAAGGATGTCTGTAGACACTACTCTTCAACAAAGTATGGGACTTCTAAACTCTAGCCACTAGCAATCAATAGGATTTATCCTACTTCATTTAAGTTACTTTTTTATTTGGCTAATATTTGCTCAGCCAATATATATATAAAACCCAGCAGAGTTAGGTACTCTGTAGCCCTACAAATATCAGACTTGCATATTATATACAATATACTGTTATATATTATATGTTATTATATATATGTGTGTGTGTGTGTGTGTGTTATTGTAAGTAATTTCTTCATAAGATTATGGGGTCTGGCAAGTCTGAAATTTGTAGGATAGGCCAGTAGGCTGGAAACTCAAGCAAGATTTCTGTGTTACAGTGTTGGGACAAAATTTCTACTCTAGGAAACGTGATTTTTGCTCTTAAGGCCTTCAACAGATTAGATGAGTCCCAACCATATTATGAAGGGTAATCTCCTTTACTTAAAGTCAACTTTAAGTAAATGTGTGTGTGTGTGTGTGTGTTTGCATATATATATATATATATATATATATATATATATATATATATATATATATCTCCAGTTATGCACACTGGATATTCTTCTATTTTTTCTGTTTCTCTGGAAATCCCTGACTGACACACCTTAATATGTAATTTGAGATGGTCTGGTATAAATTAAGAAAATGTCTACCAAGTAAAATAGGTAATTTTGTATGATAAGGGATTTCCAATAAGTTTGCATGACAATTTTATATAATAAAAATGATTTTATTCATAATTGTTGAACCACAGAACTAAGGTAGTAAGTGTTATTCGTTATTAAATAGAAATTCAGAGCATGTACCTAAAATAAATTCCAAATGCTTCAGACATTCTAACTTCATACCTCAAGAGTTTACAAAATTGTTGTTGCTGTTGTTATGTGCCATCACACCATCTCTGACTCATAGTGACCTTATGTACAACAGGACGAAACACTGTCCAGTTCTGTGCCAGCCTCACCATCCCTACTCTATCTGAACCCATCGCTGCAGCTACTGGGTCAATCCCTTGCTGAGGGCCTTCCCCTCTTTCATTGACCCTCCACTTTACCAAATATAATACCCTTCTCCAGAGAATAGTCCCTTCTGACAACATGACTAAAGTAGGTGAGATGAAGTCTGGCCATTCTAGTTTCTAAAGAGCATCCCAGCTGCACTTCTTCCAGGACAGACTTGTTAGTTCTTTTAACAGCCCATGGTACTTTCAGCATTCTTCACCAACACCACAACTCAAAAGCATCAACTCTTCTTCAGTCTTTCTTACTCATTGTCCAGCTCTCACATACATATGAGGTGATTGAAAATACCATGGCTTGGGTTAGGTGCATCTTAGTCTTCAAGGAGATATCTTTCAGCACTTGAAAGAGGTCTTTTGCAACTGATTTTCTCAATGCAATACGTCTTTTGATGTCTTGACTGCTGCTTCCATTGGTGTTGACTGTAGAAACAAGTAATATGAAGTCTTTGACATCGTCAATCTTTTCTCCATTCATCATGATGCTGCTTATTGGTCCAATTTTGAGTATTTTTGTTTTCTTTATATTAAAGACATTTTGCTTTCTTCATGAATGATGTTCTTGATATCATCCCACAATTCCTCTAGGTTTCAGTCATTGGTGTTCAATGCATCAAATCTATTCTGTAGATGGTCTCTAAATTCAGGAAGGATATAGTCAAGGTCATATTTTGGCTCTTATGGACTTTTTTAATTGACTTCAGCTTCAAATTGAACTTGAATATGACCAGTTGATGGTCTGTTCCACAGTCAGCTTCTGGTCTTGTTTTGGCTGAAGATATTGAGCTTCTCCATTGCTTCTTTCCCCAGATGTCAATCTGATTTCTGTGTACTCCATCTGGCAAAGTCCACATGTATAGCTGCTGTTTGTGATGAGAAAAAAGGTATTACCCATGAATTAATTGCTGGTCTTGCAAAATTCTATCATGCTGTCTCCAATGTCTTTTCTATCACGAAGGCTGTATTTTCCAACTACCAGTGATTCATTCTTCTTTGTTTCCAACTTTTGCATTCCAATCACCAGTGATAATTAAAGCATCTTGATTGTGTGTTTGGTAAATTTCAGAGTGCAGAAGTTGGTAAAAAATCTTTAATTTCCTCATCTTTGGCTTTGGTGTTGGTGTATAAATTTGAATAATAGTGGCATTAACTGGTCTTCCTTGTAGGCACATGGATATTATCCTATCACTGACAGCATTGTGCTTCAGGATAGATCTTGAAACAGTAGTCCTTGTGATGATGAATGCATTGCCATTCCTCTTCAATTTTTCATTCCTGGCATAGTAAATCATATGATCATCTGATTCAAAATGGCTAAAATGAATCCATTTTAGCTCACGATTGCCTAGGATATCAATCTTTATGTATTCCATTTCATTTTTGACAACTACCCAATATTCCTAGATTCATACTTCATACATTCCATGTTCTAATTTTTAATGGATGTTTGCAGCTGTTTATTCTCAACTTGACATGTGCTATATCAGTGAATGGGGGTCCCGAAAGCTTTACTCTATCCACATCATTAAGTTGGGCTCCACTCTGACAAGTCAGCTCTTCCCCAGTCATATTTTGAGTGTCTTCCAATCTGAGGGGCTCATCTTCTGCCACTATATTGCACAATGTTTCAGAGCTATTCATAAAGTTTTCCAGTAATATATCAGACAGTGTTTCACCACTATTCATAAGGTTTGCACTGGCCAATTCTTTGAGAAGTGGATGGCCTCTTCCTTCTTCTGAGTCTGTCTTAGTCTGGAAGCTCCGCTGAAACCTGTCCACCATGGGTAACCCTGCTGGTATTTGAAACACAGGTGTCATAGCCTCCAGCCTCACAGCAACACTCAAGCCACCGCAGTACATCAAACTGACAGACAAGTAGTTCTCCCTGTTGTTCCAAACTGCTCTGCTCATTTCCTGACATAAATGGCTCATGTATTAAATCTAAGAAATTAAATAATATGAAAAAAATAGTGAAATTTATAATTCTCTCTACAATTCCTCCAGATTAGCTCTTCACTCCAAATATCCTTCAATATCTATAGATTGGATATATCAGTCAGTTCTTATCACAATAATGTTCCATAACAAATTACCCCAAAACCCAGTGACACAGAACAACTAAGCTGGAGTTTGACTGCTCTGGGTTTAGACTGCTCCAAGCTGTGAGTTGGGTCCAGGTCTGCCCTATTTGTCTCTCATGGGTCTTCCTTTGAGCAGTGTTACCTAAGTCATATTCTCTCACAGTAAAATTCTGGATCTTGAGAGAGCACTCCAACCATGACAGTACTTTCAAGCCTCTGTGCAAATTATATCCTCTAACATACCTTTGACCAACACAAGTCATATGACCAAGCTCAACATCAGTGAGGTAGAGAAGTATATTCTTTCCATGAATAATGAAGAGTGACAAATTCCTGATCAACAATTTAATATGCCACAATAAGGAAAGCATTCACTGGTAGGAATATCAGTATTGCAAGTTTTGTAAATGAGAACACTTGAAAGTGCAGGAAAAGAAGTGCGTTTATATGCCAAGAAGCAATGTCACTCATTATTGGCCTATCTCCTTTTAGAAAAGCCTGAGAATATTTGTAGTCAAGGTTATTATTTAAAAAAATAAATAAATAAGTGAAACAAAAGCTGTATTAAATACATACATGATGAGTACTAGCATTGTACAAGTCACTGGAGAGAGAAAAATAAAAAAACATTAAGAGCTTCTCTATGGAGATGAGCTCAACAGGGGAGTTGTGAAGTGTAATTTCTGGGTTGGGGCCTGAAAGGGCAAATAGCATGTCTCAAAGAGTGGATGAGAGCAGTGGCAACATTGACATTAGTTCTACATGGGTTCTTATAGGAGGACCAGAAGTCAGAACCGATCAACTTTGCAGTACAATAAGTGTGATGTCATGGAGAAACATAGAAAATGGCATTTGTCACTATGAGGAGTTCACACACAGAGATCTTTAAGCCACAAAGAGGGATTTAAAGGAGCTGCATGCAGTTCCGGGAAGCTGTTGCTTTATGAGACTCTATTTCACTGCTCAACTCAAAACTCACTACCATTGAGTCAGATCCAACTCAGAGCAACCCTTCCCTGGGTTTCCAAGGCTGTATCACTACGGAAGTAGTTTGCCCAACTTTCCTTCCAAGATGCGGCTGGTGGGTTTGAACCACCAGCCTTCTAGTTAGCAGTCAAATGCCTTAGGCACTATGCTACCAGAGCTCCTATTTAAAACATCTTTTATGTTTACTTTCATTTATATCCAGAAAATATATTTCAAATATTTGAGTGACAAATGTAAAACATTGCTGAAAGAAATTAAAGTGCATGAAAATAGATGGAAGGGCATTGCATGTTCATGAATTAGAACATAGAATATTGTTAATATGTCAAAGCTATCCAAAGCAATACCACTCACTATAATTGCTATTACAATTTCAATAATCTTTGAATAAATTATAAAGCCAGTCCTCAAATTTATATAGAATTTCTTGTCACAAAGCTAAATATGTACAAACTACTGAGCGGAAAACCAATTTGCTTTGTAAACTTCCACCCAAATCACAAATAAATTAAAAAAAAAAAAAAAAACTCTTCCCTTAATCAAAATTCAAACTGCTCCCATAAAGGAGAGAGAAAAAAAAAAAAAAAACTATATGCAATTATCAGGGGCCCTGAATAACCAAAGCAATCTTGCAAAAGATAAACAAAGTAGGATAACTCATTCTTCCTCATTACAAAATTTACTGTAAAGCTATAATAATCAAAATAGTGTGGTACTGATATAAGGACAGACTTATAGAACAATGGTACAGAATAGAGACAAGAAATAAACCCATGCATCTATGTTGTTGTTGTTGTTATGTGCCGTCGAGTCGACCCCGACTCATAGCGACCCCTCCTTGGGTTTCCGAGGCAGTATCACTATGGAAGTAGGATTGCCCAACCTTCCTTCCAAGGAGTGGCTGGTGGGTTTGAACTGCCAGCCTTCTGGTTAGCAGTCAAGTGCTTTAGCCACTATGCTACCAGAGCTCCTATTCAATTGATTTTCAACAAAGGTGCTAAGTCCATCCATTTTGGGGAGAGATTAGTCTCTTCAGTAAATGGTGCTGGGAAAACTGAATTGCCACATGCAGAAGAATGAGTTGGGTCCATACCTCATACCATATATAAAAATTAACTCAAAGTAGATCAACTACATAAATGTAAGGACTAAAATCATAAGAAATTTGGAACAAAATATAGGGGTAAGATTTAGAGCCCTAGTTATCAACAATGGTTTCATAGATATGACATCAAAAACACAAGCAACAAAAGAAAAAATAGGTAAATTAGACTTTATCAAAATTTAAAACTTGTGTGCATGAAAGATGCAATCAACAACGTAAAAAGACAATCTATATAATGGGCCTAATCTATATTTAGTAGCCATATATTTGATAATGGTTTAATATCCAGAATATATAAAGAACTCAACAACAAAAGGACAATCCATTCAAAAAATGGGCAAAGTGTATGAATAAACATTTCACCACAGAAGATATACAAATGGCCAATAAACCAAAAAAACAAACCCACTGCTGTGGAGTCAGATACAACTCATAGCAACCCTTCCTTGGGTTTCCAAGGCAGTATCACTATGAAAGTAGATTGCCCAACCTTCCTTCCCAAGGAGCAGCTGTTGGGTTTGAACCACCAGCCTTCTGGTTAGCAGTAAAATGCCCTAGGCACTATGTCACCAAAGCTCCCAAATGGCCAATAAGCACATGAAAAGATGTTCAACATTAGTCATTAGACTTCACTCCCACTAGAATGGCTATTATAATTAAGAAAATAATACATGTTAGTGAGAACGTGACAATATCAGATCCCTCATCCATTGTTGGTGGAATTGTAAAATGGTGCAGTCTCTGTGGAAAAAAACAATTTGGAAGGTCCCAAAAAGATAAATATAGAATTACCATATGACCCAACAATTCCACTCCTAGCCATATATCCAAAATAATTGAAAGCAAAGAAGCAAAGAAGTAGTTGTGCATCAGTGTTCACTACTGCATTATTCACTGTAGCCAAATGGTAAAAATAATCAAAATGATCAAAATGCCTGTCAACAGATGAATGGATAAACAAAATCTGGTATGTATATATATGTATATATATATATATACACACACATATACACACACACACATATACAGTATATATATACATATACTATGTATATATATATGGAAATGTATTCAGCCAAACAGAGAAATGAAAGCTCTGATATATGCTACAACATGGAAAATCCTTGAAAACATGCTAGTGACACCTAATAGTAACAACGATTCTATGGTTCATTTCTTCTTCAGAGCTACTCAGAACTATATGAACCAGTATATACTACTGGGTCTTATCAATCACTTATAGATCTGGTACTACATCTCCAAAATAGAATTTCATGCAGTTCAATAGAGTCACAGCCATTGAGCCCCTATTATGCACCAGGGTTACAAAGGTGAATCTGCTGAGATATTAAGACAAGAGATCGAAGTCCAGTAAAGGAGCAAATGTATACAGATAATAACCATGAATTGTAATGTCAGTTATAACATGTAACAATGTTATAATAAAAGAATGACTGTGAAAAAACAGATGACCAAAAAAATCCAGTGCCATTGAGTGGATTCGACATTAATTCTTCTGCAGTGGGGGTTTCTCCTGGAGGAAGCTGGATGTGAAGAATGAGCTAAAGGGATCCAGGTATACATGCCATTCCAGCAGAAGGAACAGCATAACCAAAGAAATGTGGTGTTAAAATGCA
The DNA here is from genome assembly GCF_000298275.1 of Orycteropus afer afer. NCBI lineage: Eukaryota > Metazoa > Chordata > Mammalia > Tubulidentata > Orycteropodidae > Orycteropus > Orycteropus afer. Next base: position 9,496,993 of record NW_006921634.1, on the reverse strand, counting down.
TGAGTATCCCAAATGTTGTTGTTGTTGTTGTTGTTGTTAAGTGCCGTCGAGTCGTTTCCGACTCATAGCGACCCCATGCACAGCAGAACGAAACACTGCCCGATCCCGCACCAG
>NW_006921634.1:9487450-9494609 GCF_000298275.1 Orycteropus afer afer | reverse complement strand
ACGGCCTCTTCCTTCTTCCTAGTCTGTCTCAGTCTATAAACTGGCTGTTACCTATGCACCAGGTGCATCTCGCTGGGTTTTAACACCAGAGGCTCAGCCTCAAAACTCACGTCTACATGTCACCACAGTAGTCAAATATAATTCAAGCACAAGTGAGTAGCAGACATGGAGATAGACAAGGGAGATAAGATTAGTATGTAAATGACTTGCCTGCTAAGAAATACGTGCTTTTTCCTGAGAGCAATGGGACCCATCAGTAGTTTGTAAGCTGAACAATGACTTGATCATATCTGACTTCTTCCAAGAAAATACATGGGGAACTAAAGATACTTAAAATAGTAATAATAATAAAAGGAAAACATGCTAGTAAAATAGGTTAGACACAAAAGGACAAACACATTATGATCCCATTTATATGACATATCTAGAATAGACAATAGCACAGAGATCAAAGTTTATTAGTCGTTACCAGAGTCAGGTGGGAGGGGAAAAAAGGGAGTTATTGCTAAGGGGCACAGTGAAAATTTTGGAAACAAACAGCAGTGATGGTTGCACTCATGGTGAACATAATATCAATGTCACTGAATTATACATGTAAAAATCATAAATGATAAATGTTTTCTTACATATATTTTACCACAATAAAAAAATGACTTCAGGGAAAAGTGTTGGGATAGGTTTCATGGCAGATTTATTAGGAGAAAACTAGAACGGAGTAAGTTTGTTTGGCTCATAGATAAGCAGTCAAGGGAAGGTATTAATGAACAAAAGTATTTTATTAAAAAATTAGTTTAATATGGAAATATGCAGTTCTTCATACAAATATGATGCTATAAGTCTGTAAATATTAAGCAGGTTTTCAAGACATTGATGAATGAATGTACTGTGAACTAATACAAAGGCTCATTTCTTGGATCTTATTGAATAATGCCTTTGTCATTGTCATCATCATCATTATCATTAGTACTGCCATTTTCAGAGTCCCAGATACTGTATTAAGTGACCTGTCATATTAGCTCATTTAACTCCAAAACACCATATGAAACACGTGTTATTAACTTCATTTTATGAAGGAGTTCTCAAAGTAACTTGTCTACGATCATACAGTTTAAAGTCAGGCTTTAAACTCAGCTTTATTTGCTGGTCCAATAGAGCCTGATGGAACCACTGATACTATGGCCCCTAGCTGCCCCCCCAGATCTGGAATTGAACCCACACCTGTGGTTTCCAGCCAAACAATGTACAGGCATGTGAGTTAAACATTTACCTCAAGTAGACACACGCCTTGGAGAGAGCAATCATGGGAGAAGGAAGGACTGCTTATGTACAGGGAGACAGCTCAGGGGGCAGAAGAGTATGGAGGGATGGACACTGGGAAGAGGTAACTATGGGGAGGAAGTGGGAGGGGAGCTGTTGCATTGTGGTAAACTGTGGTCAATGACATGCTACAAAGTATATGTGAACTGCTGTATGGAAAGTGAATTTGTTCTGTAAATCTTCACCCACATCACAATTAAAAAAAAAAAAAAAAAAAACTCAGCTTTAGTCTGATGCCAATGTATTAGGTTTTAAGATTTATTACATATTACTATGTATTTTTACAGCCATAGTTGATATAATAATTGCTTGGATTTGTGGTATAATTAGGATATACCTTGACCAAAGCGTCAGAGCAAGCTTTGGCTAACACTGTACCACAGTCCTGTCAGAGGAGCTGACAGGTAATGTACTCTCCTATTTAACATCTAATCCTAACAAAAATCTTTCACAGAAATCTATTAAATGGGAAATGAATCCCAAAATATGACAGTTGTCTTTCATTGATCAAATAACATGTCACGATGATTTACACAGGTGTCACTCATATGCTTTAATGCACAATAAAAGCCAAGGTGGTATTACATTGAACAGCTTATCCTGATGGCTAGCTCAATGACATGAATTTCTCTGTCCCTTTATTGATGAGATGTCAGAATAAAGTGAAAAGAAACAAAACTTTAACATAATACCAAGAAAATAAAGGAATTATGCCCAAATGATATGTAATAAAGATTCTACATGACAGGATTTTGCTATCTGAATAGCAGAGCAATGGAGGATAAAATCTCAGAAAACTACCTTTTGATCCTTGTTCAAAAGAAGGAAATGAAAGAAATCTGCCTTTCTCCTTTTGGCAGAACCTTCAAGTCTTGAAAGTATAAGACAAATTCAATAATCCATGCCTAACGTTAGAAGAAGCTAGTTTTAGTAATAAAATCAGAACAGTTTTATTCTAGCAGCAAAATTTAACAGCTTTACTCCAAAAGGATTTGAACAGATGTAAAGAAAGGAGGAAGCAAGGGAGGAAGGGAGTGACAGCGATGGGGAGGGAGGGAGGGAGGAAGGAACCACTCATAATCACTCATTTTAGATAGAAACTAAAAAACTATGTAGAGATTCCAGGAATACAATGTACTCATAATTCTGCTGTAAAGCACCTGCTTTCATTTTTTTTTTTTTTTAACATCTTTTCATTAGCAACTTCTCACCATAGACATAACTCTTATCTAAACTCTGTTTTTCTCCTTGGAGGCATTCCAATCAATTAATTCTCTGAGTTTAACTCTTATGTCAATCCTTCCTGGTGCTTCTGTAAAATCTGATTGTTCCTTTCAGAGGCACCCCCAAAACTTTAATCCCACTGTGCCTCTTTACATATTTTATTCACTCATAGATATTCTCTATGCTATTTCTTCTTGACAATCTGGTTGCTTTCCACTATGTTCAATATCATATATCAAAGAAACCTCTTTCTAGTCTGTTTTTCCAATAGTCTATGGGTTTTCTTGAACTAAATAACTCCAAACCAATTTGAAGTGAATTTTTTTCTTCATCATCATTACACTTTCTCCACAACCAAATTAGTATAGCCAACAAGAAGTGATCCTGCCCATTCTTACAACCAGAGAGTTTAGAGTCTTCATTTATAACCTTTTGCATTAATAAAAAACTTGTGTACTGGCAAATAACAGATATCCAATCCAAACGTTTTGGTATAATCTAGTATATTAATTTGGCGGGGGGAGAGTATTGTATTGTTTAATTGAGTTATCCAGGAGTGTAATTGGCCTTAGGCAAGCCTAAAACTAGAGCTCAAATATGTCATAAGAGATCTCCCTCATTGCTATATGTATGGAATAATTTGCTCTCACTATAGACAGACTTCATTTGTGAAGCTAATAAAGATGGTCACTAGTAGCTCTTCATTTTTATTACCCAGTTTCCATATCCCGTGTCTTAGTTATCTACTCCTATTATAATAGGAATACTTCTTTTATATCTCAAAAAAAGATTGACTCAAAATACAAACTACACTAATCCTGTCTCATTAACATAAAAAAGACAACCCATTCCCAAATGGGATTATAACTATAGGCATAGAGATTAGGATTACAACACATATTTTGCAAGGCATAATTCAATCCATAACATCCCCCAAAAAAATAACCCACTGCCATCAGGTCAATTCCAACTCAAAGTGACCTCCAATGGGTTTCCAATTTTTAAGGAAGTAGATTACCTCATCTTCCTCCTAAGGAGCAGCTTATGGGTTTAAACATGCAACCATCTGCTTAGCAGCCAAATGCTTTACCCACTATGTCACCAACAAAATAAGTTTTACTATTATTATAATCATTTCAGGGGAGGGGAGGAGAATTTGAGCTCTGTCCAGCAGCAGTACACAGCAGAGGTATATGGGAGAAGCCTGAACTATAAGATCATCACATTTCTTTATCCTTTGGGTGCCATTCTTATCTCCCACTGTGGTTTTTATCTTCCTCTGTTCATTCACATCAGCTTCAGAGTAAGAGAGAGAATTTGACTTTTGAAAACTCAATACCACAGCAGTATGAGATTTCTGGCCATAGGCAGAAAGATATTTCCTTCGCAAAGTTTTATATATGTTCTTTCTGCTTTCAAATATTTCACTTGTATGCTAAATCTTGTCTATTTCTTACTGGAAGTTACCAAAACTTTCAAGAATTTGCCAACATGCACTAGCATCCTAAGACTTTGCTAACACTTGCCTCAAACCTCTAACCTCTATAAGCTTAATTTCCAAAATATGACAGGTGGCTGTTTAATCCACCTATTTTGTTAATACAAAATAAGCTTCCCAGACAGGGATTGCTGGGATACTTAACTGTCCATTGTGCAGCTCACTCGAGTCAGTTCTGCATTTCAGGTTCTGTCACTTATATCTTTTCTAGGTAATAATTTGTAATTTGTGTATAAGAGAGAAAAAATGAAATTCTTATTAACTGGTAATGAGTGATCTTTTTGTTGTTTGTTTGTATCTATATTTTACATACCTAGAAAGCAAAAATATAGCTAGTTTTTTGCAAGACTAGATCCCAATGCTTAAATAATATCAGGGCTTCCCTCTCTTTCTCCTTCCCTCATTTTGCTGTGTTTTGCCTACATTCTCTATCACTGCAGATGAGTTTCCTCCATGAAACATGGGAAAATAACCACTGACATCTCCAGAAAAATTGCCAGTTTTGCAACTCCAGAATATGAAGCTTCTTAAAGCCAACATATGGCCCTAAAAATGGAGCCTATATAGGGGCAAAGTTATAATAACCTGTTAGTAACAGCCAAACACTCTGAGGGAATGAGTCACTGGGCCCAACGGCTCAGGACCATGGTTGAGGTGACATCAAGCTCAACTGGCATAACATACCACACAAAAATATTGTTTTACATCCTACTTTGATGAGTAGCAACTGTGGTCTTAAAAACTTGCAAGCGGCCATCTAAGAATCAACAATAGTTCTCTTCTTGTCCAGAACAAAGAAGAATGAAGAAAACCAAAGACACATCGAAACAATTAATACAAGGGACTAGTGGACCATGCAAACCTCAGCTTATATGACAGTGAAACCAGAACTAGATGGTGCCTGGCTACCACTGTCAACAACTCAGAAAGGGATGAAAATAAGATATCATGGATCCTAGATAGAGTGGGAGAAAAATGTGGAACAAAACTCAAAATCAAGAAAAAGACCAGGGTTACCAATCTGATAGAGACTGGTGAAACCCCCAAGATATGGCTTCTAGTGAGTCTTCAGGCTGAAAATGAACTCAGTCATGCGGTTTCCAACCAAACAATAGAGAAGCATATAAGGTGAACAGTTACACCAGGTAGGTACACTCCTTATAACAGTTAACCATGGGAGATCAGAAGGATAGTATTTGCACAGGAAAATAGCTCAGAAGGCAAGAATGAATAGAATATGACACAGAGAAAAAGTAACCCATAGGGAGGGAGTGGGAAGAGAGCTATTATATTATGGGGATTGCCATCAATGTTGTGAAACAAAATGTCTATAAACTGTTGCATGGAAAATAAATTGACTCTTGTTCCACATCCTCTTCTGAATCCAGCTTGCATTTCTGGACATTCCCTGTCAATATACTACTACAACCATTTCTAAATTATCTGTAGGAAGACTTTGTTGCACGTAATATTAATGATATTGTTCAATAATTCCCTATTTGTGGGATCACGTTTCTTTGGAATGGGTACAAATATGGATCTCTTCCACTCAATTTGCCAGGTAGATGTCTTCCAAATTTCTTGGCACAAATTAGTAAGCACCTCTTGCACTACATCTCAGTGGGTATTCCATCAATTCCTGGAGCCTTGTTTTTTGCCAATTCCTACAGTGCAGTTTGGACTTCTTCCTTCAATACCATTGATTTTTGATTAAGTGGTACCTCCTGAAATAGTTGGACATTGACCAATTCTTTTTGATAGAGTGACTCTATGTATTCCTTCCATCATCTTTTCATGCTTCCTAAATCATTCAATATTTTGCCTATAGAATCCTCCAATATTGCAACTCAAGGCTTGAATTTGGTCTTCAGTTCTTTCAGCTTGAGAAACGCTGAGTGTGTTCTTTGCTTTTGATTTTCTAACTCCAGGTCTTTGAACATTTCATTATAACTTTACTTTGTCTTCTGACCTTTGAAATCTTCAATTAAGCTCTTTCATCTTGTCATTTCTTCCATTCGCTTTAGTTACTCTCCATTCAAGTGTAAGTTTCAGAGTTTCTTCTGACATCTATTTTATTCCTTTCCTGTCTTTTTAGTGACTTTTGCTTTCTTCATGTATGATGTTCTTGATGTCATTCCACAATTTGTCTGGTCTTCAGTCACTAGTGTTCAATGTGTCAAATCTATTCTTCAGATGGTCTCTAAATTGAGGTGGGATGTAATCAAGGTCATATTTTGGCTCTATGGATTTATTTTAATTTTCAGCTTCAGCTTAAACTTGCATATGAGCAACTGATGGTCTGTTCCACAGGCAGCTCCTAGCCTTGTTTTGACAGATGACATTGAGCTTCTCTTGTCGCCTCTTTCCACAAATGTAGTTGATCTGATTTCTGTCTACTTCATCTGGTGAGATCCACATGTCTAGCCACCACTTATGTTGTTGAAAAAAAGTATTTGCAAAGAATAAATCATTGGTCTTACAAAATTCTATCATGTGATCTCCAGCATCATTTCTATCACCAAGGCCATATTTTCCAACTACCAATGCTTCTTCTTTGTTTCCAGCTTTCGCATTCCAATCACCAATAATTATCAGTACAGCTTGATTGCACACTTGGTCAATTTCAGACCACAGACATTGGTAAAAATCTTCAATTTCTTTATCTTTGACATTAGTGGTTGATGTGTAAATTTGAATAATAATAGTATTAACTGGTCTTTTTTGTAGGCATATGAATATTTTCCTATCACTGACAGCATTGTACTGTAGGATAGATCTTGAATGTTCTTTTTGACAATGAACGCAACTCCATTCCTTTTCAATTGGCCATTACCAGCATAGAAGACAATGTAATTGTCTGATTCAAAATAGCCAATACCAGTCCATTCCAGCTCACTAATGCCTAGTATATAAATCTTTATGTATTCCATTCATGTTGTTGTTGTTAAGTGCTGTTGAGTCATTTCCGACTCATAGCGACCCCATGCACAGCAGAACGAAACACTGCCAGATCCCGTGCCAGCCCCACAATCCCTGCTATGCTTGAGCCCATCATAGCAGCCACCATATCAATCCATCTTGTGGAAGACCTCCCCCTCTTTCGTCGACCCGCCACCCTAC
>NW_006921634.1:9453413-9484859 GCF_000298275.1 Orycteropus afer afer | reverse complement strand
TGCGCGGTAATGTACCAAACAGTGTTTCTTTGCTATTCATAAGGTTTTCCCTGGCCAATTCTTTGAGAAGTGGATGGCCTCTTCCTTCTTCCTAGTTTGTCTCAGTCTATAAACTGGGCTGTTACCTGTGCACCAGGTGCATTTTGCTGGGTTTTATAACACCAGAGGCTCAGCCTCAAAACTCACATCTACATGTCACCACAGTAGGACAAACCAACAGACAAGTTATGACAAATTCCATTTATGACAACTTCCAATTTTCCTACAATCATACTTCATATATTCTATGTTCCAATTATTAATGGATGTTTGCTGCTGTTCCTTCCCATTTTGAATCATGCCCTATCAGAAAATAAAGTTCCTAAAAACTCCATTCCATCTACTTCATTAAGGTCAGCTGTACTTTGGGGAGGCAACTCTTCCCGATCTGTATCTTAAGAGCCTTCCACCCTGAGGGGCTCATTTTCCAGCCTATATCAGACAATGTTTAATAAGCTATTCATATTGTTTTCCAGTAACATATCAGACAGTGTTTCATTGCCATTCATAAGGTTTTCATTGGCCAGTTTTTTCAGAAGTGGATAGCCCAGTTCTTCTTCCCAGTTTGTCTTCATCTGGATGCTCCACTGAAACCTGTCCACCATGTATGACCCTGATAGTATTTGAAATACCAGTGGCATAGCCTCCATCCTCACAGAAACATGCAAGCTACCATAGTATGACAAACTGACAGATGAGTGGTAAAGATTAAGGATGTTGAAATGTGAATATTAAGCTGGATTACCCATTTGATTGTTTAGCCAGCTGTGTAGTTAGAGGGGAACAGTCCAAATAAGACTGATCTCCCTTACAGGTTCAGGAATTTCCCAAAACCAACCTCAGTTTAAATCATTTGCCAGGAGGACTCCCAGAATCATTGAAGTCTTTTATGCTCAGCATTGTGGTTCATTGCAGAGAAAAAAAATACAGATTAAAGTAAGGCAAGGGAAGAAGTACATAGGGCAGAATACAGGCAAAATACCAAACACAAAACTTCTGTTGTCCTCTCTCTGTAGAGTCATGAATGTATTTCTTTGCAGTATCAATGTGAAACAATATGCATAGAGTGTTGACAACCAGGAAAGCTCACGCAAGCCTTTGGTGTTGAGTTTTTATTGGGGATTGATTATATACCACCTGCATGGCTGACTTCAGTCTGCAGCCACTCTGGGATGTCTCACTGATACTTTTAATCTCCAGTCTTTTCCAGAGGCAGAACTGATATTGTGTGGCTCAAAGCCCCCATCATATATCACTTTCTTAGGCTATCTGGTGGCCAAACACCCCAGGCAAACAAACACATTGCTATCTGACATTATATTCCAAGGGCCTAGAGTCCACCTCCTACATCTCTTTTGTTTGTTGTTGTTATTGTTGTTTGCCGTCGAGTCAGCCCCGACTCACAGTGAGCCCTCCTTGGGTTTCCGAGGCAGTATCACTACGGAAGTAGATTGCTCAACCTTCCTTCCGAGACGTGCCTAGTGGATTTGAACCACCAGCCTTCTGGTTAGCAGTCAAGTGCCTTAGGCACTATGCCACCAGGTAAGAATAATTCTTCACTACACAATCCTAGTGGGACCAATCTAACTATAAAACTCTTAAAAGTAGAAGAGAAATGCACACAAATGGGTTAGAGAGATGGCAGCATGAGATGAGAGAAGGTAGCATGAGATGGATTTGATTCCCCTTTGCTGGTTCTGAATTGTAGGGCACTATGTGCAAGGGCCAGAAAGAGGTCTGTAAGGCAAAAGGCAGTCCTCAACTAACAGCTAGTAAGGAACAGAGATCTCAGTCCTACAACTGGATTAAACAAAATCCTGCTGATATCTGAATGAGCTGGGAAATACGCTCTTCTCTAATCTACAAAAAAAGATCATATTTTAACCCAGTGAGACATATTCCATATTTCTAACCTATAAAATTCACTGCCATCAAGTTGATTCCAACCCATAGCATCCCCTTGTGGGTTTCTGTGGTGGTAATTCTTCATGGAAGTAGATTGCCCAGTCTTCCTTCCTCAGAATGGCTGGTGGGCTTGAACTACCAACCTTCTGGTTAGCAGTCAAATGCCTTAGGCACTAATTTGTGTTATTTGAAGCCAGTGAGTTTGCGGTAATTTGTTATAGCAGGAATAGAAAACTAATAGACCTGCTTAGGAAGCCCACAGAGACTGACCAAGCCCAGATTACTTGCATATTTCTGTAGCCAGAGAGAAGTTGAATATTATTGTTGAATGCCTTACTAAAAGCACTAGGAAAATGGAAAATGGGAAAGAAATGAAGCCAAGAAAAAGCAAGCAAATATTATTCTCCTTACTTTACTGTTTATTTTTTCATTTAATCCATTAACATATTTTGCTGCTATCTTCATAGTGTTTTTGTTAAACAAGGCTTTGCCTTAAACTTCTACCAGTTAGCAGTGTTTTTAAGATAATCATAGAAAGAATGATCAAAAGAGAGAGAATTTTTACACATTACCTAATTTTGATCTTTATTTAGTATCCAAATCTATCTTTAATTTATAAATATTTTATTTATGTTCATATAAATAACTGATGAAAAACCTCAAAATTAAAATAACCCAACAACATTCTTAGGGTCTATATATGCCCATCACAGATCTACTCAGGTTTATGAGGGAAAATGCAGGCCTTCTAATACTAAAGCTATTGCAAAAAATACATTTTAGCAGTAGTCAAGCAAATTACAATCCCTCATACAAAGTATACACCAACCAGTTGCTATGTCTGATCCCTGACATAGAGTTTCCACAACAGTAGTAAGGATATAGCAGGCACTCAGCAGACACCACAGATAATGATGATAATAATGATAAAAATCAAAGTAGTCATGTCTGCCATATTGCTCGTTAGCTACAGCTGTATTTCACATTCTAAATACCATTAAGTCTTGCCTCATTGGAAAAATATACAATCATGGATTTCCAACTGGAGAATTTCAAAAGAATTATCATCACTAGTGCAGAACTTTTTTTTATGTTGTCATAAAGCCAAGAGAAGTCAACTAGGTCTAGTACTTCATTAATGGTTTCCACAAACCACATTTACTGGCAGTCCCATATTCAATGTGACACTAAGAAATGCCATTTAGAAAGACAAGTTTTGACACACTTACATTACAGCATTGCAGAAACTGTGGGGGTAATTAATTTTTACTTGTACTGTGATAAATCCAAGCAAAACTCTAAAAGCTTTTTGGCCAATTACTGACTCTTTAGGGCAATGAAGCTTTGCTGAAAGCTTGAGTTTATATTTCTGGTATGATCAAAGCTTTAATGGAGTTGCTGCATGGCAGAAACTATAGGACTATTAGAAGAAAACTACAAAAATAAATGAGTGCCTAGCCCTGAATCTAAAAACAAAAAAAAAAAAATGGGAGCCTTCTGGTTTTCTTTGATTGTCAATTAATTTCTCATGATAGAGCCCCATGTGGCATTGCTCTGACAAACTTCACTAAAGTATGTTTTCTCTTCGGCAAATTAGTAAAGCAAAGTCCTGCATGTGTTCTTCCTAATGGAACTTTGTATCCCACTGTTCTTTATTATTATTTTAAGAGAAGTAGGTGTTTTCTCATTCTCAAGAGTAATGACTGGACTAGCTGGAGTTCTTTTATGGATATCACAGTATATAACCCAATAGGTGTCAGGAAAAGTTCATGCTGTGTTGCAGCTCCACAAGTACTCATCCACCACTAATACTTGCATTGTGATGTGCAAAACTCACAGTGAAATCTAAATGGGATAGTAACCTAGAATCTAGTGAAAGACTTAACTTGCTGTTCTTCCTAAGTAAAACCACTGCAGACTTGGGTATCACATAACTCCTTAACACAGCATTCTCAACAGCTCATTCACCGGCCCAGCTTGATTAGTCATTTCCTTTCTCATATTTATATCGGAAATACAATGGAAGTACAGATTAAGAATGGATGCAAACCGTGAAAGGCAGTATTAACACAATAGTTTGAATTTAGGAGCTCTGGTAGCATAATGCCTAAGGCACTTGACTGCTAACCAGAAGGCTGGCTGTTCAAACCCACCAGCCACTCCTCGGAAGGAAGGTTGGGCAATCATAGTGATACTGCCTCAGCAACCCACGGAGGGGTCACTATGCGTTGGGTCCGACCTGGCAGCACATAACAACAACAACAAGTTTGAATTTGATCATTAAAACTCTAGATTTATGATGATCCTACCTTCCAAAGAGGTCCAGGATTTTACCACTTTGAACTACCTGCTCAGAATCTCGCAGGTGCAACACACTATCATCACTCACTTGGATTGCTTGAACAGCCTTCTAACTGATCCCCTGCTTCTGCACTGCTTCCTAACGTGAACAGTCTATTTTCAAAAAAGAAACAAAAGTAATGTTGATAAAACTTAAGACAAATTATGCCTTTCCTTTGCCCAAAACCATATGATGGTTCACCATTCCACTGGGTTAAAAAGTCAATGTCCTGAAAGGCTCTGCATTATCCACTCCTTCTTACCCCTCTGACTGTATCTCCAATCATTCCCTCCCTCCATTAATCCATTCAATCACTTAGGCCTCTTTTATTATTCTTCAAAAAAATCAGGCAAGCTTCTACCTTATGACTCAGCACTTATTTTACCTGTGCCTAGAAGTTTTACACCTGGCTTACTCCTTCATTTACTCTTGGTCTTTGCTCAAATGTCATCCTCACAATGGTGGAAACAGTTCTGTGCACTCCATTAAAAATTGTAATTGTACTGTCATCCTTGCCTTTCTCTCACTCTTCTCGGCTGTAGTTTTCACCGTAACACTTGTCATCATCTGTCATACTACATATATTTTACTTATTTATTTTGTTTACATGTGAGCGTTGGTGGCATAGTGGTTAAGTACTCATCTACTAACTGAAAGGTCAGCAATTAGAATCCTCCACCCAGTCATTCTGTGGGAGTAAGATGTAGCAGTCTGTTTCTGTAACGGTTATAACCTTACAAACCCTATGGGGCAGTTCCATTCTGCCACAGGGTTGCTATGAGTCAGAATTGACTCAACACCAATGGGCTTGGATTTGTTTGGTTATTTTACTTATTAATTATTATTATTTGGCATTTTGTTTATTATGTATCCCCCTTCACTGCCTCAATAGAAAATTCCACAAAGGGATAGACTTTTGTTTGCTTTATCTGCAGAAAAGTGCTCTAGTGGTGTAGTGGGTAAGGCATTTGGCTGCTAACCAGAAGGTCAACAGTTCAAACCCACCAGTGCTCCATGGAAGGAAGATGAGGCAATCTACTTCTGTAAAGATTTACAGCCTTGGAAACCCAATAGGGATTGCTATGAGTCAGTAGCAACTTGATGGCAGTGGGTTTTATCTGCAGAAGTATCTACAGTGAATGAATGTAATCAGCAATAGAGAATCTATATCTATATCTTCCTCCTACATTTCTTCACAGATCTTTCTACATGCTACATAAGAGCAATCCAAAGAAGACTCCACACTCAATCTAAACATTTACTAATGCCTACAATGCAGCAGGCACCATGCTAGAACCTGGGGATATAATAATGAAAAAAGTGACTGTTATTTATGAATTTAGTAGATTCATAATGTGTTAATAAAGTTTATTGAATTATTAATTTTCACATTGAGAAAGAACAAAAGAATAAGAGATACATTTTTTTCTTCCATATCTTAAAAAGTGAAAGTTTTCTTCTTCAGAAATTATTACTGGCTTTTGTATTTTGTTGTTAGAAACAGAAGTTGCCAGTCACCCAGAAGCAATGTCTACCCTATTATTTGAGAACTAAAGTCCATTTAAGAGGAAGGAGAAAGAGCCTGGTTCTGAGACCAGAAAAGGAAAAGGACACTTAATCTTGAGATAAATTATGGGTTTAGGAGATTTGGAAGTTTCCATGAATAGTGTAGACTTATGCCCTTATTTTGTCACCATGATGGACAGTGGAAAACAGATGTTGATGATAACTAGTAATTAAGCACTGGACTTTCGAGAACCAAGGAAGTTCTTTACAAGCAATGAAAATGACCACTTGAAGGTGTCTCCAAACCCACCAAGGGGATCAGTGACCAGATAATGGCAAAGACTAATTTCAGCAGTAACATCAAGTTGCATATGGAGTAAGGTACCAATAAATCCCAGTAAGGACAAAAAGTCCCTAATTTGCTTTATAAATACTCTGCTAACTGCCTTCAAACTTTAGATCATTATGAAGCCTATGTAGTGGCAAATATTGTGATTTGATTTTTGCCATCTTAGTAAATGGGGTTTAAGGGCCAAATATAGATTAAGTCAGAGGAAATAAACTAATATGTCCTCTCTTGTCTTCAAAGATTACAGAGAACTTTATAGCTGCTACAGATTGATACCTTACTCAAAGTCTCTGAAAATATTCCTTCAGGTCATGGCTGTGCTATGGACTGATCGTAACTCCTATCATTTTTAGCCTATTGGTTTTAAAACCATAGCCAACACCCTGTTGAAGAAATAGTATAGAAAGACGAGTGATGTTAACAATCACTTTTAACTTGGGAACAACAATAATAAAAAACAAAAACAACAATGGACCATGCTGAGATTCAGTGTAATATAGATTTTGCAAATGTTTAAAAATACCCTTAGGTAAATATAAATTGAGTAGCAGACAATTCAAAAAGTTATAGAAAGCAAATAGAATCTGCTAGAGTTAAATTGTTTATCATTTGCAGGGAAGAAAAAGAAAATACTATCACAGAAGATGATTTGCAAGGTCCTGTTTCCACGCTCTGAATTTCCAAAAGAGAGGTAAGATCACTTAGTAGCAGATATCATGGGCACTGGAACACTGTAATAGCCCATGCCAAAATGTGAACTCAGATAAGATCTAACATTTTCAATGGGTTGGGAAAATACTATCAGCCTCTGACAGAAATGGTATGTTTGCTATGGGCAGAAAGCTAGTTCCAGAAGAAAAACTATTTGAATCTTGGAGATGGCCCATAATTCAGATGCTAGAGTATCAACCCTAAGCATGTACTATAAAACTAAGATGCATTTAGTGGATATTAATAAACTAGAGAGGGATGAGGGACTATGCCCAACTTGCCCCTGCAAGAAATAAGACTTTCTGGTACAGCTTCCCTTCTAAAAACAACCTGGAATAGCTACAACCCAGGATGTAGAAAAAGAAGAGGCCACAAGATCTATACAATAATAATAATGATGATAATAAATTCCAATTTGGGATAAGTACTAGTCACAGAAACACTCTCACCCTTGGCCAATTAAAGGGTCCATGATAAGACACTCCTTGAAGGATCCAAGAAGGCTAAGAAATGAGATCCCCAAATATAAGCTGGGGCCTATCTCTTCCAAATTTTAGGGTCACAGTAACTTAGACAACATGAGAGGAGGATCAAGAGTTAGAAAATTGCTGGAAATGTATTTAAATTCATTTTTCTATATTATTTAAACCCAAGGCAGCCAAAATTACGAAGAAAATATCTCCCAAGATAGTCAGCTTACCTACTTTGTTTTTTAAAGAAAATCTTAGCTACCCAAATTTTATAATTCTCAATGAGAATATAAGCCATATCTGAGACACTGCTCCACTGATGAGAATAACTGCTTAGGGAAAGCAGATTCACAGTTACACAAGCCACACTCACAGAGACACTGCAATGGGGGAAATACTCTTAGAGCATAAAGATTTACCTAAGGAGGAGAATTCATAGGATGATTTATTTAGACAATAATTTCTGTTTTATTCTCCCTGATGTGAAAGTCAAAGAACTACAAATATGAGACCTTCCTCTTCCTAAAGCAGTGGTCACACTGTGTATCCAGAATCCAGGCTAAAATTAGAAGCTGCTAAACACATGAAAGGAGCTTTAGTGGCACAGTGGTTAAGCTCTGGGCTGATAACCAAGAGGTAGGCAGTTCAAATCCAGCTGCTCCATTGGAGAAAGATGTGGTAGTCTGTTTCTGTAAAGTTTTACTGCCTTAGAAACCCCATGGAGCAGTTCTACTCTGTCCTATAGGGTCACTATAAGGAGGAATCAACTTGACAGCAACTTGTTTGTTTTTCTGGTTAAACACATGAAAGACAAAATTTCCCCCAGTTACTGCCATAAAATTTGATTTGAGGGTTGGTGGCTCATCAAGGGATGGTTTAAAACGGGTTTAAAGATACAGAGAAATAAAGGACTCAATTTTGGACCAAAAGAAGGACATTCTCCAGGACTCTAAGGAAGAAGTACTAAAGTTCCAGAGAGTAATGAACCATATTCTCTCTGAACAGATGAATGATCAGTGTGGGATTTTGGTGAGGGCTTATCCCTAAACAGAGAACAAATGTTCTCTTACAAGGAGTTTATAATCACCAGACAAAGTTTACGTCCTTTAAGTCCACTCACTCTGAGGAAACTGGGCAGTGGTCTTATTTATGTAACACCTAGAAATTATGGGGCCTAGGGAGCCCTGGTAACAGCACCCTTGTTAAAGCATTTACCTGCCAACCAAGAGGTCAGCAGTTCAAATCCACCAGCTGCTCCACAGGAGAAAGATGGACCAGTATGTTTCCATGAATATTTACTGCCTTGCAAACCCTATAGAGCAGCTCTATGCTGTCCTGTGGGATGGCTATAAGTTCGAATTGACTCCATAGCAGTGGATTTTATGTGACAAATGCAAACTAAGCACCAGGGACTTCCCCACTTTTCAGTCACCCACTGATATGGATTGAATTGTGCCCCTCCAAAAATATATTTGTTATAAATCCTGACTGCTATACCTGTGGTTGGGAGCTCTGGTAAGGTAGTACCTAAGGCACTTGACTGCTAATCAGAAGGCTGGCGATTCAAACCCACCAGCCACTCCTCAGAAGGAAGATGGGGCAATCTACTTCCGTAGTGATACTGCCTCGGAAACCCAAGGAGGGGTCTATAAATTGAGTCCGACTCAACAGCGCATAACAACAACAACAACATACCTGTGGTTATAATCCCATTTGAAAAGGGGTTTTCTTTGTCATGTTAATGAGACAAGACTAGTATGCATGTTGTGTCTTAAATCAATCTCTTTTGAGATATAAAACAAATTCCACAAGCAGAGATAGGGGAAGATAGTTGTCATACCACATAAAGATCATCCAGGAACCAAGGAACAAGTACCTCCTACAAAGCTGACAGAGAGAGAAGGCCTTCCCACTAGACGTGTTGTTGTTGTTGTTTGCCTAAGACACTTGACTGCTAACCAGAAGGCTGACGGTTCAAACCCACCAGCCACTCCTCGGAAGGAAGGATGGGCATTCTACTTCCATAGTGATACTGCCTCGGAAACCCAAAGAGGGGTTGCTATGAGTCGGGGCCAACTCAATGGCAAATAACAACAACAATCCACTAGACCTAGCAGCCTGAATTTGGACTTCCAGTCTTCTGACTGTGAGAAAATAAATTGTTTGTTAAAGCACTCATTTGTGGTATTTCTCTTATAGCAGCATTTGATAACTAAGACAGAAATCTAGTGGTCTCAGAAAGGAAGACAGAGACTTAAAACATGACTGAGAAGAAATTTCACAGGGACTCAAAACAGATTTTATTTCATTCGGATTAAAGAAAGTAACATGACATTTCTTTTCCTGGGTTTTGAGAAACAAATTCCACTCTTGACCACACTGATTGGTACTCACCTTTTTGGTCATTTTTGTTGTTGTTGTTATGTGCCGTCGAGTAGGACCCGACTCATAGCGACCCCTCCTTGGGTTTCCGAGGCAGTTAGTCATATCAAATTATTTTGTATTGTTTGTTTGAAAATTATACAAAAGAGAAATAATTCTACTCACAATTATAGTTACCTGATGAAAGAATAGACTTAATTAACTTCAGATATTCTGCTTTGTTCAGCAAATGTTTTTGAGCCATTCCTATATGCCAGGTATCATGCTCTGTACCAGGGATAAAAGTATAATCAAAATTACTTGACATCTGTCTTCAGAGAGCTTTCTGTCTTAGTAATTTTCTATCCACATGCTGCTCTCCGGTTCTAATTTCTTAGACTTTTTCATTCATATGTTTTCTTTGCTTTCATCTCTTAATTTCTTGGTGATATTGAATGATTCCTGTGGCATATTTCAGTCCTTAGACTCTAATAATAACAAAAATAAAAACAACAGCAAACTCTCTTTGGCTCCTTCAACATTCAACAAAAATTTACAATGAACTTACTATGTGCCACTCTTTTTTTCGGGACAGGATATAGAGCAATGAACACTGCAAAACTCTTTTCCTTTATAGAGCTTATATTATAGAGGGATAGAATAAACAATTAGGAAGTAAATAAGCAAAATAAAAAGAATATTAGATGACGGCAACTGCTAAGGAGAAGAACAAAAGAGAGGATTGCAATCTTAAGGGGGAGAGAAGGAGGTCAGAGAAAGTCTTTTGACATTTGAAGGATAATTTTTTTAAAAAATGAAACATTGTATTGCTAATAATGTGCTACTTATGGTGGTAAATACTACCCACAATATCTCACTGCTTTCTTGCTACCCTTTCCCATTTTCTACATAAAAATATTCATTTGTTTATTCGTTCAACAAATACTTATTGAGACCATAATATGTGCCAGGCACTTCTCTCAAACCCAAAAACCCAAACTCACTGCCATCAAGTCAATTCAGATTCATAGCAACCTCCTTTGGATTTATGAGGCAGTAAATCTTTACGGAAGTAGATTCCCCAGTCTTCCTTCCATGGAGTGGCTGGTGGATTTAAATTACCAATCTTCTGGTTAATAGTCAAATGCCTTAAGCACTATGCCACATGAGATTTTTTTTTTTTTTAAGAAAATTAAAAGAAAAGATTTTGCTTTTTTGGAGCTAAAATTCTAGCAGGTTGAAAGTTTTTAAATACCCTGACCAAAATGGTACAGTAAATATCAGAGTCAGTATTCAAACCCACTCATTTCTGGCTTTGCAATTGGTCTTCTCTTTATACAATTATGCTGCTCCTACTCCTTGATGATATGGAGAGACAATGTGAAAATTTGAAATATAATAAATCCTTGCAAACATCATCATGATAGTTTCTGTTTCCTTGAGAATTAATTAATTAATTAAATGCTTGCTAACTATCCTATGAAAGTCGGTGTTACTGAAAAGAGAAAGCATAAAAAGCACCATTAAGAGAGATGTCATGTTCAGTTAAGTTTTCCATTTGAGCAAAACTGGCATTTGACTATTTTTCTGTATCTTATAAGTCACTAATTGAAGACTCACAGACTTAGAGACATAGAAGTACTTCATGATCTATAAAGAGTGATGTACCATTAAGGAATTTATAGGGACAAGAAGTGTTTCAGTTAAGAGTTCACAGCTGTCTTTGCCTCATCAACAATGATTTTGTGTGTGGTTTCTTTCTACTCAAGGTTTGATTTCAGGCAGTCTTGATAGATTCGATATTCATCTATATAGACATATTTTGCTATGTCATGGAAGAAAAAATAATGGTTTTAGACTCTTTGCTTTCATCTCTTAATTTCTTGGTGATATTGAATGATATCATTTACAAGTCAGTTTACAAGTCAGTATTGGTGTTAGTGTTAATTGCCTTTGAGTCAATCCCTACTCATGGTGACCCTATGTATACAGTGTAGAACTTCTCCACAGGGTTTTCAAGGCTGTGATATTTTGGAAGCAGGCCAGTCTTCTGAGATGCCTCTGCATAGGTTCAAAGTGCCAAACTTTTGACTAGTATAAAAGAACTAAAATGGAAACCCAATCAAAACTGTTCAGTTCTGACAATAAATTAAACTTTGTACAAATCAATTAATCATTAATTCATTCATTTATTCATTTGCCACATTTTAATTGATTGCCTACCTTGTGGTAGGCTCTTTATTAAATGCCATTAGCAAAAAGGTCAAAAGTTTTTACTTTCATGAAGCCTTTATTTTGGTGGGCAGAGATAGACAATGAATAAAGAAATTATGTAAAACTATTGTGTCTTGGAGTTGTTAAAGGTTATGGGGAAAAATAAAGCAGTGAGTGAGGGTGCAATGCAGACTACAATTCTAAATAATCAAGCATGGCCTTTCTGAGAAGATGACTTTTTAGCAAAAACTGGAAAGAGGAGGAGAACTAGCCATATGAATATCAGGGGACGAGCATTCCATGAAGAGAGAAAAGTAAAGGCAAAGGCCCTCAGACAGAATCATGCCTGGTAGGTTCAAACAAAAGCCAAGTAGCTAGTAGGAGCAGAAAAAGAAAGGGGGGTGGGGAAAGAACAGTGGATAATAAGGAATTGATAACAGGAGTGAGATCATATAGGATGTGGTAAGATGTTGGTGTTTGAGGTGAGAAATATGCAAGCTACTGGAGAGTTGCCAGTAAGGAATTGGCATGATCTGATTAGGTCTGAGAAGGATCACTCTGGCTACTGAGTTGAGAATAGACTATGTGAGATCAAGATTAAAAGCAGAGTCAGAACTAATGCAATAATCCAGGAAAGAGATGATGGTAGCTTGGATTGGGTTCTAGTATTTGGAATGTGAGAAGTGTCCAGGGTCTGGGTATATTTTGACATTTTTGGCAGTATAACTGAGAGGATTCACCTTCACGATGGATGGAGAAAAGTTTGAAGTTGTCAAGGACTTCATATTACTTGGTTCTACAATCAACATCAATGGAAGCAGCAGTCAAGACATCAGAAGACATATTGCATTGGGGAAATCTGCTGCAAAGACCTCTTTCAAGTGATGAAGAGGAAAGATATCTCCTTGAAGACTAAGGTGAACCTAACCCAAGCCATGGTATTTTCAATTGCCTCTTATGCATGTGAGAGCTGGACAATGAATAAAGAAGACAGAAGAAGAGTGGATGCTTTCGAGTTATGGTATTGGAGAAGAATGCTTAGAGAACCATGATCTGCTAAAAAGACTGACAAATCTGTCCTGGAGGAAGTGCAGCCGGAATGCTCCTTGGAAGTGAGAATGGCCAGACTTCGTCTGACCTACTTTGGTCGTGTTGTCAGAAGGAACCATTCCCTGGAGAAGGACATCATGCTTGGTTAAGTGCAGGGTCAACGAAGAAGGGGAAGCCATCAACAAGATGGATTGACACAGTGGCTGCAATGGTGGGCTCAGGTATAGCAAGGATCGTGAGGCTGGCACAAGACCTGGCAGTGTTCTTTCTGCTGTGCATAGGGTCGTTATGATTTGGAGACAACTCAACAAGCACCTAACAACAAAAACAACTGAGAGGATTTGTTAACAGATTAGGTGAGAGATATAAAGGAAAGATCATCCTTCAGAGTTTCTCTGATGTATGTAAAAGCTATATGGATTGCTGTGATGTATTTCCCTAATAGATCTGACAAGTTTAGTTACTTTTTAAAACTATTCTGCAAGTTGGTTGCATAAACTTTTTCAAGATAGGCTTTTTAATATTATGATATATATATTTTAACATGACAAGGAAAGACATAGAGTTTTCCCCTTTTCCTTGAACATGTTGCAAGACTAGACACAGATGCAACCAACTTCCCATATTATATCTCATGATTGATTAGCTAATATTAGAACTCTTTGTCCCCCTGAAACTATCTAACTCCAGTGGAAAACATTCAATTGGCTGAGTTTTTCCTTCTTGCAAAGCAACCCCAATAATAATCATACCATCTGCAATGCATTTCCTCCTTCCTACAAAATTCTAAGACTCTAACGAGACATTCTGGTCCTTGGGTCTGAGTTGCTTTTTCTATTGTAATAGCCTGCGTAACACCAATTTCCTTTCTTGTCTATTTTTTCTCTGTCACAATTTTGTGCCATGACCCACACTGGAATGGACCCAATCTTCTCCACCCAGGTACTGAAGCCTCTTGAGCCAGTTGTGCTCCTTACCTGTCAGGTACTTCCAAGGTCTCACAATGGTTCCAGCTCCTGATTCCTGTGCTCCAGACATTGGTCTATAGCAACACAGTAAGTATTTTAATTATTTGAGTATTCTTTGGGTTTTCTTTTGTTGCTAAATTTTGTTTAATCTTGGTACTATGGGAAACATTCAATCTACTTCTCAAGCCTGTTTAAAATACTCTTGACAATTATATGCTTTGCCACTACAGTGACAATTCAGATCATTACTTCTAAAAGTGACATGATTTTACTCAGAACTCCAATGGCTTCTTTGGGGACTTTGGGATATACTAAATCTGGTCCACAAAGAGGTGCTCTGGAATCTGGAGCTCAAAGGGTCTTCTCACAAATGGTCAGCATATATTGTTTCATTTGAAGAGGCTAAAAAATGAAAAAAAATGTCTCCAATCTATTCCAAACTACCCAGTCCTTTAAGGACCATCAATCTCACCACTAATCCATTCCTCCTGCTCCTCTTCATCTCCCAAAAACCTCATCATCCTTTTCTCACCCAGAACTCTCCATATGTACCACCCAAGACTTTCCCCCACCTAATAGCTCTCCTTACTCTGTGAATTCCCTTTTCTATATCTTTGACCCCATCCTCATCTTTTCTATTCCCAATAAAACCCACTCCCCATCTTAATCCCTATCGTTGTCCCTTCCCCACCTGTGACAGAAGGTCACCAACCTCAGTATCCATCTGAACAAGTACTTCTTAAACCTGATTATGCTCAGATTTCCATACTATTGTTAAAGACTTTCTGGATCCGTAAGAATAGAGAAGAATTGACTAATCAATTAAGATTATTCCTCAAGGTATACTGTCTTTAGCTCAATTTGTGCAACTGCTAGTGGGTCCCAGATATGTCATTTTATGGTTTGAAAAATGTAATGGTCCATGCTTCAAAATGATCTTCAGAGAAATAAGAACATATAACATATAACAAAGGTTTATATGAAGGATAAAACCATAGGCAGGAGAGTTTAGAATCCATTTCCACTACCTTGTCACAAATTGATTGGTCAAAGATAAAAGATTGTAGACAATAAGGGGATATAAGGTTGCCATGAGTCTGAAACTACTCCATGACAACTAACAATGATACACACAGATTGGAAAATGATTGGAAGAGATATTCTAGTCTTACTCTCAATGCTCTCAATAAGCAAAACATTGTTCCTAGGTCACTAGGTTTCATAATGGTTTACAATCATCAATGGTTGCTAGGTGCTGTTAAGTCAGTTTTGACTCTTAGCAACTCTATGTACAACAGAGCGAAATGGAGGATGGTTCTGTGCCATCCTCACAATTGTTGCTGTGCTTGAGCCCACTGTTGCAGCCGCTATGTCAATCCATCTATTTGAGGGTCTTTCCCTTTCTTGCTGACCCTCTGTCTTTCCATGTATGATCCTTCTCCAAGGACTGGTCCCTCCTGGAAACATGACAAAGTCTGGCCATTTTCACTTCCAGGGAGCATTCCAGTTATACCTCTTCCAAGACAAATTTGTTCGTTCTTCTAGCAGTCCATGGTATGTTCAGTATTCTTTACCAACACCACAATTCAAATGCATCAATTTTTCTTGTTTTCCTTATTCATTATCTAGCTTTCACATGCATATGAGGCTATTGAAAAGACAATGGCTTGAGTCTGGTACCTCTTAGTCTTCAAAGTGACATCTTCGCTCTTTTATACTTTACAAAGGCCTTTTGCAGCAGATTTGCCCATTGCAATACATCATTTGATTTCTTGACTGAGGCTTCCATGGATGTCGATTATGGATCCAAGTAAAATGAAATCCTTGACTTCAATCTTTTCTCCATTTATTATGATTTTGCTGCAGTACAACAACCTGACAGACCAGTGGTGGAAACAGACATTAGAGATACACTAAAACATAATGTAGTTTGGGGAAATGCTCCTTTGTCTGAAATACATACAATACTTCAACACTATGAGGATTCCATTGCATAAAAGGCCAATTAACACAGTGCAAACTCGTGGCTTTAGAATTTCAACAATAAGAAAGAAACAAGCCAGGGAACTTTGCTCATTCCAAAACCTTCATAGATAAGAATACTTGCAGATATTATAATGAAAGGAACATTGGACTCATGACAGCCTGGCCTTGAATGCAAAAGAGAACAAGAGTCCAAAAATCAATCTCCCAAATGACTCTTTTTCCAAGAGATCTTCCATCTTGTTTTCATAACTCTTAATAGGCAAGAGGAAATAATCATCTTCACCAATGGGCATCCCCCCACTCTCCTAGTGGGCACAGGAGCAAAAGTTTTTATCATTAATACCTCTTATTTTTCCCACCACTTTTTCTAAGAGTACACAAACCATACCTATGTGACCTAAGAATCTACCACAAGATGCCTTGATCTAAAATTCTTTCTGCCTTTTTAAATCAACCAGTAATCATTGAGGCTATTCTGACTCATGGCAACCCCATGTGTGTCAGAGTAAAACTGTACTCCGCAGGGTTTCCAATGGCTGATTTTTCAGATGTAGATTGCCAAGCCTTTCTTCTGAGGCACCTCAGGTAGACTTGAATAGCCAAACCTTAGTTAGCAGTCAAGCATTTTAACCATTTACATCACCCGGAAATTCCTCTAACTCATTACTGCCAAGTCAATTCCAACTCACAGAGACCCTATATGACAGATTAGAACTGCTCCATAGGCTTTCCAAAACTGTAATCTTTATGGAAGCAGACTTCCACATCTTTCTCCCATAGAAACACTGGTAGGTTTAAATGTAGTTCTTTCAGTTAGCAGCCAAATGCTTAACCACTGTACTACAAGGGCTCCTTCAAGAGCTCCTCTAGGACCCATCAATACTCAGCATATATTTCTGCTTATTTCAATTACCCCAATAAACATTCTAGGCAGAGATCTACTTTCTAACTTGAATATTATTCGTTGCTCTCTCAAGGTCCTCACCCTTTTGAAGTCTCTAATTCTTCTCCTATGTGCCTTAGCTCTTTAATGGCTTTTATTGACAATCTGACTTTTGTTTCTCCTGTGAAAAGTGTCTCTAAATCTACCCCTGTTGTTGTTGTTGTCATGTGCCGTCGAGTCGGCCCCGACTCATAGCGACCCCTCCTTGGGTTTCCGAGGCAGTATCACTATGGAAGTAGGATTGCCCAACCTTCCTTCCGAGGAGTGGCTGGTGGGTTTGAACCGCCGGCCTTCTGGTTAGCAGTCAAGTGCTTTAGCCACTATGCTACGAGAGCTCCTAAATCTACCCCTATTCTCATAAAAAGGATTTAACAAAGGCATCTGAAGACTTCTGCTTAAAGTCCCTTGTGGCGCTGTGGTTAAAGCATTGGGCTGCTAACCAAAGGCTGGTGGTTTGAACCCACTAGCCATTTCATGAGAGAAAGATGAGGCAGTCTGCTTCTGTAAAGATTTATAGCCTTGCAAACCTTATGGGGTAGTCCTACTTTGCCCTAGAGGGTCACTCTGAGTCAAAATCTACTCAATGGTTTTTAATTTTGTTTTTGCTTTTTTAATGAAGGGTACCAGAACTGACTTGATGGCTGGTGGTGAGTTTGGGTTTTTTGATGAAGGTTCCTTGGTCTAGGAATGCAAAAGAGCATGGCTGGGATTGGGGGTGGAGGGGTGAGTCCTTGACTAACTCCCTTCAGAGACCACAATGCATTGCAATGTACAAGTCTGTTCCCCTGAGGCTTGCGGGTAAAGCCTCTGTAATTGCCTGTGTTCAGGCCTTAAAAATAACACTTAAGATTTTAGTCAGGAGCTGCTAGACTCCTCATCTAGGACATAATGTCTCCCCAAAGAGAATTATGTATCCCCTAAATTTATCAACACCATCATCAAGTTCCCTATTATTTAGACCTAAAGACAACTCTGATGTCCATAGTCATAATTATTCATTGTTTTCTAAAGGAAAACACAATCTTATACCAAATAACTCCACCATGGGATAATGATCTCTGGGAGCACTAAAACTACATACAGAAAAGTCCTAATCAGCGTGGAAACTAATACAATATGGAAGCACTCTGTCAAGCCCAAAGAACATGGCCAAGATCTGGTTCCACAGGACAAGTGTTTAAAATAATAAATAATCTAAACTTTAGAGATAATAATTAGCTTATTTCTTTAGGTTTACGTCCAACATCCTATGACTTTAGCATTAATATTCCAGACAAATGATCCATAGCTATCCAGAAAGCTGAGTCAGCAGGCGCTGATCCCCTAGAGATCTGTCACCCATCTTTCTTAACAAAACTGACATTTCTAAAGAAGAAAGGACTTCAAGGGACACTTTGATGAATATCTGAAAGACTAATTGAAAACCCTTGAAATTCTCCAACTTTTTTTGTTCTCAGATGGTAAAAACCCCAATACTACCCCATTTCCTTGGAATACACAGTTTATGCTGTTTGTTGCCCAATTTATGAATTGTATCATCAGTAATAAATCTCTAGCATTATTTTAACTTTGTTTAGGCTCTCTTCAACATCATCACATTCTTCTTATAGTTACACATAAAATAACCCTATGGATAATTAATCATCCATGGAAGCAGCAGCTAAGAAAGCAATTGCTGTATTGCATTGGGCAAATCTGCTTCAAAAGACCTCTTTAAAGTTTTGAAAAGCAAAGATGTCGTTTTGATGACTAAGGTGTCCTTAACCCAACCATAGTTTAGTTCAAGACCTCATATGCTGGATCCGTGGACTATTTCACTAAACTTTGACCAAAAACCCCACAGAAATTAATCGCTAAGATTGTTCTAAGACAAACAATGTTTGTCTTAAACAAGAGAGGAGACTGACAAGGCCATACATATAGACCTTTTCCCTCAATAAAGATACACTCACAAAACAAGCAATACAGAGTAGAGACACATGTTACTATCAGATAATGTTTGACCAAAGCCTTGTTGTAAAACTTCAGTAGTTTGACTGACTACAAAGAAAGCTCCTTTTCCCTAAGTATAAATAGCATCAAACAAAACAGAGATCACTCTGTTTTTGCCCTCAATGCCAAAATATTACTCTCAGAAATCACCATTCCAATGGGATACCCAAGAAAGAGAATTGTTATCTCATGAAATCTTACATATAACTCTAAATCTTAAACCCTTAAAATAATGTGTAGCATAACAAGTGCACTGGAACCCAGATCAACACTCCTCTTTATGGGGCATAAACAAAGGAGGAAGAAGGCAAATAGGATCCTTGTTTTCTTCATGCCAAACCCAGCAGTAAACAGGAATGAGAGATTTCAAAGTCTAGTTATAATCTATATAACTTTACTTAGAAATCATTGTAATTTAAAGATGGCATGAGTAAGACTTCTACCACTAAGCTCTTAGAGCCTCTGCCTACTAAGTGATTAAAGTTTTCAGGAGACCCAGTAGACCTGAAAAATTAAATATTCTTATAATTTAATGGAGGAATTCAAAATCTAATTAAAAACTATATAATTTTACTTAGAAATTATGATAATTTATCTTCTTTAAATTTATTTTGATTAAATATATTTTCTTATAATAATTTATATGTTATTAATAAATTACATAACATATATTGTAATATATGATCATTAATATGAAAAAATTATTTGCATTTATGGGGTTCATTTGTTAGGTTTCTAAGTATCTTTTTAGCTCTGGAAATCCTGAGGAATCAAATGTTTATATTTATTAAATCTTGGATCAGAATTTGGAAGAATCAAGAAGAAAAGAATATGCTGTCAGTTTTCTTTACCCAGGAGCCATGTGGAAGTGTAAACTCACAGGGAAGGCTGTACTAGTAAGCTCTTAATGCTGTTTCTAATCCAAATAGCTATAAAACAAGCTTAAAGTCCAATGAAGGATGTTAAGGGTGATGTGATGAGAAATTATATATATATATATATATATATATATATATATATATATATATATAAAAAAAAAAAAGACACCTGAGATCCTGAGGCAGTAAGAATTGTTTCTTTGTAGATAAAAAGGATGCCTCACAAATAAATCTTTGCTTTTCAAGTGGTAGTCATAAAGGAATGAAAAAGCTGTCCACAAGGAAAACAGGAAACTGACCTCTGTTCAGAATAAAAAGCCCTTTTTAAAAAGTCTTCATCCACATTCAGTACAAAATGGAGAAACAGTATCTTATCATCATCTAGAGTTGACTATTCGGAT
This sequence comes from Orycteropus afer afer, assembly GCF_000298275.1. Taxonomy (NCBI): domain Eukaryota; kingdom Metazoa; phylum Chordata; class Mammalia; order Tubulidentata; family Orycteropodidae; genus Orycteropus; species Orycteropus afer. The sequence goes on along the minus strand of NW_006921634.1, from coordinate 9,464,745 downwards.
TCATAGCCTGTCATCCTAATGAATCAGATACTAAGAAAGAGCATCCTTTTAACCTTAAAGTGGAAATCTATCATTATATGTCAAAAGTTACATTTTATTATGATATCTTTACTGTTTACAGGTGGTTCTTCCCATATATATACATTAAAGCTCCTCCATGAAGCAGTGAGGATCATCTAAGCAGGCAAGAAACTCTGTTAGCTGTCTGCATTTTCTTGAAAAGAACTTAAACTTGTCCTTTGTCAGCTGATTGCCCAGGAACATAGATATCACAGGGAAAGCTGCAGTAGTAGGCTCTGAAGATCATGTAGACTCTTTAGAATACTTGAACCTTCGGTTCTTGCCACAAAATATAACCTTGAATTATGTGCTGTTTAACCCTCATCAAAATTCTGATGGCCAGACATAGTAACTATGAATGTTGTTCTGAAGGACAGGAAGTCCATCCATTCCTTCATCTATTCTAAATTGACCTTGAATAGTAATGCTAATGTCCAAGACCTGAGAATGTGTACCACATTGTTCTGGTTCATTCAAGAACTTAAATAACTAAGTTGAGCTTTTTCTTCATAGTCCTTGGACTATTTAAATAAACAGTTTAGTTGGAGATAATCCTGCATATGTCAGGGACAAGAAAGTGATGTTTCTCTAATAAACTGACTGGCTTTAATTACAGATGTTCTAAATCTTGTGATGATTTTATTTCTATCTTTGTTTCAGTTGGTAAACCATAGAGCCAAACATGAATCTCACTTCTAGCAACTATACAGAAACATACATTTCTCTGTGTTAAAGTAACCCCAAAGTTCATCATTTTCTTACCCATTTATTTCCTTTTGACCCTATGCCTCTCAATTTAGCTGTAAAGTACAATAAACTCTTTAACAGTAGAATTATTATTATTGGTATGTGCTCAATTAAATAATGCACAGAATATTAATTACAGAAGTTTCCCAAAATATAATTAAGTTTCATGGACACATTCAGATACACAGCTGATAAACTGTCATTATTCATGTATATTTTCAACTTTACCTCTATAATTAGCATAATTATCAGGTCATGCTGATAATATTATGCTGTTTTAATGGCCATGTTCTTGTGCAATTTATGTTTCAATACATTGAGCATAAATGTTTAATCTTGAACAATGTTAAAAATATTGTTTTCCTGGTGACATAACTAATGAGCCACCAAAAAGCATGTCTATAACTAGGAAGGATATTAAATAACAACTGACAGACCCATATGATTAATTGCTATATTTTGACATCTGAAGGATTATTTTCAATTATTTTTCTTGGACAATTAAGCTTATTCAAATTCCATAATAGGTTCTGTCAGTCATCATCATACATAAAACACTTTAATGGTATACAGTAAGCTTTTTCTCTTCCCACAAATATCTTAGGACCTGTAATTACACCTCATTAAGCCTTGGCACTATAATTTGGAAAGCCCATTCATAATATTTAGCCTGAAATTGTACTAAATAAATAAAGTATATTATCTCTAAAGCATTCATGAACTTGTTATCTACAGGAAAATATTTAAAATTGAATAAATTAGGTAAGGTTCAAGCATTGATAGAAATATTTGATGAAATAAAATGGCAAGATCTTTTTTTTTATTTTTACCATAGGAAAATATTGTTCCCTGCATAAATTTTTTGATCAACCTGTTATACACATTTATATTAAAAAATAAACCAAAAAGATTTAATAAAATCTTCACACATTTGTTATCTGTAGATAACAATGTGAGTATTCTTTGAGTAATATTCTTTGACTAATATTCTTTACTCAAAGAATATTTTACTAAATGCCTAAATGCCTATAATCAATCATTGAATAGAAGAAATTTGGGAAAGAATACAATGTCAAAAATTGGGAATGATCTGACATTTTGCTTTGCTTGCAAAATAACAATATAGCAGTCCACTTGTCCACTGATGCTGACAGAAGACACAAGCATCCTAGATCATAGACAAAGGATTTATTACTGACATATTAGCAAAATAAAGAAGACCAAAGAAGAGCTGATGCTTTTGAGTTGTGATGTTGGAGAAGAATACTGAAAGTACCAGAGGAATGAACTAATCTGTCCTGGAAGAAGTGCAGCTGGAATGCTCCTTGGAAGCAAGAATGGCCAGACTTTGTTTCACTTATTTTGGTCATGTTGTCAGAAGAGACATTCCCTGGAGAAAGATATCGTGCTTGGTAATGTGGAGGGTCAGAGAAAAAAGGGAACACCCTCAACGAGATGGATTCACACAGTGGCTGCAACAATGGGATTCTCAAAGATTGTGACGATGGTGCACGACCGGGCAGTGTTTCGTTCTGTTGTACATAGAATCGCTATGAGTCAGAGCTGACTCAATGGCACCTAACAACAACAATATTAGCAGTAGTCAGAGTATCATCATTTTCCAGAGTTTCCTAAACTCCAATTCCCGTAGGTTAATACAAAGAGAGATAGTTGTGCTTCTCACTGGTCTCACAGTAGGTTGCAATATAGGAGAGGAACCCTAAACTATGGGAACCTGAATCTTTTTAAATGAATCATAAGTCTGCCTAAACTTTGCCTCAGTAGAAGACATCGTTATTACTCTGGACAGTGAGCAAACCTTTGCTCCAGTGGGAGGAACTATTGCTAAAGGCTGTTCCCCATACAAACCATCTTGAAAAGATAGTCCAAAACAAAGATAGTCAATGTCTCTGCTCATAAGACATGAATAAATGTAAGAGACCCATGGTAAATTGTCTCCCAATATACAGAAAATCTAAAGTTCCAACAATAGCCTTTGATTGACTATGTCTGCAAAGTCCATAATAGGATCAGATTATACACTTTCATCATAATCTTTGTATTTCTTTGAAATAGGTAATTATTAAAAAAAAAAAAAAAGTAGTAGTGACATTTTCCTAGTAATATAAGTAATACCAATTTTTTCTGTTGTTTTATTTTAGCTACAAAACATGTTGCCTGGTCCACCCCATTCTAATTAAAATTACACTTACACTCAGTAACTCTGCAAAATAACAGTGGGGTGGTTTCTGAATCACTTGGGTGAATTTTTATGAATACAGATGTCTGGGTTCTATCCCTAGAGATTCTGATGTAGTAGGTCTGTAACAGGATCTGATAATTTGTATTTTGAAATGTTCTCAAAGTCAATAAACACATAAAAGAAGTGTTTGACTTAATTATCAGGGGACATTAAATAAAACTAAAATGCAATACCACTGTACACCTACCAGATTGTCCCAGAAGAAAAAGGAAAAAAAAAAAAAAAAACATAGTTGTTACAATGTGTTTGTTTTTTTTGTTTGTTTGTTTGTTTGTTTTTCCTTTTTCTTCTGGGACAATCTGGTGGGTGTATAGTGGTATTGCATTTTAGTTTTATTTAATGTCCCCTGATAATTAAGTCAAACACCTCTTTTATGTGTTTATTGACTTTGAGAACATTTCAACATAGTTGTTACAAGCCACTCCTGGGAAGGAAGGTTGGGCAATCCTACTTCCATAGTGATAACTGCCTCGGAAACCCAAGGAGGGGTTAATAACAACAACAACAACAGTTGTTACAAGTGAAAATTGTAACAATCAGTTCAAAAAACTTGTTTGGCAGGGTTTCCTACTGAACACACACAGTCCTCATGACCAAGAAATTTTACTGCTAAGTATATAGCCAGGAAATGTAAACCTATGTTTACCAGAAAACACACACAAGAATATGAATAGCAGCACTATATATAATAACCAAAAACTAGAACAACTGCCATGCCTATCAACAGTAGAATGAATGGATAAATTCTGGTAAACTCATTCAATAAATGTGTATACAGCAATAACAATAAATAAACTACAACTAAACACAGAAATATAAATGAATCCCACAAAGTTGAGTGGTATAGGCCAGACATTAAAAGACTACTTGTAGTATGATTCCATTCATATCAAACTCAACAATGGAAAAAACCAACTAATGGTGTCAGAAGTAAAGATATTGGTTATGGGAGGGGTCATAATCTTGGATGAGGAAGGTCTTTTTAGCCAAAGGCTATTTCTGGAGAGAAATGCAACTATTTAGCAGGCAACATTCCCAGTAATTAGGAGTCCTGGGTGGCACGAATGGTTAAGTGCTGCTCTACTAATCAAAGGCTGGCAGTTCAAACCCACCCAGAGCCATCTCAGAAATAAAGCTGAGCAATCTGCTACTGAAAAGTCACAGCCTTGAAAACCCCATAGAACTATTCTACTCTGCACAAATGGGCTGCCATGAGTTGGAATCGACTTGAAGGCAACTAACAACAATATTTCCAGTAGTTGGGGAATAGGGCCTCAAGTCTTGAAGGGGTCAAAGGGTGGCATATCATAATATTCAAGTCAAGTCTACCCTTTATATTGCTTGGATCCACTATAAAACTGGTTAATCTCATTACTGGAGAGATGCACAAGACAAAGGCTAGTGAAACAATCTACAACCCCATCACCACAACTTCTACTTGTCATTCCCTTTCTTAGTAAATCTGAAATAGTTACTTACCATATTAACCAATAAAAGAGAAAAAATGATGTCTCATTAGATACCAGAAAGATATCTGATGAGAATTAAACACCAATTCATGATATATACACTTAGTAAACCCAGAATTGGAGATGAATTCTTACTTTGACAGAGAATACCTACTAAGAAATTACAACAACATGGAGATGTAGTGAAACATTTTCTTTTAAAATAAGGTACAACAGAAGAATGTCCACAATAAGGTAATATAAAGAAATTAAATACATAAGAACTTAAAAAGAGAAATTAAATCTGTTATTATTCTCTGAAGATATATAATTTACATTTCTATATGTACATAACAAACATTTAGGAAATATACATCTTTAAAAGATGTCATTTTTGATACCAAAAAAGATTAAGTGCCCAAAGCATATTGTAGCACTATCATAATAGGTGAAAGGTGTATAGAACCTAAATGTCCATCATTAGATGAATGGATAAACAAAATGTGGTATATACATACAAAGGAATCTTATTCAGCCATAAAGAGAAATTAAATGAAGTCCTGATACATACCATAACAAGGATGAATCTTGAAAACACTATGCTAAGTGAAATAAGTCGTTTATAAAAGCACAAATACTGTATAATCCACTTACATGAAATATTTAGAATAGGAAAATATAGAGAGATCAAAGTTTATTAGTGACTACCAAGGTGGGCAGGAGCTCTCGTGGCCTAGTACCTAAAGCACTTGACTGCTAACCAGAAGTCTGGCAGTTCAAACCCACCAGCCACTCCTCAGAAGGAAGATTGGGCAATCTACTTCCATAGTGATACTGCCTCAGAAACCCAAGGAAGGGTCTCTATGAGTCGATCCGACTCGACAGCAGTGAGTTTGTTTTTTTGTTTTGACCAAGGTGGGCAGGAAGAAAGGGGAGATGGGGACTCATGGCTTATGCCAAGTGTTAAGGGTGATGAAAAATGTTGAAAACAGATAATGGTGATGGTTGACCGACAAGATGAACACAATTAGTATCACCAAATTATTGTATATGTAAAAAATGTTAAAATGTCAAACTTTCATTACATATATATTTATCAGAATTTAAAAGAAAAAGCAAAACTTTAATGGTACCTAGGAAAAATGCACAAGACTAGTTTTCTAATCTTGAAATAGGGAAAAATATCTTAGACAATTAATTAAAACTGTTGTGGTACAGTGAATTATTTAATACCTCTCTTGTAGCCATACTCTCTGAGACTCCCACCAGATGACTGGGTGGAACTATTGTGAGGAGTTTTGTGGCCCACCAAGGGGATTGGATAGCTTGCTAATAATGTAAATAAAGTACATGGTACCCTTGTGTGGACAGGACCATGAAAATAAGGTGTATGTAACCATAATATGAGGATTGATCAGTTTTACCATCTACTAGGCTTAAAGAGAGCCATCCCAGAGATAGAAGAGGAAGATCTCACCACCATAAAGATAGAAGAAACAGAAGTGGAGCGTGTCCTTGGATCCAAGATCCTTGCATAAGTCGGCCGAGAAACAGCAGAGAGACGGTGGTAGCAAATGCAACGGACCCAAGAGACTGTCACAGACAAAATGGCAGGTTTCCCAGTCCATGGAGCAAGAAAGCTGAGTGCCTTCAGGCAGGAGGCTTGCTGACAGTCAGGTGCCTTGCTGGGCACCTATTCAGCAAAGCTAAAAGAGTTTTGTAACACTCACTCGAACAGGCCAGAAGCTGAGGCGAAAGAGAATCATGCATGCACCATGGCTGAGAAGAAGCTGTCATGGTTTAAGAACTGTATCTAGGGTTGGTTTCTGATCCTGAATTGTACTGTAATCTGTTACTTTCCTAATAATTGTGAGTACTGTATGTGAGTTCTGTGTGGCCATTGCAACAAATTATTAAACCCAGCAGAGAAGTAGAAAGTGCCGTGGAAGGGACTGCTGGTGTCAAAACTGGCAAAGAGTTTAGAGGTGGCAAGTCCGACCTCTGCCTCATAGTAATCAGCCTTGGCCTGATGGTGCTGATAGTGATTCTGTCTCCTCCTTGTGAAGTTAGAGGAGATGAGAGGATGCCTCCCCCATGACCTTTTTGTAACTGTAAATCAAAAAGGAAAAATAATACACTAAATTTTAAAAAAATTGAGAACATCTCTTTATCAAAAGACATCTCAGAGAAAGTAAAAAAGGCAAGACATATAAACTGGAATAAAAATAGCAACACATGCAACCAACAAAATGAATTCAGATAAATCAATAAAATAAATTCCAACAACCAAAGAGAAAACATATATTAGGTAACATGCATTTCAGAAAAGAAAAACATAGTAAACCATAAGAAGAAAATCTCAGACTCATTCATGATTAGGGAAACACAAGACCACAATTGAATAGCATTATATGACATGACCTAACAAAAATTTAGAAACGTGGCTGTGTCAAGTGTTAGAAAGGATAAGAATAAATGAGATTTTTTATAAATTGCCAGCAGGACTATAAAAGATTCCAATTAAATTTGAAAATAAATTGTCATTATCTTATAAATTTGGACATTCCTACACTCTTAACTCAGTGAACTAGATATATACACGTGAATTTTTATAGCAGAAAAAAAATAATTATACCAAATATCCATCAGAAATCACTCAATGAGAGTAATATTGGTGGTTGGTTTTGCATATATGCTCTTTATGTTGAGGAATTTCCCTTATATTCCTGTTTTTCTGAAATTTATCATGAATTGGTGTTGGATTTTATCAAATGCCTTTTCTGCATCAAATGATATGATCATGTGATTCTTTTCCTTTATTTTACTTATGTGATTGATTACAAATGGCATATATGTAAAACCAACAGCCAACATGATTCTCAATGGAGAGGGATTCAAAGCATTTCCCTTGCAAATGGGAACCAGAAAAACCCACCAGCCACTCCTCAGAAGGTGCCTCTATCACCACTTCTGTTTAACAGTGTATTGGAAGACCTAGCTAGAGCAATAAGGCAAAAAAGAGAAATAAAAAGACAATCAAATTGGTAAGGAAGAAATAAAACTATTTTTATGTGCAGATGGTATGATCTTATACATAGAAAATCCAAGAGACTCAGCAAGAAAACTGCTGGAACTAATTGAAAGATTTAGCATAGTGGCAGGATACAAAATCAATATACAAAAATCAGTTGGATTCTTCTACACCGTCAAAGAGGTCTCTGAAAAGGAAATAAGGAAATCAATTACATTTACTATAGCTACCACAAAGATGAAATACTTGGGAATACATCTTACCAGGGACACAAAAGACTTGTACAAAGAAAACTATAAAACACTACCTCAAGAAACTATAAGAGATCTACATAAATGGAAGAACATACCATGTTCATAGATAGGAAGACTGAATATTGTGAAAATGTCAGTATTACACAAAGCAACCTATACATTCAATGCAATCATGATTCCGATTCTGTCAATGTTCTATAAGAACATAGAAAAATCAATCACTAATTTCATATGGAAAGGAAAGAGACTTTGGATCAGCAAAACATGACTGAAGAAGAACAAAGTAAGAGGCCTCATACTCCCTGCTCTCAAAACCTACTATACAGCCACAGTAAACAAAAAAGCCTGGTATTAGTATAGCGACAGACACATAGACCAGTGGAATAGAATTAAGAACACAGAAATAGATCCATGCACCTATGACAAAGGGCTGAAATCCCTTAAACGGGTACAAGATAGCCTCTTTAACAAATGGTGCTAGCAAAACTGGATATCCAGTTGCAGAAAAATAATTTAAAAAAAAGATCCATACCTCACACCATACACAAAAATTAACTCCAGATGAATCAAAGACTTAAATGTGAAATTTAAAACTATTAAGTCCATCAAATAAAAAATAGGGTCAAATTTAGGAGCCCTAGTATAAGGCATAAATAGACTACCAAACATAAGAAAAAAATGCTCAACCAGCAAAAGATAAACTAGATGATTGGTATCTTCCAAAAATTAAATTACTATGTTCATCAAAAGACTTCTCCACAAGAGTAAAAAGAAAAGCTACAGATTGGGGGGAAAAAAATTACATATCTAATGAGGTCTTATCTCTAAAATTTATAGAAAATTCCAACACCTCAACATCAAAAAGACAAACAATCCAATTAAAAAATGGGCAGAAGACACAGACACTTTACCAAAGAAGATATTTAAGCAGACAACAAACGCATGAAGAATGTTTGTGATCATTAGCATTAAAAAGATGCAAATAAAAAAGAAAAAAAACAGTGAAATATCATCTCACCCCAGCAATATTATTAGCAAAGTTCAACAAAACAGAAATGCTGGTGAGGATGTGGAGAGATTGGGACTCTCATACACTGCTAGTGGGACTATAAAATGATACAATAACTGTGTAAAATGGTATGGTGATTCTTTCTAAAGTTGGAAACTGAAATATCATTTGATCCAATAATCCCATTATTAGGTAATATATCCTAAGGGAGTAAGAGCCAGGATATGAATAGATATATTCACACCCATGTTCATCACAGCACTATTCCCAATAGCAAAGAGATGGAAACAACCTAAATGAGCATCAGCAGTGGAATGGATAACCACAGTATGGTACATACACACAATGGAATACTATGCAATGCTAAAGAATAATGTAAAATCAATGAAACACCTCTTGATGCAGATGAACTTGGAATGTTTATATTACATTATAAAATACGCATATCCATTAAACCACTCAAAAAAAAATATATCAACTTCACTGCCATCAAGTCAATTCCAACTCATAGTAACCCCCACTGGGTTTCCAAGGCTGTAAATCTTTACAGAAGTAGATTGCCCCATCTTCCTTCTGTGGAGCATCTGGTGGGTTTGAACTGCCAACCTTCTGGGTAGCAGCCAGATGCCTTACCCACTATGCCACCAGAGGCTAGTAATTTTTGTCTAGTTGGATTACTGCTGTAACACAATGTCTCAAGCAGTAATAAATATATGGTGGGAGCTAATAAATATCTGTTGAATGATATCTGTTTTACATAGGGTTGCTATGAGTCAGAACCGACTTGACAGCACCTGAGAACAGCAAACAAAAATTTCACCAAAGCCCAGTTCTGATGATCCCATTGTACAACAAATACTTAAATGATTTTTGATTGTGTTAGTGATATCAACACAATCAAACACCATTAAATCACCCAGTGCATAGTGCAGTAAGTATATGTTTGTTGAAAAAGTGTGGAGTGGGGCTCAAGACCCTCCGAATTTTTGAAAAAGTAAGCATCTAAAGAGATTAATTCTCAAAGTTGTCGGCTATTACACTGCTTTGTTTACAAATTTGACCTATTCAACAAAGCCTTTCCTCTACATTTACTAATGCTGATGTTTATTTATGAGATTCAGCTCCTGAATCACAGAGCAAGTAGAAGCTAACCTGAGCATTTTCCAACATAAAGGAGAATGGTGTGAACCCTGGGAGGAAATCCTCCTGGCAACTCCAGTTACGGTGACAATCCTACTATAAATTATCTTCAAGTTTTCGGGTAGTTAGAATCTCCTAAGAGCGGAGCAAATGAAGGTAAACTTGCCTCAGGTAGTCATGACTATGGCAGATGCCCCAAGAGCCCTGCTACACACCAACCGCAAAAACAGAAAAGGCTCTAGAAACCCAAACTTCCATTCAGTTGAATATAATAAACATGTATTGATCCTATTTGCCAAGCACTGGGGATACAAGATTAGTGTAGCAGAGACATTGCCCTTCAGAAGTTAAAATGCTTAGTGGGCAAAGAAAATACTACAAACCATTATAGCATAATGTGGTAAGTAATGTAAGTTTTGGTATTACTAGTTTTAGTTACAACAAAAAGAAGGAGCACTTAGTTCAGCATGCTAGAATCAGGAAGAGCAATTGAGTAGAAATGAATATTCAGGTGAGCTGAGTCTTAAAGAATGAATCACATTGGGCTATGGTACATTTGGTACCCAATACTTGTTACAGAAGGAGCTCTGGTAGTATAGTGCCTAAGGCACTTCACTGCTAACCAGAAGGCTGGCGGTTCAAACCCACCAGCCACTCCTCGGAAGGAAGGTTGGGCAGTCTACTTCCATAGTAATACTGCCTCGGAAACCCAAAGAGGGGTCGCTGTGAGTTGGGTCCGACTCGACAGCACATAACAACAACAACAACACTTGTTAGAGAAGTCGTTAATACCTACGTCTGGTACTTTTTCTGTGTACACTTATAATAAGTGTCTGTGTTAGTGATTTGCCTATTGTCTCTCAGTCTTCATTCTATTATAACATACAATAATATGTTATATTATAATGTAATATATTATCTAATATAATGCTTATTCTATTATTTTCTACTTGAAAGGGCTAGAGCTTGGAGTCTGCAAATTGTATATCCTAGACACTCATTCCAGCTGGTTTCCAGTTAGGATCTGTCAATGGGAGGGCATTGGAGGGAGGTTAGAGAAGGAGAAACTGTGAACCATTTTTAATCCCAGTTCTGTCACATGGTGGAAAGATTTTTACTTGTGTTTTATTGCCTATGCAAAGGCATTTGATTGTGTGGATCATGACAAATTATGGATAACATTGAGAAGAATGGGAATTTCTGAACACTTGATTTTGCTCATGAGGAACCTGTACCTTGACCAGGAGGCTGTCGTTGGAAGAGAACAAGGGGACATTACATGATTTAAAATCAAGAAGGGAGTGTGTCAGGGTTGTATCCTTTCCCCACACTTATTCAATCTATATGCTGAGCAAATAATCCGAGAAGCTGGACTATATG
>NW_006921634.1:9436059-9451843 GCF_000298275.1 Orycteropus afer afer | reverse complement strand
AAGTAGGATTGCCCAACCTTCCTTCCGAGGAGTGGCTGGTGGGTTTGAACTGCCAGCCGTCTGGTTAGCAGGCAAGTATCTTAGCCACTATGCTATAGTCTATAATCTCATACTCACCTTTCTATATATTCTGCTTGCTGGGGCTGGGAGTATGTATATCACTTACATTCCATGACCCCTTTGGCAGGCCATTTCTCATTAAGTTCTGCCAATGGGGAATGCTGGAAGAATTTTGGAAGGTAAAAGAAGAGGAGAAGGAAGTTACTGCCTGATTCTAATTTCGATCAGCATCCTTCAATAGCATTTGATAACTACAGCTTAAATATTTTTCACTACTCCCAGAACAAACCACATGGCATGACCTCAGTAATTCTAGCACCAGCAAAGTGCCATTCCCTTAAAGCCCCTGCACCAGATGCATTGCACCCACTCAAACATCACAATACCTCTTCCATGGACTCAGTCCCTGAATCTGTGGCTCCTCACTCACTGTTAGTTTTTGAAGGAGTGAAAGCCCCTGATGTGATTGCAACTCTTGAGGCAGTTTGTGCTTCTAAGGAATTGCCCCCTCCTCATTCCTAAATTATGGTAACACTTCTTCCTTGTTTTCTAAATCTTACAGAGAATAGCAGCTTCCTGAAGTTACTAACCTCTCATTTTTTTAGCTCTTCCAGCTTCCCAATACCTGTATGACCAGTTTCCTGAATTACATGCCCTCTTCTTGAAAATATCTTACATACGTCCCCTTCCCACACTAGAATCTGACTAAAATAATGCCCAAAGTCATAAATTTTTTTAAAAGAAAAAAAAAAGAAATTGGTAAGATCAGTGACTTATACAATAATTAATCAAAAATTATTTTACATTTCAGAATCTGAAATATGCTTCCAGGATTATATGTATCCCAGGAGAAGATCACATTGTTAATGCATTAGCATTATTACGATGTAATACAATATAAAAGTACAACTATGGTAGATTAAAGGCATTGTGAAAAGTGAGAAAAGAAAGAATATGTAGGTTGTTTGAGATAATGCATCTCTAAGATCCTAGAAATGATGTCTTTAGTAGCATAAATTAAATAGAATGAGAGACTTCTCAAAGTGGGAAAACTGAAGAGGGGGATTAATTAATTAAAGGCGGAATACTTTAATAGAATTATGGTGCCCTGTTGTGATATTTAATCCTTCAAGTGACAGAAATTCAATGTCAATATGCTAAGGACTTTATTTCCTTTCTCTCTACTTATCTGTATGGTGTTTTTTCAGCTCAAGCATCCTACCTTACCTTTTATATTGATTTATGATCTCCTTTTTAACTTGGTGGCATAGTAGATAAGGCACTTGACTTCTAACTGGAAGGTCAGTGGTTCAAACCCACCGGCTGCTCCATGGAAGGAATACTGGACGATCTACTTCCGTAAAGATTTACAGCCTCAGAAACCCAATGGGGTCACTATGAGTCAGAAACAACTCAATGGCAGTGAGTTTGCTTTTGTTTTTGGTTTTTGGTTTTTAATTTTAGGGTATATTTTGTTAAAGTTAGGATTCTTAAGAAGTTTTCCATCCTAGTATTTCCTGGATGTTATTTAAGATGTAGATATAGACACCTTGGAAACCTAAGGAGGGGCACTATGTATCACAATCCACTCGATGGCAGTGAGTTAGTTAGTTAGTTATAGATATATTTAATACTCAAAAAAGTATTCACAGTGCCCCCAATGACACATGCAGGGCCTTTTGATGGACCTCAGATTTATCTCAAAAAGTAAACATTCTTTATTCAATTATTTTTGAGCAACTAGAAAACAATTCTACATAGATTCATTTTTTTTACGTTGGAAAAAATAATTTACTAGTAATCACTAAATAAAAAATTAAACTTCAATATTCCTAAAATAAAGCTTAAATAAGTATGGTTTTCTAAGGATATTAAATCAGTATTTTACTAGGAAATCGAACTGCAAGTTTTCCAGTCTGCACACAAAACTTGACAATTTTTTAAAACCTCGACAGGGAAACCTATGGTTTGAGAGAATGCTTTATTAACCATGTGCTATCAGTGTTGTCTTGAGCTAGTTGTGGCTGTCTATATTCTTGCTTTTTGATAGTAACTGCTGTTAATGTAGTTTCATTGATGCCAGTTTAGTTTTCTCTAGCAAGCTGAGAAGTAGCCACCAATTTCTGAAGGCAACTATGGATCCCACAAATGGATGAATTTATATAAACATTATATAGAGACTAACAGGTTTTTGTTTAGGGTTAAAGGATACATATTAACTTGAATGGTGGCAAAGGCAATATACGATATGGGAAAGGTCAACACAAAATGACCAAAGTGAAGGAAGACATTGGGAGGAGCACAAGAGTTAAAGGCAACAAAAGTAAATATTATTACATACCCAGTACTGCATTAACAGTAATAATAATAACCTACAAGAGGATACATAGACAGACATACAAGCTAAACAGGGGTGGGAAAGCAGCTAGGATGATACTCATGAATATATACAAGCTTGACAGATGATATTTCCACATATATATTTCCATATGCTGCAAATATATCCATGAATATAGTAGAGCATACAGAGGACAAAGTTATGAAAACTTCTTAGCCATAACCAAACACCTTGAGGGAATGAGTACTGGATTTGAGGCTCAGGATATCAAGGTCAATTGACATAACACAAAGTCCACAAAGACAATGTTCTCCATCCTACTTTGGTGAGTAGCAACCAGGGTCTTAAAAGTCTGAGTAACCTTTTAAAGTGCAACTTTACCCCATCCAGAGTAAAGAAGAGTCAAGAAAATCAAACACACAAGGAAACAATTGGTCCATCAGACTAATGGACCACATGAACCCCAGCCTCCATGACATGAGACCTGAAAATTGAGACGGTGGCCAGATAGCACTGCTAACTGCTCTGAAAGGGATCACAGTCAGAGGTCCTGGACAGATTGGGAGAAAAATGTGGAACAAAATTCAAAATCTTAAAGAAGACCAGGCTGATAGTTGTTATTGTTATGTGCCATCGAGTTGGACACAACTCATAGCAACCCCTCCTTGGGTTTCTGAGGTGGTGTCAGTACAGTAGATTGACCAACCTTCCTTCCGAGGAGTGGCTGGTAAGTTTGAACCACCAGCCTTCTGGTTAGCAGTTAAGTGGCTTAGGCACTACGCTACAAGAGCTCCTAGGTTGATAGACACTGGTGGAACTCCTGAGACTATGGCCCTTAGACACCCTTCATGCCTGGAAGTAAACTCATAGTTTACTATATATCATCATTCCACCAAACAATAGACAGGGCTATAAGGTGGGAGAAGTACACACTCCTTAGAACAATCAATTATATGAGATTAAAAGGGCAGCATGTACCCAGGGCTGAAGCTCAGAGGGCAGGAAGGGATAGGAAAGAAGAATGAATGGAAAAGGGAAACACATGGATGAAATAGGAAGAGTGCTGTTACATTCTGGGGATTGCAATTAATGTCACAAAACAAAATGTATATAAATTGTTGAATGGAAAACCAATTGCTCCATAAGCTTTCACCTGAGTCACAGTAAAAAGTTTTGTTTTTTTTGTGTTTTTAAAAAAAGGTGAATATAGTGACTGTGGGGTTCTATCTTCAACACAGGCAAAGAAGTAGTTATTTTTTCTTGAACCAATTCAAGATAGCTTCAGCAAGAATGTCAAGACTTCGTCTCACATACCTTGGTCATGTTATCAGAAGGAACCAGCTCATGAAGAAGGACATCAAGCTTGATGAAAGAGAGGATCAGTGAAAAAGCAGAAGACTCTCAATGAGATGACAGCAACAAGGGTTCAAACATAGCAGCACCGGTTGTGAGGATAGTACAAGACCAGGCAGTATTTTCTTCTGTTGTACATAGAGCGACAAGGCATCAGAACAGACTGGAAGGCACCTAACCACCACAACAACAATGTATGTGAAGTGAGTCTGAGTATGTTGTAAGTAGCATATTAAGTGACAGAAAACCAGATCCTTGATCTAGAGGGCATGGGTCAGACTACTACTATATCCCATAACACATATGACAGTATCTTAGAGAGGTAGAACAAATTAGCAAAAGTATATTTAATCATTTGAAAACTATCAAATGAATGCATTAATAAGTCAAAATTTCAGGAAGTATTCTCTTTATTTCATAAGTCATATTAACTATTCATAACTAGAGGATATAGGAAGGGAACAGATTCCAACTAAAATGCATTCTGTACAGAATTCACAGTGGTATAATTCATCCTGGAACCTATTCCACCCATAGGGCTCCCCTACCCCCTGTCATTGCATGCCAGTCAGTACTGAGACATCTTTCCCTCTGGCCAGATACTATTGCTGAAAGAGAAGAAGCTTTCACCGCTCAAGCAATACAATCCTCTCCAGCTTTCCTGGTAGCAACAGCAAGGCCAAAAGAAATCTGCCCCAAGACAAGAATCAAAAGCTGGATACTGATGGTGTGGGCTTCTAGAGTCATTTGAATGCCAGGGTCTTGCTGTACTACAGGGAATGAGGGGTTTCCAAGGGGAAAAAAAATTATAGTGCATATACCTTGTCAAAAGGAGCTCTGGTGGCATAGTGGTAAGGCATTTTGTTGCTAACAAGAAAGTGGGTGATTCAAACCTACCAGCTGCTCTGCAGGAAGAAGATGAGGCTATCTACTTCTGTAAAGATTTATAACCTTGGAAACCCAATGGGGGTCGCTGTGAGTCAAAATCAACTCGATGGCAGTGGGCATACCTTATCAAAGGAGCTCTGGTAGCACTGTGATTAAGGCATTCTGCTGCTAACGAGAAGAATGGCAATTCAAACCTGCCAGCCTCCAGAAATGAAGCAGTCTGCTTCCATAAAGATTTACAGCTTTGGAAACCCTATGGGGTTGCTATGAGTCAGAATCGACTCCATGACAGTGGTTTTTTTTTTTTTTTTTTTTTGGTACACCTTATCAAGTACATTAAAAGCATTATATGTCCCTTGGATTACAAAGGGGAGCTTTCTGCAAAGAGCTGGAAATTAAGTCCTGCACTCAGCTGATTTGTTTAATTATCAGAAACCTAAAGTGTCCCATTAGTTCAGCTCTATTGTACTATTAAGGGAAAGATTTTAGGTATAGAAATTTCTCTGAAATATGAGAAAGCTTTCTTGATGCTGTAGGTGAACTTATCTCCCAGTCATCATCTTCCCAACTCAGCTTTAACATCTGGAGTAGTGTTACCCCAGACACAACAGTTATTCAATCTCATTTCATTTTTCAATGTCAGGGCACATTAATATTTTATAAATAGAAACAAAGTTCATAAGCTAAATTTTTCTCCTATAAAAAAGGCACAGATAAATTTTAAAGTGACAGATTAATTTTGTAATTACAGTTTTATACACTGTTACAGGCCTCTAACAGTAGAAATCTGAGATTCCTCTTTCTCCTTCCATTTTACCAGATTCACCAATAACATTTTGGCATATGGAAACCAACTATCTTCTTAATTCATCAGACAAAGAGAAAATGTCAAATGCAAAGCAGTAAGGATATTTAACTAGAAAGAAACTAAGAAAAAGAGTGTGTTTGTACCAAAAATTAAATATTAAACAGCTATAACTTAAAACTATTTGGGTTAAATGCATACTGTCACAGTGTTTTATTTGCTTTCTGTATTTAACTAAAATGCTAATGTTTAAAGGGATTTTTGGCTGACAAATGTTAATAAAGCAGTTTAAAGGACATATCAATAATTGCAAATGACTGTAATTTGGCTGACACTGTTCCAAATTTTTTTTACTCCACATGGTAGAAAACTTAGGGTATTTTAACTCAAACATTGTTTCCTAAGGGGTAAATGTATCTCTCTTGTTTTATTACTTTTTAATCCCATATCTGGGGAGGTAGAGCAGGTGTGGTTCATTGAGACACACAGACCAGACTGACTACAACATAGATTTATTTCTCTGGATACTTACAATTCAGGAATTTTTTTTTTTAACCCCACCTGCCATATAGAAAATTTCTATTAATCAGCCCCTTTTATCCAAGAATCCTTCCCAAAAGCACTCCCAATATGTTTTAAAAAAGAAGAGGAAAAAGAAACCCACCAACAAACACAATACCTGGAATATTCTGTCCCTAAACATGTTTAAACATCCGGTATTGCATCTCTTCATAGCTTGGTAAGAAGACGAAATTTAGTGATAATCTCAGTAGGTATCTCCAATTTATTTCTATAAACAACAAATTTCCATGGAGGAGCCTTAGTGTCCCTTCAAATGGTTGAGAAGAGTGTCCCTGGAGGCTGGATTATTGGTTCTCCAGACCTTCTGCTTTGCATCTCTGCTTTAGCTAGATTCACTATACCTCCCCCGCCCACTTTTTTTTGGTGTTCATTGTAACATGTTGTTGTTGTTATGCGCCATCGAGTCAGACCTGACTCATAGCAACACCTCCTTGGGTTTCTGGGGCAGTATCATTGAGGAAGTAGATTGCCCAATCTTCCTTCCGAGGATGGCTGGTGGGTTTGAACTGCCAGCCTTCTGGTTAGCAGTCAAATGCCTTAGGCACTACACTACCAAGCTCTTTATCGTAACATATCCTATTAAAAAAATAAATAAATAAAACATTCTACCCAAGAGTCAGAAGCAACTTGACAGTACCTAGTTTTGGAGTCCCTGGATGGTGAAAATGTTTCACACACTCACTGCTAAATGAAAGGTTGGTGGTTTGAGTCTACCTAGAGGCACCTCAGGAGTAAGGCTTGATGATCTACCTCAGAAATATCAATCATTGAAAACCTTGGAACACAGTTCTACTCTGACACACATGGAGTCATCAGGAATCAGAGTCCATTCAAAAGTCACTGGTTTACTGTTTTCACAAGCATAAAACTTTTTGTTTTCAGGCTGACTGTATTTCCATCAAAGGAGCTTTGGTGGCGTAGTGGGTAAAGCATTTGGTTGCTAACCAGAAGTTCACAGGTTCAAAGCCACCAGCTGCTCCATGAGAGGAAGGTGAGGCAATCTACTTCAGTAAAGATGTACAGCCTTGGAAACCCAGTGGGGGTCGCTATGAGTTAGAATCAACTTGGTGGCAATGGGTTTATATTTCCTTCAAGAGATGTTTCTTTTTTTTTTTTTTCTTATTTCTAATATTTGAATTCAAGAAAATATTTATGTTATATCTGGCGAATAAAGGAGCAAAGGCAGGTGAGCATGTGCTAATCATTATAGCCTAACTGTTATTATTCTCTTCTCCCAACTAAACTATAAGTTTCAGGAGGGCAGGAAACACTTCCTATCCCATAATCATGTCCTTGTAACACTATGACAGTGAAGAGAAGACAGGGATAGTTAATAAAAACTGATTAGCTTTTTTATATCCATACTTTTCTTCCCCATTAATACTGAAATCCCCCTAAAGTCAGGAATGATGCTTATTTGGGGGTAAGTATTATCAAACACCTGGAATCATGAGTGATATCTACTTGCTGGGCAATTTAAAGCACGCTTTCAACAGGATCCTGAAACTCAACTGTGTTTTATGCACAGTGAGTAAAAATCAATGATCTGTCTATGCCTATCACAGCATGTCACATCTCTGATTGAATCTTTTCAACCTCCTTATCAGACATACAGCAGGGATAAATTTATCTTTATACACTTTATATGTGTCACCAAAAATAGCCTCAGGATCACTACAACCTAATGAACTCAGAATGTCTGATAAATGATTAGTCCATACTTGACAGTAAAAGAGCACTCTGTGCTCTTCAAAATCTAAAGAAAAATATTTCTAGGGAGAATCTAGTCCCCTAGAAGCTATGACTAAAATAACACCCATGACAATTTAACTTTAACCAAACGTAAAGTCTTCAGCTTTTAGTGCTAATTTTATTCACATCTTTTCTAAAAAGCAACCATAAAGGTCATCTGAATCATAGTGATGGCGTTTTTGTTTTTGTTTTTCTCCTCCAAAGAGGGAAACTATCCTTAAGTAATTCTTTTACTTTTGCCAAATTAAAAGTATTCATATTTTGTGATTTTTTAAGACGATGGCCACAAATATAGAAAATAATTTATATACTTGGAATCTATAAATACTTCAAGATCAATTGCTTTCAGGAAAAAATAGCTTTCAATCCTAGCCTGAGTTTAAGGAAGGTAAATGGCTTGCTCTGTTTTTAAATTACTCAACTAAGAATAAAATTAAAAAGAAGCTTTTGTAACGCAATATAATGTAATATGTAAATGAGGAGAGTTGAGGAACATTATTTTATCAAAGAACAGATAAAACAAAACCCTTTTGACAATTCAGGAAATAAATTACATTTTTCAAATCACTTTTTAAGGCTAGGATGATCTTGATGGACATAATTATATTATGTTAATCTTGGAGGCTTGTTGATATTTTATTTTCCAGCATATTTTAATAATAGAGGGAAATTATACTTGAATTTATGTATATAATATGTTGCCCTGTCTTAGTTTTCTACCCACTGTCAATAAGTTGGATTCAACTCATAGTGACCCCTCCTTGGGTTTCCGAGGCAGTATCACTAGGGAAGTAGATTGCCCAACCTTCCTTCTGAGGAGTAGCTGGTGGGTTTGAACCACCAGCCTTCTGGTTAGCAGTCAAATGCCTTAGGCACTATGCTACCAGAGCTTCCCTTAGTTTTCTACTGCTGCTATAACAGAAATAACACAAGTAGATGACTTCAACAGACAGAAATTTATTCTCTTACACTCCAGGAGGCCAGAACTCTGAATTCAGAGTGCCAGCTCCATGGGAAGACTAGGCTCAAAGTCTGAGTTCAGCGTGCTAGTTCTAGGGCAGGCTGGAGGCCCTTCAACATTGATTGGGTTTTAGCTCTGCCTTCCAGGCTCACTGGAACAAGCTAGATGTTTCTTCTGATTCATGCAGCTACTGGCTACTGAGGCTAACAAATCCAAGACTGGGAAGTAAAATGGTAGATTATTGGTTCACAGGTTGCGAAGGCAACAATCCCAAAATCAGCAGGCCAGTGTTTGAGTCTAGGACCTGGAAATGATGACAGGCCCAACATTGCATCCAAAATGAAGAAAAAGCTAGGGACCTTTCCCAAAGATCCTCCATATATCCTGGAAGCAGGCCAAACCCTGGAGGCAACTCCCCTTCAACTTATTAACTGCTCACAGCAGATTCCACCATGGAGGTAATTAACACCACATCCAACTCATCATGGGAAATAACTACATCTAGCTGCCAAGCCACTCAAAATCATGACCCAGCCAAGTTGACACACAACTTTAAGTATCACACCTTCATATGTGAAAGTAAATCATGGAGCTACCTTTTATATTAGGGATTGTTAGAGATGTGGTGAAAGCTGGAAATGGACTTGGGATGATCCACACATGCTTTCTCATCTGGTTTTCCTTGTTGTTGTTAAGTGCCAACGAGTAGCTTCTGACTCATAGTGACCCCATGCACAGCAAAACGAAACACCACCTGATCCCTCACCAGCTCCATGATCCTTGCTATACTTGAGCCCATTGTCACAGCCACTGTGTCAATCCATCTCGTCGAAGATCTTCCCCTCTTTCGTCGACCCTCCACCTTACCAAGCATGACATTCTTCTCTAGAGAATGGTCCCCTCTGACCACATGACCAAAGTAGGTGAGACGAAGTCTGGCCATCCTCGCTTCCAAGGAGCATCTCAGCTGGACTTCCTCCAGGACAGATCCATTAGTTCTTTTAGCAGTCCATGGTACCTTCAGCATTCTTTGCCAGCACCACAACTCAAAAGCATCAACTCTTCTTCGGTCTTCCTTATTCATTGTCCAGCTCTCACATGTATACAAGGCAATTGGAAATATCATGGCCTGTGTCAGGTGCACCTTAGTCCTCAAGGAGATATCCTTGCTCCTCAGCACTTGAAAGAGTTCCTTCGTAGCCGAACTACCCAGTGCTACACATCCTCTAATGTCCTGACTGCTTCTTCCATTGGCCTCAATTGTAGAACCAAGCAACATGAATTCTTTGACAACCTCAATCTTTTCTCCATTTATCATGATGCTGCTTATTGGTCCAGTTGTGAGGATCTTTGTCTTCTTTATATTGAGATGTAATCCATACTGCAGACTATGTTCCTCAATCTTCATCAGTAAGTGCCTCAAGTCATCCTCACTTTCAGCAAGCAAAGTTGTATCATCAGCGTATTGCAGGTTGTTAATGATTCTTCCTCCAATCCTGATGCCACGTTTTTCTTCATATAGTCCAGCTTCTTGGATTATTTGCTCAACATATAGATTGAATAAATGTGGGGAAAGGATACAACCCTGATGCACGCCCTTCCTGATTTTAAACCATGCAGTGTCCCCTTGTTCCATTCGAACAACAGCCTCCTGGTCAAGGTACAGGTTCTTCATGAGTACAATCAAGTTTTCGGGAATTCTCATTCTTCTCAATGTTATCCATAATTTGTCATGATCCACACAATCAAATG
This sequence comes from Orycteropus afer afer, assembly GCF_000298275.1. Taxonomy (NCBI): domain Eukaryota; kingdom Metazoa; phylum Chordata; class Mammalia; order Tubulidentata; family Orycteropodidae; genus Orycteropus; species Orycteropus afer. The sequence continues at coordinate 9,441,352 of NW_006921634.1, read as the reverse complement.
CCTTTGCATAGTCAATAAAGCACAAGTAAACATCTTTCTGGTGTTCTTTGCCTTGAGCCAAGATCCATCTGACAGCAGCTATGATATCCCTTGTTCCACATCCTCTTCTGAATCCAGCTTCCACTTCTGGAAGTTCTCTGTCAATATACTGCTGCAAACATTTTTGAATTATCTTCAGTAAGATCTTACTTGTGTGCGATATTAATGATATTGTTTGATAATTTCCACATTCTGTAGGGTCATCTTTCTTTGGAATGGGTACAAATATGTATCTCTTCCAGTCATTTGGCCAGGTAGCTGTCTTCAAAATCTCTTGGCATAACCGAGTGAGTGCCTCCAGTGCAGCATCCGTTTGTTGAAATATCTCAGTGGATATTCCGTCAATTCCCGGAGCCTTGTTCTTTGCCAATTCCTTCAATGCAGCTTCGACTTCCTCCTTCAGTACCATTGGTTCTAGATCATATGCCACCTTCTGAAACAGATGAAGATCGACCAGTTCTTTTCGGTACAGTGACTCTGTGTATTCCTTCCATCTTCTTTTGATGTTCCCTGCATCGTTCAATGTTTTGCCCTTAGAATCTTTCAATATTGCAACTCGAGGCTTAATTTTTCCTCAGTTCTTTCAGTTTGAGAAATGCCGAGCGTGTTCTTCCCTTTTGGTTTTCTAACTCCATGTCTTTGCACATTTCATTATAGTAATTGGCTTTGTCTTCTCAAGCTGTTCTTTGAAATCTTCAGTTCAATTCTTTCATCTTGTCATTTCTTCCATTTGCTTTAGCTACTCTTTGCTCAAGGGCAAGTTTCAGAGTCTCTTCTGTCATCCATTTTGGATGAAAGTTCCTCAGCCCCTGCTGCTGCAAATGTCGGGAAAAGCCTCCAACTTGACATTTGATCCAGAAACTGGACTTAACAGCTATAAGCCTACTAAGTACTTCTAAGGAGGTACCACCTCGGAAACCTAAGTCAGGGTCTCTGAGTCTGCAGCTGGAAAGCATCTTTATTGCTTCTTGAGATCCTAAAGTAGGCCAGCCATGGTTGACTGTGACCCCGGGTCCCTGCACCTTTCCCAGAATGCCACTGCACAGAATCATAACATTAGAACTAGAAGATATCCAAGTAACTCAAGGACACCCTGGACCTGGATGACTGAAAAGGTGCCACATTCCCCTTGTTACTCTTTTACCCCACACCTGCTTGGTGAACAGAGGGTTTGGCCATCCCCCACTCCCATCCACCTTCTGGGCCTGCAGGAACTCCATCCCACTCTGTGCTTGGATGGAGCCTGGGTGCCCTGCCCTGCCCTCCCTTAATTTTTTTTTCTCTTTCTTTTTTCTGGTTTTCAGTTTTCTTGCTTTTGTCTGTTTTAAAACTACTACTATTATTAATACTTTTGTCCTTTTTACTATTATTCTTTATTCTTCCCCTCCCCAGCCCTAGTTTTCAGCTTCTTTCTTTTCCCTGTTCCTGGTTGCAAAAAATTTTTTTTTTCCTTCTTTTTTGCTCATGGTTAACCCCATTCCTTGTTTTTCTTTTTGCATTTTTCCCATTTTTTTCTTCATTATTCTCCTTCTCTGCCTTTTTTCTCTTATTGCCCTATCCCCAGATATTGCAGATTTTCTTGTTCTTCTTTTATTTTTCTTCTCTGACCTTCTTGTTTGTCCAGAGGGCACAGCATTTTGATTGTTTACACATGGCAGACATTTTGGATATTTAAAGTGACCGAGGGAGCAGCCATTTTGAATGTTTACAAGTAATGACCATTTTGGATATTTAAAGTGATAGCATTCTCATTTGGATTCTAGGGACCTAAGAATAGGCAGCGAGGCAGGAAGCAGGGAAAGGACAAAAAAAAGGGGGTGGGGGGGACCTAAGAACAGACAGCAAGGTGGGAAGCAGGGAGAGGACAAAAAAAGCAAAGAGGACCGGAATAGATTGAGGAGTCAGCTGCAGGGAGCCAGGTGAGGAGAGGGAACCCAGGACACCCCCCACAAGCAGCGAGGCAGGAAGCAGGGAGAGGACAGAAAAGACAAAGGGGACTGGAACAAATCAAGGTGTTAGCTTCAGGGATCCAGGTAAGGGTGGTTAGAGGGGTTTCCAACAGCTAAGGGAGACAAACTTGTCTGTTGGTTTGTCCTACTGTGGTGGCGTGTTGCTATGAGTCTTGAGGCTGTGTCACTGGTGTTTCAAACCCAGTGGGGTGCACCTATTGCACAGGTATCAGTCCAACTTGCAGACTGAGACAGACTAGGAAGAAGGAGGAGGCCATCGACTTCTCAAAGAATTGGCCAGGGAAAACTTTATGAATAGCAAAGGAACATTGTCTGATACATTACTGCGCAATTTTATGGTCTTCCTTGTGACCAAAGTTATACATCATAGGGCAGGGACCAATGTATCTGTGGCAACCTCTTGTTGCAGACGGCAATGAAACAAACCAAAGCATACAAAGATCAAATATATTACCTTAGCTTCATTAACATGATAGTTTAACCAACCTAGCAAACTAATTTGACTCAAAGATTCATACACCTGCATAATAGCAATGGAATACAAAAGCATTTTTCCTGCCAACCCTCTGAGGATTTCTAATCATGTGGGAAAAAAAAATTGAAATCATTAGCAAAGTACCCAAGACTCATCTTGAACTGATGCTTTTTTGCTTCTCACTTTATCCTCAACCATTCTCTCACTCATTTAATAAATACTTACAGAGGGCATATGGCAAGGCAGCACTATAGTATATATTTTGCAGGAACAAAAATAAGCAAATAATAATTTCTGCCCTCAAAGAGACTTCAGTATAGTGGGAGATAAGGCAGCCAATAAATAACAATAGCAGTGGGAGATAATAACGTGTTTTATGTTCAAATTGTTAAGGGAGTATTGATAAAGGACATCTTAATCAGTTTGGAGAATAGGTTGGATTCTCAGAAGAGAGAAACTGAGCCTTGATAGATATCTAGGAATTAGCCAGATAAAGAAAGTGTTAAAAATGCCAGGCATTTGGTTATTTGTTTAGACCTTTAGCCTTCCCTAATACTCCAAGCACATTGTGCCCTCTCTGTACTTCCATGAGCATACTATGATTATAGCTTTCTCTTTATTTAATTCCATCTATCATCCTATACTGTGATTCCTCTTTACTTGCTTTGATGTCTCAGTAGTAATCTACATGAAGACAAGGACTACATCTGTCATTTTCATAATTGTAACAATTCCCAGTGTCTTCAACAGGGCTTGGCATAAAATAAGAGCTAACTAAATTGTTATTGAATTAAAATTAAGTGAAGGAACTCAAAAGCACAAATGTATGAGACAGCAGGACTGAGAGCTGTTATGTCTAGCAGAATGCACAATGGGGGTGTTGAGATTCTAGTTCTAATCTTTGACAAGAACTGTGACCATTTAGCAGCATAGAGTAACGGGTTCAATTACAGTTTTGAAGCAAAATTGCTTGTCGTGTATCCTGAGTGCACCATTTACTAGCTATTTTACCTTGGGAAAACTATTTAATCTCCCTATTCCTAATTTTCTTTTTATATAAAGTTATTTCACCAGGTTTTTGTGGTGTGAAGTGAATTAATCCATATAAACTTAGAATAGTACCCTTCATAATGTAAGCACTCTATAGTGACTCCTCCTTGGGTTTCCGAGGCAGTGTCACTACAAAAGTAGATTGCCTAACCTTCCTTCCAAGGAGTGGCTGGTGAGTTTGAACTGCCAGCCTTCTGGTTATCGGTCAAAATGCCTTAGGCACTACGCCACCATAGCTCCTCAATAAACGTCAGGTAATACTATTTCTAGGCAAAGAAATCTGTAACTTTTCCTGAAAATTATGAGGAGACACTGAAGAATTTTAAGCCAGAGTGTGACACGACCATTGTGGACTTTCCATCAGTCAGGATTCCCTGCAGGAAACAGAATCATTAAATTGTATCATTTACCATCCTAGTTGATGGTTAGCTTTTTAAATAATTGTCTCCAATCTATATTTCTAAAAGGCATGTTGTTGTTGTTATATGCCATCGAGTCCAACCCAACTCATAGCGACCCCTCCTTGGGTTTCCAAGGCAGTATCGCTACAGAAGTAGATTGCCCCATCTTCCTTCCAAGGAGTGCCGTGGGCACATCTTATTTATCTTCAATTTTACATCTTCCATAGATTCTGGCACAGAGTTCTTCAATAATGTTTAATTAATAAATAAATGCTTTCAGAAGGAAGAGGAATCTTTTATGCAAACGTTTTTTATATACATATAATTTCTAAAGCCATTCCTCACAGAATGAGTTAGAAACACTCCTGCTTCTTCTTGTGCCAAATAGTAGATGTCATGCAGAAAACAATCTAGAGTGGTACAAAATATAATTCAGATACAAATCCATTCAGAGTTAGAAGAGAGCATCAATATAATTTAGAGCAGTGCAATGGTCTAAGAGCCACATCCCTGTGCCAACAAATTCAGAAGAGGAAATAGGAACCATTCGTAAACTCATCCAAACCCACTCTAGTGATCAGCTCGACTTCTGTAGGTCACAATTCACATTTTTGCTCCTTCTGTTCAGGTGTGTAATTATCAACTTGTTCGTTTGTACATGGCACACACCTGCCAACAGTTTTTGCCATAAAAATCCAAACAGCAACTGTCAACCACTTTGGTTGTCCAACATCAATGATATGTTTATGCGAGTACTAAGTCTCTCAGGACAACAAACAAACCATGGAACAGCATGGAGTAAATACTTTATTCCCAATCAAACTTGGTCTTCCAAGCACGGCAAGCCTGAATTTGCAACACAGTAGTAAAATTTTAGCAGCTACCTATGGCCTCTACCACATGAGTTCTAGAGATTCTTGCTATAATGTCCTTTACAAGTATATGATGATAGGTGAGATCATTTCAGGAGCACATTCATTGAGTCTGTCAATTTCTAAACGTTAGATTGCTACAGATAAACCTTAATTCCATTTCAAAGTAATTTATGTTAAAGAAAGATATGTCTGTACATTTAAATCTTCCCTAAGAATCTGTCTCTAGTAGTTGTGCATAAAGTCCAGAAGAATGAGCAATAAGTGTGTGGGGGGTGGTTGGAAGAATAGGTTTTTAGGTACAAAGGAATTAAGACAATAGTGGCAAAGATAAATCTCAAATCCTCACTAGACAAAATTGTATTTCCTAGTTTAGAGCAGAGAATTAAGAAGAAAATGTGTGTTGAACAAATGTCATGTGCCTGTGTCAACCATCAGTGTCCCACTGAAGTCTCCTTCAAGAAACCTGTTTCAGGAAGTATAGCT
>NW_006921634.1:9412913-9435959 GCF_000298275.1 Orycteropus afer afer | reverse complement strand
CTGTGTCAACCATCAGTGTCCCACTGAAGTCTCCTTCAAGAAACCTGTTTCAGGAAGTATAGCTAGCCAACAGGGTCCAGCTGTCACATCTTTAGATTCACCGCAGCATTCGCAGCAGGCCATGCTTTCTCCAACTGCTCCCAGCTGATGACTGAATACAGTGGAGTCTAGAACAGGCCATTGCTGCCCCACGCAAAATGGGAAAGTGGCTCTAGAAAGCCCCTTAATCCTAGCAGAAACTTTCTCAGAACTGGGCTTCAATCTGAGGCTCTTCTTGTCTAGTCCTTCCTCCTCTGTATTCTTTTGCAGGTGTTAGATCTATATTACAATCTGAAAGTTCTCACTATCTGTTTCTGCTAAAAAAAAAAAAAAAAAAAGCACTTGCCATGTAGTCAATTCTGACTCCAAGGCACTTCACCTCAGGGTGTATTCCAACCATATGCCAACCTCTGAGCAGCCAGGGTGCCTTAAATATTTGTGTCACTCAAGGACTCCCTACTCCTGTTACCTTCGCTTTTACTCTTCACAGGCATCCCCCTAATATGTTTCATGAATATTTAATCCAATTTTGGTGTCTACTTCTTAGAAGACTTGAATTATCAAACTTGATTTTTAAAAGCATAAAATTATGCTTACTGCTGCAAATGTTTTGAGTCAATGTTCTGCTGTTTTCTTTGAAGATTCTAATTATCAGAGCACTCAGCATGGAAGACATTTGGATTGTTGTTGTTGTTGTTGTTATTTGCCGTCGAGTCGGCCCCGACTCATAGCGACCCCTCCTTGGGTTTCCGAGGCAGTATCACTATCCCCCTCCAATCCACACAATAGCAAAAATCTGTTGAGCACTTGGATTTCAAGGCCTTCTCCTTTACAGTTCTGATTATTCCCAAGAGGTTTTATGAACCAGAAACCTGAACTGATCAGTAAGCATTTGGACACATTTAGGAATGTCAGATCAATAAAAGGAATCAAGGATGATCAATTACACTTGGGAAGCAAGTAACTCACTTTTCCACAGGCCTCTGCTTCTGGCCACTATTAGAAAAAAAACGATGGACAGAATGGTTCTTAGATTTGGCAACTCCCTTAAGCTAATAGGAGCTCTGGTGGCATAGTGCTTAAGGCACTTGACTGCTAACCAGAAGGCTGAAGGTTCAAACTCACCAGCCACTCCTCAGAAGGAAGGTTGGGCAATATACTTCTGTAGTAATATTGCCTCAGAAATCCAAGGAGGGGTCGCTAGGAGTCAGATTTGACTCGACAGCAGTGAGTTTGGTTTTGGTTTGTTTAATACTAATACCTATAGCGGTTCAAACCCTCCAGCCACTCCCCGGAAGTAAGGTTGGGCAATTCTACTTCTGTAGTAATACCGCCTCGGAAACCCAAGGAGGGGTCGCTATGAGTTGGGTCCAACTCGAGGGCACATAACAACAACAACAACATAGTACTAAACACTATGAGTCTAACAGTAATAACAAATATCATGAATAGTAGATGATATCATTCTTTTCTCAGTATGAATGTGCGCTTGTTGATTTGCAGTCCATTAATTTACCATAGAGCACACTTTTTCCTCTTTTATTTTATCTCTATGATTATTACCTTTTGTTCCCTCTAGATATTTTCCATTCCTATACATATATTACCACCTTAATATTCATAGATAACAGCAAAAGATTTCTCCACCACTTGAAAACTTATTTACGATGCAGAAAATTGTAGAAATTCTCAGTTTTCTTCTCCTGTTTTTATATTGTATCAAAGCTTCTTAGTTTCAGAAATTTCTTCCAATTCTTTTACCTCTTAAACTAAAAACACCCTGGGTTCTAATCATTCAAATTTTATTGCTAAAGAATATTTGCCAGCTCTTCATTAATGGTTAACCCTGTGTAAGTCATGTTAATAACATAATTTTAAAACGTATAGGCCTTGATCTATAGGACCAAATATTAAGTATTCTAGATACGTCTTCTGAGTATATGACACATGAGTATATGAAATTTACCTGTCATTCCCGGGTGATCGAAGTTCCTCTCTCTTCTGAATTTCTGAGTTATCCTATCACACATTTGGACCCAAGCATACAATTCCTGAACTTTAATTACAAAAGAGTTTATTTACATCTTATCTTATCTGAAGATGTTCACATCTTATCCCCCTACTAAATGGTGGATCTTTTTGAGAAGGGACTCTTTTTTACACTACTGTATATCTTCAGGGAGCTCTGATAGGTATAGTGCGTAAGGCATTAGGCTGCTAACCAGAAGGCTGGTGGTTCAAACCACTCCTTGGATGGAAGATTGGGCAATCTACTTCAGTAGTGATACTGCCTTGGAAACCCAAGGAGGGGTTGCTATGAGTCAGATCCAACTCGACGGCAATGAGTTCTTTTTAGTATACCTTCAACAATGCTTTGAAAAATACATTATAAATATTAAGTACACTATAATAAAGAGGCTAGTGACTTCCACATTAGACAATGCAGATATAAAATATTACCATTGTTGCAGAAAGTTCTACTGGGCAGCACTGTTCTAGATCATTTAGATAACACTTAAGTAACCAAGTGCAGCCACATAATTTTGGTATCTATGGTGGCATAATGCCTAAAGCATTTGACTGCTAACCAGAAGCCTGGTGGTTCAAACTCACCAGACACTCCTCGGAAGGAAGGTTGGGCAATTTACTTCCGTAGTGATACTGCCTCAGAAACCCAAGGAGGGGTCGCTATGAGTTGGATTCGAATGGATGGCAATGAGTTTGGGTTATTTTTATGCTTGCATTTATTTGGCAACATGTAGAGCAACTTTAATTGTTGCAACTTGATGAAATCCAAATAGCTGAATCAAATTAATGTGTAAAATATTATCATCACAAGTGAAGAACAAATGGCATTGAGAGTTCTGCAGGGACATTGTTTTAATAAAGTGCTGAGAGAAGAGGATACTCTCTCAGAGTTCTCTGTCCCCAGAACAGACTATGTCACGTTTTTCATTTTAGTTTGCCAATTTCATTCAGAAAATCAACTTTATCCAACAAGTTAAATATTATTTAAGAATTGTGTTTTATCTAATTTGTAGTATTGTTTTGGTTTATAAAGTCAAATATAACTCATATGTATAAGAAGTTTATAGCTAGTTCATGTTCATGTATATTTAAATAACACTCAAACAAATATTATTTAACACTGAAGGTACAAAGAACATAATTTTTCATAAAAGAGATAAATCCATGACATAAGTGTAAGAAACACTAAGCTGCCACATGCAGAGCATATAAATAGCTCTGAGCAATCCTTCAGTTGTGTATGATTAACACTGCACACAAATTGGTCCCCAACAGTTGTATTTTACTTTGAATTTTTCTTCAAGGCTTTATATAATACTTACGTTCTAGGTTTATCAAATTTGAATGTTAAGTCTGTATCTTCTGTTTTATACTCAAGCTTCTATTTCAATATTAGAAACAATGAGATCCATAGCATATTTAGAAAAGAAAAAAAAAGGTCATTTCATACAATTGCAAAAGGTTTTGAATCATACTCTCAGCAACAGAGAACCTGCAATCTCCTCCTCTGGAGAAAGAACAATGTCCTTTCTGAACATCTCCAGTCTCTAACTCCTTCCCCTTAGGCCCGATGTAGCTACATTTTCACAATGTCCAGTCTTAGAACACGTGTGTATTTTGCTTTATTTTGTGCTTTTTCTGGGCCAATATTTGTTTCTTTTCTTCAACTTCACAAGAAAGCATGTATAGCCAATGATAGAATGAGGTATTGAAGAATGTTTAGTAATAATTTTCCCCAGCCCTTCAGAGGTCACCTTTAAGCTTTTTTGGCATCTCTGCTCATAAAACAAATCATACTTTATTGGGTTGATCACTGTGCAATTTTCTAAGTCAAGTGAAAGAAGTATAATGCTTTTATATTGTATTCCTGTTTTTGAACTCTAAGGGATAAAACTGATACCACAGGAAAGCAGCATGATGAAATTCCATAAGTCAAGTTCAAAAATGTAGGATGGAATCTTTACTGAGAGGATACTTTTATTTTTGCAAAAGGAAATTAGCTATGAAAGTAACATAATGTGTGACACACACATGCATACACAGAGACACATATATAAGAAAACAAAGTAATACAGATGTGTATACATTACATAAATTCCAAATGTATATTAATGTGTGTGCTTAAATTTAATTGAGCTTTCTGAGCAATCATTACACTATGATATTAACTGAAAAGTTGCATAATGAACTTTGCCATTCGTTAGTTTTGTTTTAACTTGGGCTCAAAGAAATAAAATCCAAAATATTGTGTATAACCTCACACGGATTTTAATTATTATTTAATGCAAAGATTCCAACTACCTCTGCCTTTCTGCTTTCATGGTAATTAAATCAATAAAGGTTTTATTGCAGAGGGAAATTCTCTGACTACACAGTCACTGACCTAGCATATTAATTGGTTGTTGTTGTTGTTAGGTGTCACTAAGTTGGCTCCGACTCACAGTGACCCTATGTACAACAGAAGAAAACACTGCCCAGTATTTGACTATTAATAGGATATTTGCTTAAACATATTTCTAAAACTGAATTGGAAACTGTTTGTACCATTGCTATGCCATCTTCTGCATAGGCCATCCACACTGCAAGTTCAAGATTAAACTATTGTAATTATTGCAAAATGCTCCCACGTCACAAAAGGTAGCATCTTTAATATAGTGAATTTCAAAGACTACTTGCAGGCCCCTCCCCCACCACTTCAAAATGTCACTTTGAAGGCTAAGGTGCACATAACCCAAGCCATGGTGTTTTCAATCACCTCATATGCATGCAGAAAGTTGGACAATGAATAAGGAAGATCTAAGATGAGTTGATACCTTGAATTATGGTGTTAGTGAAGAATGCTGAGAATACCATGGATTGCCAGAAGAACAAACTAATCTGTCCTAGAAGAAGTATAGCCAGAATGCTCCTTGGAAGCAAGAATGGCCAGACTTCAACACACCTACTTTGGTCATGTTGTCAGAAGGGACCCTCCAGGAGAAGGTATCATGATAGGTAAAGTAGAGGATCAGTAAAAAAGGGGAAGACCTTCAACAAGATGGACTGACATAGTGGCAGCAACAATAGGCTCAAGTACAGCAAGGATTGTGAGGATGGCACAGGACTTAGTAGTGTTTCATTATGTCATATAAAGGGTCACTACTAGTCAGAGCCAACTTGATGGCACCTAACAATAACAACAAGTTCCTTTCCTGTTACTACTCCGTTATTCTTCAACCCTGCATTGCATTGCAGTTCAGATCTTCCTGATCATCTTGTTAGCTGCCATTGAGTTGGTCCCCATGTCATGGTGAACCCATACAAAACAGAAAAAAAATACTGCACAGTCCTGCACCATCTCTGTGATTGGTTGTGGATGGGACAGTTGTGATCCCTAGGGTTTCATTGGCAGATTATAAGAAGTAGATCGCAAGGCCTTTCTTCCTACTCTTAGTGTAGAAGTTTTGTAAAAACATGTTCAGCATCATAGCAACATGCAAGCTTCCCTCAACAGGTAGGTGATGGCTAGTTACTGCTCTTTCTCAGGGGTCAATTTTCATCCACAGTCAATTAAGGATTCCTACATCATCAGTCAGATTTTGTTAAAGCTCTGATTTTATAGTTATTTTGATGCTGTGGTAAATCCTAACTCTCAGAAATAAATATTTATCTTCAGGAGGGAGGAAACAGCTCTTTAAGTATTAAAATGAACAGACCCTGAGCTTCTGCTTTTGCTCAGGGTGATGCAAAAATTTGGAACTGGTTAGTGCTTATAGCTGCACAGCATGGTGGATGTAATTATTGTCCCTAAAGTGCAAATGTGAAAAATTTTTAAATGGCAAATATTTTGTTACATATATATTCTTTCCATAATTTAAATAAATAAATAAATTCATTATTTATATTGCCATAAAATTTCCACACTGGAAAGAATGGAGATTGTAACCAAGTGCTTCCAAAATCTATTTACAGTCTACTAAAATTTAATTTTACTCTAATTTCTCTCCTTCTTCCATAAGCCTTCAAAATGTTCCTCTGCTCCCTTTCAGACTGTTTCATTTTGAAACACTACTTACAACCCATAGTTTTGCTGTTTTTTGTTTTACCCAATGGTTTGATTAGAAAGTATCCCAAATCCCTTGCCCTAGATGGCTATAAATCACCACCTCATAATATCTACTTGTTTGAGAATTCCTCACCGGCCTGCTAATCTTACCAAGAATTTATTTAAGTCACCAAACTTGAAATATGTAATTATAATGATTATGTAGTAATATCTTCAGGAAATGGGGCTAGTTTGGACTTGTTATTCTTTTTTTTCTTTTTTCTTTTACAAATTGACACTTATTCTTCTACTAGTATCAATAAATAAGGAACAGGTGTAAAATATATGGGAGTCATCAATCAAAAAAATGGTCAAAAGTGACTAGAGAGTTGTATCTTAAGTAGACCAGTTATCATTTAGTATCAGGATCAGAAGATGTATGGTGGTTAGGTTGATTTATCTCCTAGGTTGTGTGCCAGCGTCTTGGAACTATTAATATCCTACGGAGTGTAACTTATCAACTTTGAAAGACACACTTTCAGGTTCAACACAACAGTGCACTAATATCTTTGAGAACATTTATCACATATGTAAAAACGTAAATTGAGAGTAAACTCCTCCTAAATTTGTGTTTCTAAGATATTACTGTAAAGAAACAAAAAGTGCTCTAGATAAATAAAAATAAAACACTTTATAATTGGAATGCAGAAGTTTGACTGCCCTCTGTGTCCAAAATTGCTGTCCTAAGGAGAATCTGTGTTGTTAGAAAATGCAGTTGTTATCTTGATATTTCTTCCTTTTTTATTACTCCGTAAAGGCCAGCTCTTATTTTTATTTTTCCTTCCCTATTCCACCATATAATTTTCTCTTATACTTATTTACTTTTGATTTCTCAGTAGTTTACCCTACCTGATTTTCTATACAATATTGAATTCCTGCCAGTTCTGTAAAACTCATTTCATATTGCTTTAAAGTGTGATTTTTCTCAAAGCCCGGATGCAGTAAATGTGAAATACTGTGCTGTGAGGAAATTCCATTTACGACATGTGTTTGGTTAAGACAACTTAGTTGCTTTCAGAGAAAGCTCCAGTTTCAGCCAGTAAAACAAATTCAATGATCATTGTGAGTAAGATGAGAGTAAAAAATAAATAATGTATCATCCATCTGCCAGTGGTTCTTCATGGCACGAATCATCACCAAAGAATCAACATTGGAGGAAAGGGTATCAAAGGCAGTGAGATTATAGAATTGACAAGTACTCCTATGAAATGATGGCTGACCCAGAGGTAGAAAAATAATGCCAAGTAAACATTTCAAGTAAGTGACAGCTGCACACAAAAGGCAAATCTGAGAGCTTTTGGCACAAAGAAAGGTATAAAAAAGAAAGAGACAGTCTTTCTGTTAATTCCAAGCCTCTAGAGGAATGAACTCAAAACAATGTGATAAGCTATGGCTGAAGTGGAAGCAGACATTGCCCAAGATCTGCAAGCTATTCTTAATGCATATCTTAATTCAACATCTCATTCTATTGCTTCCATTATTCTATTCTATAGTTCAGAATATTGTATGGAGAATTTATGGGAAGACCCAATGTTAGAGAGTCAGCTCAGTCTAATCCCAAGCAAAATTGTGCCAAATTGGGGAGGCATGGAATGGGTTTTGGTTAAAGAATCCCAATATCCACTGGACTGCTATATCTTAAGATTGTCTGCAAAAGTGCAGGAGTTTAAGGAAGTAAAGCGAATTACAAGAGAAAGTTTAAAGAATCAGGATGCCCATTTTGGGCAAATAATGTGTTTTGTTGGGATCTGCAGATTCACTTCCACTAAAAAATATGCTTAAAAGAGATCATACTGTTTATAGATGGGTAATGTGGCAAGAATTCCACTGCCTAGACTAGGGAATAGCAACATATGCTCTTCAATATAATATTGAGCAACTTCCATCCAGAAGTCCCTGAGGATCATGTTTTACTTCTATCGTCTGCTGAAACTTGAGAAATCCTATAGGATGAGGGCTCCCTTTTGAGGGTAAGGTATTTGAAAAAACAATTAAGGAGAATCCAGAAAGGCTCAAATTGGGCTAGTATCATATAGCACAACATTAGAGATTTATCATTATTGTAAAAAAGACAAAAAAAAAAAAAAAAAAAAAAAAAAGGAGGATAGGAGAATTCTATGCTTAATCTCAGTGACCACCTGTAACAGAGGTTGTAATATCCAAAAGGCTTGGGGCTGACATAAAAACTCTCCCTTTGACAGCAATGATAGCATAGCCATATCTCTCATAAATAAAGTACAGAGAAGCAGCAACAACTCATACAAAATTGGCTAGCAGAAGCAGGAACCACAGGAGCTGGTTGAGCTCAGTCCACCTACCATAAGAATATTTTGCCTGTTTAGAACTGTGTGGGATCTGAGATTTTTCCAGATTTGTAAACTAACAATTTAGCCTGCCAAAGTTTCATGGATGCTGGCAGAAAATATGAAAGTCTTGATTCAGAGAAGAACAACAGTTTATAACTCACAACAATAGCAGTAACCAATGCATCAACACTTTTTGCTGTGGTTCCATGAGCTTCATTCTCATAGGACAATGACTTGCAAAGATGATCTCTGCACATGCATTGAATTGCTTTACAGGAGAAAACCCTTGAGCTTAAGGAACTTGAATTTTTTTTTTTTTTTTTGTAATGAGCAATAGGTATGCCTATCCTTTGCTCTAGTAGAAGACACTATCTCTAACATCTCAAGCTATTCACTACAAAAACAACCTTGAAAAGATAGTTCAGAACAATGGGCATTTGGTAATTCCCTTCAAGACATGCAGAAACGCAAAATAACCGTGGAGGAATTGTCTCCCATTACTGTATGTCATTGAATGGCTGTTCAGAAGATGAATGTTTCTCCAGAGAAATGCTCATCAGCCATGGCAAGGAACATAACCCCATCCCACGCTCTTTATACCCTCAAAAATAGTTTGTCTCCAAAATATATATTTCTAATTTAATCTTCAGGAACTAACTGTCAGCCTTCTGGTTAGCAGCTGCTTGGCTGCTAACCAGAAGGCTGGTGGTTCAAACCCACCAGCCACTCCTCGGAAGGAAGGTTGGGCAATCTGCTTCCGTAGTGATATTGTCTCGGAAACCCCAGGAAGTGTCTCTATAAGGCAGGTCTGACTGGACGGCACATAACAACAACAACAGTGCATTTGTTATCTCCTGATGCCTTTGTTATCTACCACTTTGTAATAACTGAGCAGATCTATTTCATAGCAAAACACTTCATCATATTTATTGATTATTTCTATATACATGCATTACATCATTTAAGCCTTGCAATAAGTTTATAAAGGATATCTTATCCCCAGCTTATAAATAAAGTCAAGATTGCATGGTAAACACCTTTTGTGAGCCATGTGCCCTTCTAAACACACACATACAACAAACTGCATTCAATGAACACATGCATACATACTCAACTCTCTGATATTCCAAAAAAGATAAAATATATAAAGAGAATTTATGAATATGTAGCTAGTCTCAAAAACAAGCTTAATACCTCCACAGACCTGAAATGTAATAAAATCAAAAAGCAATAAGTAGAGCTAAAAACACAGCTGACTGGGGTCCCATCTGGAAGTAGGCAACAGAATTTAACTCATAAAGAGTTTTGCAAATGAAATTTGGCCCTGCACATGGTAGGGTACCAGAGTCAATATCACTGTGGTTCCAGGAGGATATAAATTTTAAGGTCATATTAATCAAACCAGTACCCCAACTATATGCATTCTATAAGAAACACACTTTAAATGTAAAGACATAAATGGGTTAAAAGGGCAAAATATATAATTTGCATACAAGTTTTCAAAAGAAAATTTCTGTGATTCTATCAATATTAGAGAAAGGAGACTTCAAAACAAGGAATATATCCAGCAATAAGAACATTTCATAATGATAAAATGGTTAATTTTCAAGAAAATATGTAAATTTCTCATTATAAGAGTCTAACAACAGATCTTGAAAATGAATGAGGCAAAAATCAACAAAAATAAAGGGAGAAAAAGATGGGTCCACAATCATGATTGGAGATGTTAATACTCTTCTATCAATGATTAACAGAACAACTAAACCAAAAAGTCAGTACAGTATAAAGAAAGATCTGAATAACACTATCAGCCAACATACCAAATTATAAAACACTACAGCAAAAAGCTGCAAGATAGATCCAGAGGCATGTTGGAAGAAAAGACAAGTGATCTACTCACAAAAAATTAGACATTTAAAACCCTATGGAGAGAAAATTATAAATCACAGGGTAACCTCCAAGAAAAATGATAAACCTTCACATCACAATAAAAAAGAGAACAAGCAAAATTATTCAGCAAATACTAAAACAACAGCAACAAAGGAAATGATAATATGATTCATAAACATAATGAGCTCAGCACAGAAAATAATATGGAACAAAGAAACCAGAGACACCATGAAAAAACACATACCAAATTGACAGCAACCAATTCATACTTATCAATAATTACATTGAATGTTAGTGGATTAAATGCACCACTCAAGAGATGGAGAGTTGCAGTTTGGATAAGGAAACAAAACCCATGAATAGGCTGTCTACAAGTGACACACCATAGAGACAAAGACAAAAATAGACTAAAAATCAAAGGTTGGAAAAAGGTATGTCAAGCAAATGGCAACCATAAAAGAGCAGGAGTCGCAATATTGATTTCTGATCAAATTGACTTTAAAACAAAAACTACCATACAAGACAAGGAAGGACATTTTATAATGATTAAAGGATCAATTGAACATGAAGATATAACCATAATAAATATCTATGGACCCACTAAAAGAGCCCCAACTTACATAAATCAGACTTTAAAATAGTTGAAAAGGCAAATAGATGACTCCACAGTCATAGTAGGAGACACTAATACACCACTTTCAATGAAACATAGAACAGCTGGAAAGAAACTCAACAAAGATACAGAAGAGCTAAACAATACAATCCACCAACTTGACCTTATAGACTTCTACAGAGCACTTCACACAACAGCAGCCCAATATACATTCTTTTCCAGTGCATATGGAACATTTTCTATAATAGACCATATGTTAGGCCATAAAGCAAGCCTTCATAAATTTAAAAACATTGAAATACTGCAAAGCATCTTCTAAGATAATAATGCTATCAAATTAGAAATCAACAATAGGAAGATCAACAGGAAAAGAGTAAACACACAGAAACTGAAAAACACCCTCCTTAAGAAAGACTGGGTAAGAGAAGAAATCAAAATTGGAATTCAAAAATTTCCTGAATCAAATGAGAATGAAAACACAACATACCAAAATCTTTGGGACACAGCAAAAGCAGTGATCAGAGGCAAATTTACAGCAATAAATTCACACATCCAAAAAGAAGAGCCAAAATCAACACTTTAAACCAACATCTCCAACAATTAGAAAAAGAACAGTAAGAACAGCCTACAGTCACCAGAAGAAAAGAAATCATAAAGATTAGAGCAGCAATCAATGAAACAGAAAATAGAAGAGCAATAGAAAAAATCAACCAGAAGCTGGTTTTATGAAAAGATCAATAAAATTGACAACCTACTGGCAAAATTAACAAAGGAAAAGAGGGAGAGAATACAAATAACATGAATAAGAAACAAAATGGGTGACATCACAACAGAACCAACTGAAATAAAAAGGATAATATCAGGATACTATGAAGAAATGTACTCCAACAAATTTGAAAATCTGGAAGAAATGGACAGTTTTCTAGAAACACACCACTTACCTAAACTAACACAGATTGATGTGGAAAAGTTGAACAGATCCATACCAAAAAAAATGTATTGAACAGGTCATCAAAAAATTACCAACAAAAAAAGTCCTGGCCCAGATGGTTTCACTGGAGAATTCTACCAAACATTCAGAGAAGAACTGACACAAATCCTACTCAAACTATTCCAAAACATAGAAAAGGATGGAATCCTCCCTAACTCATTTTATGAAGCAAGCATAACCTTGATACCAAAACCAGACAAAGACATCACTCAAAAGGAAAACTACAGATCAATATCTCTCACGAATATAGATGCAAAAATCTTCAACAAAATCTTAGCCGATAGACTCCAACAACATATCAAGAAAATCATTCACTATGACCAAGTGGGGTTCATATCAGGTATGCAAGGATAGTTCAACATTAGAAAAACAATCAACATCATCCACCACATAAATAAAACAAAGAAGAACCACAGGATCATATCAATTGATGCAGAAAAGGCATTTGATAAAATACAATACCCATTCCTGATCAAACTCTCAGTAAAATAGGAATAGAAGGAACATTCCTCAACATAATAAAGGGCATGTATGCAAAATGAACAGCCAACATTTACCTCAATGGAGATAGACTGAAACCATTCCCCTTGTGAACAGGAACCAGAAAAGGATGCCCTCTATCACCACTTCTATTCAACATTGTACTAGAAGACCTAACTAGGGCAATAAGGCAAGAAAGGGAAATCAAAGGCATCCAAACTGGTAAGGAAGAAGTCAAACTATCCTTCTTTGCTGATGATATGAATCTATACCTAGAAAACCCAAGAGACTCAGTCAAAAATCTACTGGACCTAATTGAGAGATTTAGCATCATGGCAGGATACTAGATCAACATCCAAAAATAAGTTGGATTCCTCTACACAAGCAAAGAAAAATAGCCACAAAAAAATAAAATACTTGGGAATAAATCTTACCAGGGACACAAAAGACCTGTACAAAGAAAACTATTAAAAAAAAAAAACTACTTCAAGAAACCATAAAAGATCTACATAAATGGAAGAGCATCTCATGCTCATGGTTAGGAAGATTGAACATTGTGAAAATAACAAATCTACATAAAGCAATCTACACATTCAATGCAATCCCAATCCAGATACCATCAACATTTTTTAAGGATATTGAAAAACCAATCACTAACTTTATATGGAAAGGAAAGAGACCTCGGATAAGCAAAGCACTGTTGTAGAAGAAGAACAAGGTAGGAGGTCTCACACTGCCAGATCTCAAAACCTATTATATAGCCACAATAGTCAAAACTGCCTGGTGTTGGTAAAATGACAGACACATAGAACAATGGAATAGAATTGAGAACCCAGAAATAGATTCATTGACCTATGGTCAGCTGATCTTTGACAAAGGGCCGAAATCCATTAAATGGGGAAGAGATGTTTGTTTAATAAATGGTGCTGACAAAAGTGGCTATCCATTTACAGAAAAATGAAACAAGATCTGTACCTCACACAATACACAGAAACTACCTCCAGATGGATCAAACACTCAAATGTGAAACTTAAAACTATAGAGTTCCTTAAGGAAAAAGCAGGGGCAAATTTAGGGGCCCTAATATATGGCATAAATAGACTATCAAGCATAACCCTAAATGCACAAACAGCAGAAGAGAAACTAGATGAATGGAACTTTCTAAAAATTAAATTTTTATGTGCTTCCAAAGACTTCTCCAAAGGAGTCAAAAGAGAACCTACAGATTGGGAAAAAATATTTGGCAATGATATATCTGACAAGGGACTTATCTCTAGAATTTATAGAAAACTCCAACTCCTCAATAACACAAAGACAAATAATCCAATTAAAAAATTGGCAGAAGACATGAATAGACACTTCACCAAGGAGGATATTCAGGCAGCCAACAAACATATGAAGAAATACTCATGATCATTAGCCATTAGAGAGATGCAAATAAAAAGAACAATGAGATACCATCTTGCCCCAGCACTAGCAGCAAACTTCAACAAGACAGAAAATAACAAATGCTGACAAGGATGCGGAGAGATTGGGACTCTTATGCATTGCTGGTGGGACTGTAAAATGGTACAACCACTGTGGAAAGCAGTATGGCGATTCCTTAAAAAGTTGGAAATAGAAATACCATTTGATCCAGCCATTCCATTGCTAGGTATACATCCTAAAGAAGTGAGAGCCATGACAAAATCAGACATATGCACACTCATGTTCATCTCAGCACTATATATACACAGAATGGAATACTATGCACCCCTAAAGAATAATGTAGAATCTGCAAAACACCACATAACATGGATGAGCTTGGAGGACATTATACTGAGTGAAATAAGTCAATCACAGAAGGACAAATATTGCATTAGTCCGTTATTGTAAAAGTCAAGGAACAGTTTATCTATGGAAGGAGATTTTCTTTTTTTCCTTACCAGGGGTGGGAGGGGAGGGCAGGGAACACTGTTAGATAGGTAGAGATAAGTATTGATTTGGGTGAAGAGAAGGGCAGTGTACCAAATGTGAGTGATCAACATGGTAGCATTGAAGAAGAGGAAGACATAGAGAGGTACATGGGAGGTACAGACAACAAAGATGAACTCTTTTGCATATACAGTGCTGCATTGTCAGTGAAGGCAAACATGGGTATATGAGTGGATAGATGGGTGGGCAGGCTGAACTATTAGGTATGTCTCTGAAGCAGGAGTGTGCCCAAAACCATGTATAGGGTTGGCTGACAATGGTCCTATAAATGTATTTGTATGATCTGAATTCTCAGGTATATAGTAGAGCTGACCAGGAACAAGTTTATAGTCACTTCTTGGTCACAGCCAGCTACCCAGAGGGAGCGAGTAGTTGAACCTGTGGCTCAGGACCATAGCCACAGGAGACATCAAGCTCAATTGGCATCACATACTACACAAAACATTGTTCCACCTCCTACTTTGCCAAGTTGTCAGTGGGATCTTAAAAGCCTTAAAAGCTTGCAAGCAGCCATCTAGATGCAAAAGTAGGTCTCTCCTCATCCAGAGCAAAGAAGAATGAAGAAAACCAAAACTTCACGGAAAGCATTAGTCT
This sequence comes from Orycteropus afer afer, assembly GCF_000298275.1. Classification (NCBI taxonomy): domain Eukaryota; kingdom Metazoa; phylum Chordata; class Mammalia; order Tubulidentata; family Orycteropodidae; genus Orycteropus; species Orycteropus afer. Next base: position 9,420,960 of record NW_006921634.1, on the reverse strand, counting down.
TAGTGACTGGAATACCATGTGATCTGCAGCCTATAAGACTATGAGACCAGAAGAACTAGATGGTGCCCAGCTACCACTATCAACCACTTGGAGGGGGATCTATGTAGGAGATCCTGGATAGAGAGGGAGAACAATGTGGAACAAAACTCAAAATCATTTGGAAAAAAAAAAAAAAGGAGGGAGACCAGGTTTGCCTGGTGGAACTCCTGAAACTATGGCCCCTAGCTGCCCTTCATGTCTGGAATTGAACTCATACCTGTGGCTTCCAGCCAAACAAAAGACAGGCATATGAGTTGAACATGTACCTGAGGTAGATACACTCTTTACACTCTTTGGAGAGAACAATCATGGGAGAAAGAAGGGCTGTTTATCCACAGGGAGACAGCTCAGGGGGCAGGAGTGCATGGAGGGATGGACACAGGGAAGAGGTAACTATCAGGAGGAAGTCAGAGGGGTGCTGTTGCATTGTGGTAAATTGTAGTCAATGTCATGAGACAAAGTGTATGTGAACTGCTATAAGGAAAGTGAATTTGCTCCATAAATTTTCACCCAAATCACAATTTAAAAAAAAAAAAAAAAAAAAACCCTATGGAGCACAGTTCTACACTGGCACACATGGGATCTGTGAGTAAGAATCAACTTGTAGGCATATGGTACCAGTAGCTCAAATTCTACCACATTTAACTTGTTAAATGTCTACTGCCTTCTGTTGATTTGACAAGGTTTTATTTATTCCCAATTTTTACCCTGCTGATTTTGATGTTACAGATATTTATTTCTACTTCTTTGGTAGTCAGGCTTAACTTTTTAAATTAATTTTCAAATGTATACATTTATATTAGAGTATCATTACATACTATAAAATGCACGATCCTATTTGATGAGTTTTGACAGACATATCATCAGTGTAACCAATACTGCAATCACAATTTAGAACACTGCCATCAATCTGGAAAGTTTCCATGGACCCCTTTCAGTCCATCACACTCCACCCACCAGAGACAACCACTATTCCACTACTTATCCTAATAGACCATGTTTGCCTTTTCTTGAACTTCATATAAATGGAATAACATGATACTTTCTTCTTTGTGCTCTATTTCTTTGAGAAACATAACATTTTTTATATTGTTGTAGAGCAAAACATCAGAGCCTGGTTGAAATGAAAAATAAAGAGCTTTATTGAGAGACAAAACAAAACAAAAAAAGCGTGTTGAGAGACAAGGTAATTGTTTAATTGAGAATCACTATGTCCAGAGGATTCTTAACGAAGTGATCCAAGGAAGAGACAGTTCAAGGAGTTTTATAAGAAAATACAAGGAACTTCAGTAATACTTCAGTGATTGGTTGACATTCAGGTAAATGTTACAAGGAACTTCACTAAAAATTCAGGATTTGGTTGACATTTAGGTAATGGTTACAAAATTTGATGAGGGTACATCTGATGGTAGGAGATTACATGTTTCTAAAATTGTTTTTTTTTTAAAAAGTTATAAAGTAATCATTAAATCGGGTACCTCTAGCAACAAAACAATCATGAGACCCTCCTTGCATGACTGCAGGGAGGACAGGGTCAATTCTAAAGTTTGTTTTGAATAAACATCTGTCCTGAGAATTGTTTTGGACACAACTTCCCAAGCAGCAAACAAACCCTGAAGCAAACAAAATTATATTGTCCTTTGAGATTGTTTACAACTAATTTTCTAAGGGTACAGTGGAGAGCTATAGGAATGGAAAGCTAGATTCCTCATACACAGGTTATTTTGATTCACAATGGAGTTTTAGCCTCAGATCTTAGCATAGCCACCATTTCATGTAAAGAGTTCTATGTTAATTTGGAGTGCTGTTACTCAGTATTCATCTAAGTTATTGGATATTTTGGTGGAATATTTCTTTTTATTGCTGTTTAGTGTTCTTTGGATTCCATTTAAGAAATCTTTGCCTACCCTATCTTAGATATTTTCATGTGTTTGCTTTGAGAAATTTTATGGTTTTCATTTTCACATTTCACTCCAATTAATTTTTGTGTATGGTATAAAATATAAGTGAAGTTTCATTAGTTTCTGTTTGGATAATCAATTGATCCAGCACCATTTCTTAAAAAGACTTTTCTTTCCTCACTTAATTGCTTTAGCACCACTGCCAAAAATCATTCCATTGTTTATGTAAGGTAATTCCATAAAATATAAGACACCGAGTTAAATTTCAGTTTCAGACAAATAACAAATAATTTTACTTATCCTAAAAAATTTTGTTGTTTCTCTGAAATTCAAATTTAATGAGATGTTCTTTATTTTCGTTTGCTAAATCTGTCAACCGTACTGTTTATGGTGAGTCTATTACTGGATTATATTCTGCTCCATTGTTCAATTTTTCTTTATTACACCAATACCACTCCATATTAATTGTTGTAGCTTTATAACTCTATAGTGACTTCACAATCAGACACTATATGTCCTTCAAATTTATTCTTCTTTCTTAAGGTTTTTTAGGCTGTTATAGATGCTTTACATTTCCATACAAATTTTAATATCAACTTGTCAATTTCTGTATTTAAAAAAAAAAAAAGCCTGCTGGAATTTATTTTGGAATTTTATTAAATCTGTAGATCCACATGGGGACAAACAACATCTCTAAGTTCTAAGTATAACATATCTTCTCATTTATTTAGGTTTTCCAGTTTCTCTCAGTAGTGATCTGTAGATTTCTATATAGAGATCTCCTATGTCTTTTGTTAAATTTTTTGCTAAGTGTTTTGAACTTTTCATGCTATTACAAAATGTATTGATATAAATCTGAATTTATACCTTAAATTTTTAATTATTATTACAAACTGAAATTTTTCAGATGTCACCATTTAAAACTGTGACATTATACTACATGACAATAACTTGTCAGCACTGCCAACTGCGATATTATTCCCTGTGATAGTTGGAGCTGTGTGTCAACTTGGCTGGACCCCAGTTCTGTGTGGTTGTTCCCATGATGGGATCGGATGACTGTGTTCTAAGTGGTCAATCCGCCCAAGGGGAGTTTCCCTAGGGGTGTGGCCTGCTTCCAGGATATCCAGGGACATCCTGGGAAGAGAGACATTCTTCTGTGGATCGGGACCCTGGTGTGCTGACTATAACCTTCCGTGAGTGAGCAGCCCACCGCTCAGCCTGGAGATCTTGGATTTGTCTTTCGTTGGAGTCAACAACCAGTGTATTGCCTGCCAGCCTTGAATTTCTCAGCCCCCTACAGTTGTAGAAGCTAAGGCTGCCTCCAGCCCAATGTTTCCTCCAGGGACTTTGGACTTGCCAGCTTCTATACATTTGTGAGCCATTTTCCTAAGATAAATTTATATATATATATATATATATATTGTTGTTGTTGTTATTTGCCATCGAGTCGGTCCCGACTCGTAGCGACCCCTCCTTGGATTTCCGAGGCAGTTATCACTACGGAAGTAGGATTGCCCAACCTTCCTTCCTATATATAAGCTTTGCTGGTTTTTGTTTCTCTAGAGAACCCAGTCTAACACATTCCTGCTTCCACAATTCTGCATGTTTGTGATACTGTACAGAAGCTAACTTTCAACTGGGGTCAGTGAAAGATTGAAGATACTTTGGGATACATCATTTTTCTCCAACACTTTCTTTTTTATTTTATAACCCCTATATCCTTTATTAAATCTATGTTCTCAGATGATTTATTACAATATTATTGTACATAATTTTGCATATTTTTCCGCCAGAAAAATATTATAGTCTTTAATGAATTTGAGAAGTTGAGAATAAGACTGAGAAGTGATAGAATTACTTATACTGAGATGAGAATGAAAGTCATCCTCAGAAGAAATGAAGAAGTCTCAAAAAGAACTGTTCATTCCTTCAGGTACTCATTAGTCAAGAAACATGTACTGACTGCCAGCTATGTTCCAGCTACTGTGACCACCAATGATCAACATTGACAAAACTGACAAAAATGACTGCTGTCATGGAGCACATGTTCTGATGGGGAAATGGACAATAAGCACAATTTCTGCAAGGCTTCCTACTCAAATAGAGGGGTGAAATCAGGAATTTATGAGAAAAGACATCTAAACAAAGATTTCAAGGGTGTGAGCGAATGTATGAATTATCTACTGCTGCTTAGAAATTACCCCAAAACTTAGAATCTTAAAACAACAAGAAACACTTATCCTCTCAAGAATTTCAGAATAGCTTAATTGGGTTATTCTGTCTTAAAGATTCCTCTCATGAGGTTGCCATCAAGATGTCATGGTGAACATGGACTAGGACTAGAGGATTTGCTTCCAAGATTGCTTACTCTCCTGGCTAGTGACTCGTTGGTGACAACTGGCAGGAAACCTCAGTTACTTGCCATATGGGCCTCTTCAGAGGGCTTGCTTAAACATCCTCATGACATGGCAGTCGGCTTCCCACAAAGTGAGTGACCTAAGAAAGAGCAAGGTAGAAGTTGCAATGTCTTTAAGACCTATACTCAGGAGTCCCACATTGTTCTTTATCCAATATCCTATTGATCACATAGGTCATACCTATTAAATGCAGGAAATGACTACACAGAGCCATGAATACCAGGGATAATTGAGAGTCATCTTAGAGGTTGCCTACCACAGAGAATTAGCCTTGTCATTATCTGCAGAAAGAGTTTTCCTTGGGAGTGAACAGCAGCTACACAGATTCTGAGGTTAGGAGTATGCTTGGTGTGATCCAGGATTATCAAGGATCACAATGTGACTAGGACAGTGAAAAAAAGGAGGAGAAAGTGGGATTTTGATCAGAGAAATAATGGGTTGTCATGAAGAAGAGATGCTGTAAAGTCATGTAGTCAAATATAAGAGATATGATTTTTACCCTAGTGAGATGGGAAGTCATTGGAGGATTTTGAGTAGGAAGTAATATCATTTGATTTATGTTTGTAGAAGATCATCTGGAAGCCATATTGAAAACTAACAGTAGTGAGGCAAAGATAGAAGCAGTGAGACAAGTTAAAAAGCTATTGTAATAATCCAGACAAGGGGATATCAGCAGAAGTGGTGAGAAGTGTTCAGATTCTGGAAATATTTTGAAGGCAAAGGCAATAGAATTTGTTAATGTATTGAATTGTAGAGTATAAAGAGTAAGTGAGAAGTCAATGATGGGATCAAATGTTTTAATTTCAGCAACAAGAAAAATATATTTTTCTAGGAATCAGGAAAATTGAAAATGGAGAGGTAAAAGGAAGAATCTACCATCCATTGTTAATTTGTCCTGTTGTTGTGTCATGCAGGGTCACCCATGGTGGGCAGATTTCAATGAACTTCCAGACTAACACAAACTAAGAAGAAAAGTTTGGCAATCTACTTCCAAAAATTAACCAATGAAAATCTTATGGATCACAACAGAATATAGTCTGATACAGTGCTGAAAGATGAGCCCATTAGGTTGAAAGGCACTACATAATGGTCACAACAATGGGCTCAAATGTTCAAACATACCAATGATCATGAAGATGGCAATGTTTCATTCTGTTCTACATAAGTTTGCCATGAGTCCAAAGCCAACTGGACGGCAACTAATAACAACAACAAAAACAAAAGGAATAGTTTGTTTTGGGAGAATACCAGGAATTCACTTTTGAATATGTCAAAACTGAGATGAGTTTTAGACATCAAAATAGAAATATCAAGAAAACATTTGGATATGTAAGGATAGAGCTCAGGTGAGAATCACAGGATAAATATATGCATTTGGAAGAAAGCAGTGTATGTACGGTATTTAAAACCATGAGGCTAAATGAAACAATCAAAATGGTGAGTAAAGATAAGAGCTGAGGTCCAATGACTCAGCTGCAGAGAATGCTAATATTTCAAGGTCCACGAGATGACAAGAAACAATCTGCAAAGAGGATAAGCAATAACCATTGAGATAGAAGGGCTATAAGGAGTATGGTGTCCTGAAATCCAAGTAAAGAAAATATTTCAAAGAATAAGTTGTAATCAACCGTATTCTGATATTTCAAGTAATATGAAAACTGAGACTTGATCATTAGATTAGGTAAGTCATTGGAACCCAAACAGTACATGCATACCTCTTTTTATTATGCTTTGCTTTATTACAGTTCACAGATACTGTTTTTTTTTTTTTTTTAATGAATTGAAGATTGCAGGTCCAATCTGTCATTTGATTTTTGTATCACAAACTCCAGTTGCCAAAACAATTAAGTATATCTCAAAGCACAACCTACATCAAGCAGATCTATCAGTGCCATTTTCCCAACAGCATGTGCTCACTTTGTATTTCTGTCATATTTTGGTAATTCTCATGATACTTCATTTTTTCATAATGCTATTGCACACTTAGTAGAATGCAGTAGAATGTGAATTTAACTTTTATATGCACCAGGAAATAAAAAAAATTGTGTGACCCCTTATTGTGATATTCACATTGTTGCAAAGATCTAGAGTCAAACCCACAATATCTCTTAAGTATGCCTGTACTAAATAACTTAAAATTAAATATGGTTGTTCAAGATTACTTTGTTGAATACCAAATACTTCAATTGAGAGTAAAATCTCATCAAAATCTACTTTCTATTTTTCTGCCTTGTATTATTATGTAGTTTATTTCAGTACTCATTTAGGGAACAAAAAGAATATAATGATCTTCCTAAATTTATTTAGCTAATATACTCTCTTAACATTTCCATAATAATCAATCCATTCCTCTAATTATCATATCATTTGAATATCCTTAATATTTAATGTTTGTACAAAACAAATTAGAAGCAGCTTTCACTATTATCAATTTTTACAGTACTTATCTCTTACAGTAATAATTTTACATTTATATTCTCAAGTAACTGATAGAGATTTCACCATATAACAAATATAAGGAAATTTGTTCATTTCATTATAGGTACATACTTCATTTGAAAATGAAAACCTCCAATACTAATATAAATATGCTGATGAGATAACATGGTAATTTGCATAGGCATATGAACATAGGAGAAATAATTTTACAGTGAATATTTAGCTAACTGGCCTTCCTAATATCAAGGGGAAAGAGCTGATTCAGGCTGAATACTGATAGGAAAATGAACTTTGCTGTATCTCTCACTAGTCTGAACACTAAAGCACAGTCTTCTATGCAATTCAGGGTTAAAGAAGAAATCACGATAAAAACAGTAAAATATTTCAAAGTTTGAGGTTCACACAGGGTAAATAACTTACTCAACATCACAAAGCTAATCAATATTCAATCAAGAGTCAACAATTGATTCTGAGTTTTTTAACCATTACCAAATATTGCCTCTGTGACTCTGAGGGATGTCTATGTGTCAATCTTCAAGCTATTCAAAGACAACAGAGCTGGACAGAACTTATGTTTATTTGTTAATAAATATTCCAAAAGAATTTGAGTAGACTTTTGGGAATTCATATCCACCACTAAAATGTAAGTTCCATGAGAGTGAGTACCCTGTCAGTCATGCTTGCCTTGACATTCCCAGTGTCTAGAACAGTGCCTGGTTCATATGTTGATAAATATATCTTAAATGAAAAAAGTGGAAGAATAACTAAATATTGCAGATTCTATCTGTCATTTGATTTTTGTATCTCAAATTCCAATTGCCAAAACAATTAAGTATATCTCAAAGCACAAACATTTTCCAATGCAGAGAAGGAGGATGAGTCACTTACGTTAGAAGGCTCTCAAAACAAGACTGGGAAAGAGCTGCATCATCAGAGTAAAATAAGCCTTACTCATATGGATAAGGTAAAGCTTTCAAGACCTCCATTTGCTGATGTGGCACCACTCAATTGAGGAGAAACAGCAGCAAACATCCATTAATAACTGGAACATGGAATGTAGGAAGTATGAATCTAGGAAAATTGAAAGTGGTCAGAAATGAAATGGAATGCATAAAGATTGATATTTTAGGCATTAGTGAGCTGAAATGGATTCATTTTGACCATTTTAAATCAGACAACCATATGATCTATTATGCCAGGAATGACAGTTTGAAGAGAATGGTGTGGCATTCATCATCACAAAGGATA